>NC_134183.1:34736806-35051147 GCF_964188355.1 Buteo buteo
TTGATTTAGCTTATAGGTAGAAGGCCAGTTGTTAACAGTTTATTAAAATATTAAACAAGTGAAGAAAGGCAATGCACATTTGCTGAGCACAGTGGTACCTTTAAATCCTGACAGGCGTATATTTTTGTTTACTCAGTTCACTAGTTCAATTGCCATGCATAGATCGAAACTCCAATAAACAAATGGATGAATCAAAAATGCAATTATGCTGTTTAGAGAAATTACAAGACGTCTTTCAAATATAATCAGCAAGGCATGCTCTGCATCGAAGAGAACTTTAAATGCTGTCAGGAAGGTCTAATTCAAACCACATCAACACTGTATTGTGGCAGTTGAGAAGGATAAATAGGGAGACTTTAGGAAATCACACAAGCAACTTGAACTGCTGACACTTATAGAGGAGGCAAGGTAGGTGTATTCTGATTTCCTGGGGAAAAGAATCTTAAGTTAAAACTGTTGGGCGAAACTACACAGTGAAAAATTATTAGCCTGCTTGCTGCCAGTTCTTCATGCTTGGTTAGCCTCTTCTAGGTCTTCCTTGGACTGATAGGACTGATACTCTTCCTGTCCTTCAAATCCGAGGATAAGATAATTGAGTTATTTTAATGTCTATGTAGGGTACTGTTCTTTTCAAGTATTTATTGCAGTTGATTTCCTCAGATAGACAAGACAAAATTCTTGTAAATCCTAGAAAGCCTATTGTAGACAGAGCATCATCTGTATAAGAATCTGTTCTTGGGCCCTGAGGCTGTTCCAAGACTACCATTATAAACCACAGTGAACTGAATAACAGTGGAACAAGATACTAGACTTTCTTTTTGTGCAGTATACCTGAGAGTGTCATTATGAATTGGGAGCAGAGTATCTGGGGTTGCATCATAGTTCATCTGTGAATCACAGAACAGATTTTTCCTAAGGTGTGTCAGTGTTAGATTAGCTGCTTCTGTTTGTGCATAGTTCATGACAAGTCTCTATTTGAATGATTACTAATCTGTTATACTTTTAAATTCTATCACTAGGGGTTTAACAGGTCTATCCTCTTTTCAGGAGGCATATGCAATAATTCATAGCATGGTAGTAGACTGTAGGGGTCGGCGTTCGGAAGATCTCGCGTTGTCACGGAAAGTTAGAGGGTTAGTCGCAGCCTTGTGATGTACCTGTAACCCCACCTCCCCTTGTTAGTATAAAAGGAATTAACTGAGCAATAAAAGGCGGAAGTTGGCGCTCACACTGCGTGTGTTATCTGTCTCTTTCCCTGGTCCGGGCCGACCAGTGATCTAAGCGTGGCACCTTGATATGTAGCGAATGCTACAGTAGACTCGTAAATTAAACCTCAAATTCCAGAGACATTTCTATACTTTGGCTGTAAGAACTTGAGTTGTATTCAGGGCCTTTTCCTTGGAATACTTTTTGTTTGGTTATTCATGGTTAGTTTTGGTTTATATGTTGAGATATATCTGTAAATTAAGGTAGTAATGATACTGGAATTTCTTCAGGGCTACGTAACAGGATAAATAAACTCTTTCGTCCTATCTTGTAATTAAGCAGTTCTCTCAATTCTTCCCTTTTTTTCTTCAGGTAGAGCTTCAATTTCTTCACAAATGCATTATTTTATATGAAATGTAATCAAAGCAGAGGGCATATTAGCCATCTGAAACTGGGGCCAGCAAAGCAATCTCCTGAGTTCCCTTACAGAGATTTCTTGTTTAGTTTGGGGAAGTTGATTTAAAAAAACAACCAACCAACCAACCACCCCCCAACCCCAAGTTTGTAACAGGCCTGTGTTGTTTTTAAGTATTTTCAAATTGAGTAGTCAAAATTTTCAAAATGCTATTTCATCCTTTTGTTAGATTTGCAAAGTATTGTTATGATATGTACATAATGGATCAAATTGAGCTGCTTCATGGATCACCACTGATTCCTCACAGGCTCTTTCTGTCCTGGAGACTCTCTCTTTTGATCTAGCCTTTGCTTCAGAAAAAGTTCTTAGATTATGTTTCATGTTTTTCCTAACTTTATGTGGATTGGGTTTCCTTTCAAAGCTATAGCTTGACCACACAAATTCATTTAAAAAATAAAAGTTATTATATTAAGTTCCAGTTTGAGGCAAGAATATTCATTTTTCTAAAGGAAACATCTCTAGCTGTGTTTTTAGGAAAGAAGTTTTCTCTTTCTCCTCTGTCCAGAATGGTTTGCTTATAAGGATACTGTGTCTACAGAGCTGAATGATTAAGCAAAAAAATCCTAGGTATTATTCACACATTTGTTTTCTTGCTCAGGACTGGAGCCAGTGGCCTTAGAGCAAACAGTGTGCTCTGTGTCATACTACAGTCAAGTTAAAGGTGTTCTGGCAAGTAAGCAGTTACCTTTCCTGCTGATTGCCTGGTTGATCTGGGCTCAGCTGTGAGCCTAGAGGGGAAGCTGGGGCTGAGGTTATCAGGAGAAGGGTGTTCCCCTTTCTTTCCAGCTCCCTAGGCAGGAAGGGCAGACAAGGGAATTTGTTGCTCTGCCCTCTGAATTGGCTTGGTTTAGATCGGAGTACGGGATTTGGAAGTAAACTCCAAGGAAAGGGTTAGGAAATGGTTTGTAGTTAGGATTTTTCTTTTTCCTGCCCTGGCTAGTGAACCTTTTGAATGGCCTCCTTGGTATATCTGTTCAAGTTATGGCTGAATGTGGAAGTAAGAGAGGATTCCCTAAGCTCAGCTCAGTGGCCATGGGGGAACAGAACTGACAGCTTTGCTAGACCACTGCCATAGAATATAGTAGAGAATAGAATATTCTGTGCAGAATATTAGAATAGAATATAGAATATATTCTATATCACTGGTATAGAATAGAATAAAGCTTCTGATTTCCATGACTAAACTGTAAGTTCAGACAGATGATGATGGGTGCTATTCTGCTTTTCCTTTACTTCTGTGAAAGGAACCCTTGGTACAGCTAAATAGGTTAGGACAGCATGTAACCAGAGGGATAATGTGGAGTGACTTCCAGCCTCACAGTCAGTTTTGACTCATGAGTTTTTTATTGTGTCTGTGTATCTCTGAAGTGCAGCATAACATTGTTACCTTGTAAGGTGTGGGTCATCAGAGAGGAACCACGTGTAATTTATTTATCAGCACAAACAGCGTCAAGACATTGACCTCTATAATATGTAGACAGTAAACAGTAATGGGAAAGGAAATATAGGAAAGCAGTATGTGTTACTTGAGTAAAGACAATGTCCTGTAAGATTGTCTGTAAATGGTACCAGAATAATAATTTTTGGTGTCTTGTATGACTTTTTTTTTGGGGGGGGGGGTCTCCATTGTGGGTACATCTTAGAAATCTGGTGGTTGGTGTGTTGGGGTTTTTTTTAACCATTTTCTCTGGACCATCACAAATCTCCAGATATTCCCAGTTCGCACCTGTTTCCTGGCCGTTTTTTGAGTGCACAAATTGCTATTGTTTTCTGGGCATCTGAGTTCAGTAGTTCAAGCAATTAGCCTGCTCTGTCCCAGGAGGAGCATAAATTTTCAGGAATTCACTCGGAGTTCCACTTTACTGCAGTGACAAACATAAAAGCAGAGAAGCTCAGTGGCAATGACATTTGTAACAGTTTTCTGTCAGGTAGTTCTCCAAGATGTTTGAAAGGTTTAAATTGCCTTGTTATTTTGCTCTCAGCCAGCTTGTTTGGGGATTCCTTTTTAGGCTGATGGTGCATGATGTTGAGATGCTGATTTTCCACAGTATCCCTGAAAATACTGATGAAAGAAGCTGCTGGGCTGATTTTTCTGTCTGTTAACACTGCTTTTTTGCTCTGTCTGTACTTATCTTTTGAGGAGTTAATTTACAATGATACTGTGCAAGCAGAACAGTCACAGATGCACAGAAAAATTCATGCCTAAGTAACTTTCAACTGTTCTGTGATCTTCTGTTAGGTTAGCTGGGTAGATGCAGAAAACTTCATAAATACTGTATCTATTTTCTGCCTAGAGACTGCATGGAATGTATCCTACATCTTTTTTAGCTCTTCTACAGTTCATTAATTTGCATGAATGGGGTTAGAGGGAACCTCTGCATAGTGCTAAATGCTGTACAAATCCAGACTGAAGAGATGGCTCTATAATTGTTCCAGCTTTCTGGGCATGGCCTTAGAGAAAATGTATTGCATCATTTGTTGCTTCTGCAGATTAAAGACCATGCCCCTGGAACACACAGGGAGCTACGGAACAGTTTTTCAGTGTTCAGCCTTGGAGTAAAGCAGGATGTGAAGGGTGGATATAAAAATAGAGGCATCCATAGAAAATTTAGGAAATTTGTTAACATAGATGGGTAAACAGGTTTGAATTCCTTAGGTCCAATATCTGTCAGCACAAAGGATATGTAGACCACTTTCAGTGATGTACAAACCACATCTCTGGTCCAGCTGTATATTTTGAAAACATCAAAAAGCACAAACTTACCACATGCCAGAGATACTTAGCGGTCATAAAGTCAGCACAGTTGGGCCTACGCCTTGACATTTGCAGTCTAGGGAGAAATGCATGAGAGAAGTAGACAGTACCTCCATTCTAACTACCCCTGTGATTACAGCCCTTGGGGAGTTAGCTCCATCAGACTGCTCTCAGGGCTGCTGAGGCTGTTGTAAAACCGATTTTAGGATTGGGAATTTGTTCTTGGCTCCCTGCCACCTCCATGCTCTTGCCCTTCTCAATAAAGCACTGGAGGCAGAGGCAGAACACAGCAGTGAACATCAGTCTGTTGGGATAACATCAGTTGTGCCAAACTACTTCTCTGTTTCTCAGGCTTCAGAAGCATCAGTATGTCAGGCATACTTTTCCCTTTTGATTTATCTTCCTAATTACCTCCTTCAGTCTTGTTTCTGCTGTAGCACTTAGTGATAACAAAACAGGAGTGAAGAATGGCATGAGAATGCTAGTGTTTGCATGCTACTACCACTAAAACTGTGCTTGATTCTTTCATTTGTAACTAAAACAGTATTTGGAGCAGAAACTCACATATGCTGAGGCAGCACCAACCATAATGCAGGATTTTGATTTCTGAACTAGTACATGTAGGCATCACTGGGCAACAAGCAATGGAGTATAAGTATGAAATAAAAACTCCTCAGAAACTGTATCTAAAACCTCAAATCAGCCACATTCAGTTATCTTTCATCTTTCAGGATTTTTTACTTCTGTGTGCTCCCAAGTTCTGACTAGGAGGTACAGAGCCATAATCGGTCATTGCTATTCCAAAAGAAAAGAGGAAGTACGGGAAATGTGAAGAAGGAACTTGAGGCCTTCTCTTGAAGTTTCAGCCTTTATCCTAACTGCTACTGACCCTCTACTTGGGAGTTTGTTTCAGTAACAATCAAGCAGGAGTAGTTATATATGCCCGTTCTCAATGGAGAAAGCAAAAATGTAGAACATGGGTAGGAAGGTAGCATTCTTCCTTTTAAAAGGGAGTGAGTCTTGTCCTCTAGATCCTCGAGGGAAGGCAAGTCCCGGGAGTCGTCCATATTCAGGGATGGCATCAAAGCATTGCCAGCATTTTCCTTCCTCTCAGCTCACTGTGATTTAAAGAGCTGGTGATGTCAGAGAGCTGGGATTCCAGACAGAATTGTTGATCTTGCCTCACTGTGAGAAGTTGCATGGGTTAGCTTTTCCTTACAAGACATTGTCCAGCCTTTCGTACATGAAGGATTTCTCATACTTCATTTGGGCTAATTATGCTGCCTCCCTCTCCTGCTCTCGTGAATTAATACCACTATGCCTGACTCTGTCCATTCTGAAAATAGCTATTGATACAGCTCACAGCTATTTATATCTGCTAGTGTCAACATGAAGCAGGCACACGTTTCCAGAAGGAATTATGACTTCTTACAGCTTCTGCATCAGCGAAGTTAAAAAGGCTTAGAATGCAGAGGTAGATTGGACAAAGTTTGAAATATTCTCCATTCTTGCCTCTCCCCTGAAGAATATGTAGAAGGTTATACATTGTGATAGAATTTTAAAGTCTTATAGAATCTGGAGAATTTGCCCCCCCTTTTTTTTTTCAGCTTTGAGAACAGGATTTTTTCAAGTCATGTTGTGTTTAATGTATCCCCAGTGTTCAGCAACGGATTAGCTTCATGTCCGGGAATGCAATAAGAAATATTTATCATTCTGGTGTAGTAACTTCCTTCCCTAGAAGTAAGTCTTCCATATGCTTTGACACTTTGGTTCCTGAACTGCTGTTGTAATAACGCTAAGAAAACCTGAACAGGATTGAGTAACTCAGAGAGCAGTTTGTGCTCCAGAGAAGCTCACAATTTAGATGTCAGAGCATTACGAAGTAAACATACTCATGAAGCAGTTAGAAAACAAGTGTGATGTTCCAAGGAGGATGTCTGAAACACTGCTAAGCAGAAAATTGACATTTTATATGTACATCTGCTGACAGGTAGCTGAAGTGGCAATACATTTTTTTCATATGTTTGTGACTCTATATTTATCATTTGAAGTAGGAAGACATATTTATATCTAGGGATCTGGGCTTATGTCCAGTAGTGTTGTCCCCACAATGCTTTGTTGAGAAGCTGGAGCGAGAAGAGGATGAAGGATACTTATGAATATATTGAAACACTTTGTTCACTCTCAATTTTTTTAGATTGTGTGTTCCATTAACCTCTAGTGCAGAATGCTGATTTTGAACAAGAAGTATCAAAGCATTTCATTTCAATAGTTCAATATTATTAACATTTCATCCAAAAGAATTCAGTGCAATGTTCTTTATTTTGCTGTGTGCATTGAATTTTGATAGAATTTTTTACTCTGATGAACTGTGACTCACAGTGACTCTGCATTGGAGTGTCATGCAAAAGCAACATACCAGTTTTTTAAATATCTGCAAGAGTCAGTTCCAGGGCTGATGGAACAAGGGAAAGAGTGGGGGAATCAATTCTTCTAACTGCCTGCTCCAGAAGAGCATGGAAGTCAGTGGGAGCAGAAGCCTCCACAGGGTCCTAGCAGCCTTACCCAAATGCAAGAGACCATGTGGAGTAGGTGCTTCTTGTCTTTCAGAGCAGTGCCATATGAACAAGCTCTCTGAGATGGGGAACAGGAGAAGGGATCAATGAGTCTCACATCTTCCTGGGCTTAACTGACTTTTGGGGAGCTTCTCTCCCTTCAAAAGTTTCAGGAGCCAATTTTAGTGCCTAGGGGCAAGTTAGAAGCAAGAGAAACTTGACACGGGGCTTTTGGCATTTATGAATTGCAGGTAGCAACAATCCTTAAATAAGCAATGACAAAGGAACTAAGTATCTCTGAATCTCACAGTGTGGGGAACTAAACCCAGTTAGCACAGCTGCAGATAAGGAGTGGTGAACAGGACAGTGTTAAAGACTAAAGGGCTATAGCATCACTTGTACTTGTGGTTTGTTTTATTTTGTTTTGTTTTGTGATCATGGGTGCAGCTCTCTGGCTAATCAAAGATAAGAAGGAGTTGCATTCTGTGTTGTACTTAACAGGAAACAAAGTTGTACGCGTGCATGAAAACCAGCCAGAAAGTGTTCAGACAGGAATTTCTGAGTAGCTGATAAGGTCAAAGGTGGGAGCCAGTTACAGTAGATTTGATAATCCTACAATATCAGAGATAGTTTTGAGACTCCCTTCCCAAACAGAAGACGAGCTGGAGTTGTGAAATTTCTGTCATGTTGGTTCTATTGTGGTAAAAACAGTCCTTAAAGGTCTTCAGACAGGCAAAATAAAGCTATATAAAATGGTATTTTCAGGCTGGAAACCAGATCCAGAAAGAACTTAAGGAGCTGGATGTGACTTTCCTTGTTGTCACCCTTCAAAAAATGCTGAAGGGCTTGGGATCCTTATTCTATATGACAGGAAGAAGTATCTGACCTTGTAATATGTTTAGTATTTCTTCCTTCTGCTCTTCAAAAAACAAATGAAAATCTCACAGAATCATCACACACAAGAAAATGATGATGTTTAAGTATGGATTTAGGTAAGTATACCTCTCTGTACAATATGTATGAGGTGAAAAATCTGCCCACTCTCACTTTTCAGGTAATTTTTGGAAGCTTTCAGCTCACGCTGTGCGGTAGAGGAACTCTGCTGGAAATAATGAAACACCAATAAACCACTAGCTCTAACTGTTCTTGTGATATTTTAATTACAAATTCTGAATTTAAAGCTAGTCAGAGATAAGAGGACTGAGACACACATATTGTAAAAGCTCCTGAGATCCCTCTGTGGAAAACTTTAATTGTATCTGTTTGGAAACGAGTCTGAAATCTCCATCGTGACAGCCTGTGGAGAGAGGAGTGTGTCTCTACCCTTCACAGACCCCTTCCATAGGGATTTGGAATGTATTTATTTTGTGGAATGACATTCATGGTGCTCTTTAAATGCTGAGTAGCGCTAGTCACTGCAGTCAGGAAGGAGGACCATAAGAATTGTGGAAAAAAGTTGTAAATCCTGCACATGAACGAATATATCCGGGAAGCATACCTGTTTTTATTAATGTAAACCAAATGGGGCACTGTGTCCTGCAGTATGCTACAAAGCCACAATTGTTTCATACAGTAGAAATTAAAAGTGATTCAGACACTGCAGTTCAGGTTAAAAATTTAAACATTGAAGGCAGTAATTACAAAAATCACAGTCAGTAACACTCATAATTAGTTAATACTAGCAGACTCCAGGGTAATGGCGCAAGGACTGCAGAAAATGATGAATGTGGTGACAATAAGTTTTTGCGAGGAAAGGCAGCTACACCTACACCCTGCAGAACAGGATATTAAATAAGGATCCATAAGATCATTTGATGAAAATTTGGCCTTAATGGAGTTCGAGGGTCTTGTTTATTTACACTACTTCAAGCCAGGCTAATGCTTAGTAAAATGAACTAATAACTACTCAGAGATAAGAGTAAATATGGATAAGGGGCTTTAAGCTTCCCTTTCACACCTTTGAAAGTTACCTTTTTTTCCCTTTTTCTTTTAGTGATCAGGCTTCTGCTATTCCACACCATCCACACCAGTTTCTGTTAGTACAAGAACAGCTCATTCAATAGCAAACCAGGCAGTTTAAAAGTTGAGCTAGCTAGTGATCATGTACTCATTGCTGTGACTCACTGCTGTGACTTTAGTGCATAAGGTATTTAAGAATGTTGCTTATTGTCCTTCTGGCACGTTATCTCTGCCCAACTTGATTTCTTGTGTGTGTTGAGTGGTGATGAGGCAAACTGGTTTTGTTCGGAGTAGCAAAATGGCAAGAGTTCACACTCACAGAAAATTGAAATTGCCCCACATATTTCCAGACATGATCAAAGTAAATAAAGTCAATGCTGCTTTATTACTTTTGAAATCTAACCACAGTGTGTGTGTCTGACCTCGGTGAAGAGTGAGCAAACAGGTGAAACCTTATAGCATCTTCTATTAAAAAAACCTAGTATTATTGAAGAGCAAATGAAAACAGTGAATATAACAAACTGAAACATTCATGTCAGATCTCTGTCCAAGATTTTTAAAAGGTAATCTCCACTGGTGTTTCTCCTGCAATGCTCACAGACAAACTGTTGTTGTTTCTGAGAGAGATAAGAACAGCAATATGTAGCTCTGATGTGATAAAGCATCCTGTATTTCGGAGCTCATTCAGTTGATTAGTCTGTTCAATATCCTTCACGCCTGGGATGACAAACAGCAGAATTCCCATGACCGAAAACTCCGAAACAATTACAGTGCAGGAAATAAATTGAGATGTTAGATAATGCACTTGCGTGCTCTGAATATGCCAGAAGTCCCCTCTCTGACATGGAAGTGTACAATCTGCTTGTTTCTGGGATGCTAGTTTTGTGTCTAGGTTCCATTCACTATCAGGGCAACACTCCTATTTCTTCAGTATGTAATAAACCCGTATTGAGAGATTCATAGTCTCTTGTAACTGGTAAGCAATAAAGAGCACAGTTGAAACATAGACCGTTTCCCCCTATTGTACCAGGTCTGCCAGCTTTCTCGATTTGAGCATGGATCATGCATTACAGGATGATTTTCAGTGAGACCCAAACGCTAGAGTAATGTAAGACCCGGCTCCTAGAGTAATGTGAGTGCATGAGAAGCTCAGATTTGGCAGGGGTAGGGTAAGGATGTTTGTTTGAATTACTGTGTATGGTGAAAATCTCGGAAGTGTCATGTAAATTAAAAATCTGGAGAGAAACCCAACATCAATTTATTATTTCTATGAAGTTGTAGAAATTAGGATATTAAAATATTCACCTCTTTGGGAGAATTTGACTCATGATTTAGAAGGATCAGCAATATCCCCATAATCTCATACAATTAATTCTTTTCCATATATCCAGCCAACTCTTACTTAGGATCCATAGAGCATAGGTTCACACAAATAAAAACCCAGATAATGCAAAACATAGAAATTAAGTTAAACAAATCTGTCATGAGACTGATGTAGAAGGGAGGGGTGCATGTGCATAGCTAGTCCATAATCTAGGAAATCAGAACCGAGTTCACTTTTTTCCACTCCTTGGAAAGCCTTAGAATGTATGTGCATCAGTGAATCTGTCCTTCAGGTATGTGAGGTCATTCAAAAACAGATGAGAGGAAGAAACACACTCTACAAGTCTTGCCTTGATTTGTTTTTGCAAGGTCAGTAGTCGTATGTTACTTTCTTTACAGTTATCTGCAGAGGAGTTGATTACAAAGGACAGAACCCTTTATTTCAGGGCTGTAGCAGCACTGAATCATAGACTCATTTGGGCTGGAAAAGACCTTTAAGATCCTCAAGTCCAACCATTAACCTAGCACTGCCAAGTCCACCACTAAACCATCACATCTACATATCTTTTAAATACCTCCAGGGATGGTGACTCAACCACTTCCCTGGGCAGCCTGTTCCAATGCTTGACAACCCTTTCAGTGAAGAAATTTTTCCTAATACCCAATCTAAACTTCCCCTGGTGCCACTTGAGGCCATTTCCTCTTGTCCTATTGCTTGTTACTTGGGAGAAGAGACAACACCCACCTCACTACAACCTCCTTTCAGGTAGTTGTAGAGCAATATGGTCTCCCCTGAGTCTCCTTTTTGCCAAGCTAAATAACGCCAGTTCCCTCAGCTGCTCCTCATAAGACTTGTGCTCTAGGCCCCTCACCAACTTGGTTGCCCTTCTCTGGACATGCTCCAGCACCTCAATGTCTTTCCTGTAGCGAGGGGCCCAAAACTGCACACAGTACTCAAGGTCTGGTCTCGCCAGTGCTGAGTACAAGGGGACAATCACTTCCCTGCTCCTGCTGGCCACACTATTTCTGATACAGGCCAGGACGCTATTGGTCTTCCTGGCCACTGGGCACACTGCCAGCTACATATTCAGCCGGCTCTCAACCAACACCCCCAGGTCTTTTTCCACCAGGCAGCTTTCCAGCCACTCTTCCCCAAGCCTGTCACGTTGCATAGGGTTGTTGTGACCCAAGTGCAGGACCTGGCACTTGGCCTTGTTGAACCTTGTACGGTTGACCTCAGTCCATCGATCCAGCCTGTCCAGATCCCTCTGTAGAGCCTTCCTACCCTCAAGCAGATCAACACTCACACCCAACTTGATGTCATCTGCAAACCTACTGAGGGTGCACTTGATGCCCTTGTCTAGATCACTGATAAAGGTATTAAACAGAACTGGCCTCAGTAGTGAGCCCTGGGGAACACCACTTGTGACCGGCCGCCAACTGGATTTAACTCCATTCACCACCACTCTTTGGGCCCGGCCATCCAGCCAGTTTTTTACCGAGCAAAGAGTACACCTGTCCAAGCCATGAGCAGCCAGTTTCTCCAGCAGAATGCTGTGGGAAACAGTGTCAAAGGCTTTACTAAAGTCCACATAAATGACATCCACAGCCTTTCCCTCATCAACTAAGCGGGTCACCTTGTCATAGAAGGAGATCAGGTTAGTCAAGCAGGACCTGCCTTTCATAAACCCGTGCTGACTGGGCCTGATCATCTGGTTGTCCTGTACGTGCTGCATGATGGCACTCAAGATGATCTGCTCCATAGCCTTCCCTGGCACTGAGGTCAGGCTGACCAGCCTATAGTTCACCAGATCCTCCTTCCATCCCTTCTTGTAGATGGGCATCACACTGGCTAACCTCCAGTCAACTGGGACCTCCCCAGTTAGCCAGGATTGCTGATAAATGATGGAAAGTGGCTTGGTGAGCGCTTCCACCAGCTCCCTCAGTACCCTTGGGTGGATCTCATCTGGCCCCATAGACTTGTGTGTGTCTAAGTGGTCTAGCAGGTTGCCTACCATTTCACCTTGGATTATGGGGGCTTCATTCTGTTCCCCATTCCTGCCTTCCAGCTCAGGGGGCTGGGTACCCAGAGAACAACTGGTCTTACTATTAAAGACTCAGGCAAAGGTGCCATTAAGTACCTCACCTTTTTCCTCATCCTTTGTTTCCCCCTGCATCCAATAAAGGATGAAGATTCTCCTTAGCCCTCCTTTTGTTGCTAATGTATTTATAGAAACATTTTTTAATTGTCTTTTACAGCAGTAGCCATATTAAGTTCTACTTGGGCTTTGGCCTTTCTAATTTTCTCCATGCGTAACCTCACGACACCCTTGCAGTCCTCCTGAGTTGCCTGCCCCTTCTTCCAAAGGTCATAAACTCTTTTTTTTTTCCTGAGTTCCAGCCAAAGCTCTCTGTTCAGCTAGACCAGTCTTGTTCCCCGACGGCTCATCTTCTGGCATGTGGGGACAGCCTGCTCCTGTGCCTTTAAGATTTCCTTCCTGAAGAATCTCCAGCCTTCCTGGACTCCTTTGCCCTTCAGGATGGCCTCCCAGGGGACTCTGTCAACCAATCTCCTAAACAGGCCAAAGTCTGCCCTCTGGAAGTCCAAGGTAGCAGTTCTGCTGACCCCCCTCTTTACTTCTCCGAATCGAAACCTCTTATCATTTCATGATCGCTGTGCCCAAGATGTCCTCCAGCCATCACATCACCCACAAGTCCTTCTCTGTTCACAAACAACAGGTCCAGCAGGGCTCCTTCCCTAGTTGGCTCACTCACCAACTGTGTCAGGAAGTTATCTTCCACACACTCCAGGAACCTCCTAGACTGTTTCCTCTTCGCTGTATTGTATTTCCAGCAGGCATCTGGTAAGTTGAAGTCCCCAACAAGAACAAGGGCTGGTGATTGTGAGACTTCTCCCAGCTGCTTATAGAATATTTCATCTGCCTTTTCATCCTGGTTGGATGGTCTGTTACAGACACCCACCATGATATCTGCCTTGTTGGCTCTCTCCCTGATTCTTACCCATAAGAATCAGCCCTATCATCACTATCATTAAGCTCTAGACAATCAAAACACTCCCTAACATACAGGGCTACCCCACCGCCTCTCCTTCCTTGCCTGTCCCTTCTGAAGAGTTTATAGCTATCCATTGCATCACTCCAGTTGTGTGAGTCATCCCACCATGTTTCCATGATGGCAACTACATCATAGTTTTCCTGCTGTGCAATGTCTTCCAGCTCCTGTTTGTTGCCCATGCTGCGTGCATTGGTGTAGATGCACTTCAGTTGGGCTATTGATCCCACCACCTTTTTGGGGGGAGAAGCACTAATTCCTACGTGACCATTCTCAGGCACTTCCATAGTTTCTAACACATCAATAACCCTTGCATCTTTGCTGCTGCATGGATCTCCGTCCCCTACCTCCACTGAGATGGCAGACCTAAGGACCTTGTTAGCACACTGTCCCTCAAACATTGGTGTGCTGCCCCCAGGCTTATCTCTAGGGAGCCTGGTTTTAGCTCTTTCCCTCTTCAAATCTAGTTTAAAGCTCTTTTGGTGAGTAAAGGGGGTCTGCCTCAAGGAGCTTATGCAAACACCAGTAAACTTACTAATAGTCAAAAGAACTGACATCATGCAGTCCGTAAGCATGCAGTCAAGTAAGGAAGGGAGTCCAGATCTTCAGCAGCCCAATTCAGTGCCCCATACTGTCATTCTCCAAGTACAGAAAGACTCAGGAATTAAGTATGCTTTCTGACTTCATCACAAAAAACTATTTGTTAAAAACACATCACAGACTGTTATGTTAGCCTTCACTTAAGATTTTTGGGTGACAAACCTTTTAAATATATTGAGGACCAAATAAACCATAGGCCACTTGTAAATGGGGAGACACTAATTACAAAACAGATTGCATTCATAACTCACAAATTATTTGTCTAGAATGTGTATTTTCATTAATTACTTGCATTGAAATAAGTACTTTTCTTTGAAATATTCAGGTATTCTTGGTATTTTGTAAGCTCGTTATGGGAAATAGATGATGTTTGGATGGAGATGACATAACCCTTACAGAGGATTTTGGCAGATGAGTTTCAGGTTTTGTGAAAGCAAGCTAAGAAGCTGAGTCAGCAAGTAAAATGAATGTCAGCCTGCCAGTTCACAGGCCTGTGTGAATGGTGTTTGCTCATGCCTAATTGTAGTGGTTTCATGTTGCGCATCCCCTTTTTCCTATCTCAGTTCAGGCTGGCTCTGGGTTTTGAGGTTTTAAAAAGTACAGGTGCTTTGCAGAGGAAAATTTACTGCTCTCAACAGAGGAGCACTATGTGATCCTCCTTGATTTCTAACAGCTACATTCTTTGAAGCTTGGTAATGTATTTAGTGATAATGAAAGCAAGTAGCTCATTGTGTTGGTATGAGCCAGGTGTAATGTAAATAGGCGTTGTGCAAACATATTCAGACTACCAAAGCAAATTATTTCAGGTTGATCCTGGCCTTCTATAAGCACAGATTGATAACCAAGGGGAAGATCCTTGTCTAAAAACTTACTACTGTTATCTATAGCCCTAGCATCTGGACATCTTCCCAGAGAGCAAAACACATGACTGCTTCCAGGGCAGGATCCCTGCCATGCTGCTTTGACAGAGCCTATGGCAAATACTAATCAATTGATTAAACCCTTGAAAACAATTGTGTTTAGAACTAAGCTTATCAGGCTGAAGATCTAGCAAACCATTACAGGAGAGCAGCTTCCAGATGGTCCACATATATTGTCCCCTTCCTAGACATAGAGTTCTTCAGTGGTATGGAAAAAGCATCAGAGGAGATCAGAACACTACCTGTCAATTAATGCATTTGTGACCAGCAGGCAGGCTGTAGAAGAGCTTTCTGGAGGGGAATCACTAGCATGCTGGTACCTATGTGTTAGCTGAAAGCCATACCGTTTAAAAACGTGATTGAATTGATACCAAGTCTTTAGGATTAATGTTAGTCCCAAGCAGAGAAGCATGTTGGAACGCTGGCTTCCACTTTCCTTTGGTCTCATCACTAACCCATCCTCTTGTTATCAGGGCCCGGATGCGTGGAATCCCTGGAGCTGTAATAATAAAGACCTGGTGAGCAAGTAGAACTGGGTGAAGGGGAATTACTGGAAACCTGAGACCCGTCCCTGCATTTGCAGAGCAAACATCTCTTATAATTGATATGTGTATTTATTTAGTGTTGCTAGTTACAAATCTTTTGTAAATAATGCCTCAACAGGTCAAACATTTAAGGCATAATGAGTCATTCCCCAGCATTAAATGAGAAGCCTTGATCCCAAAATTTTTGATTGAGGCAAATAAGTGTTTTAAATGTGTATCTCAAGCTGCTTGTTAAAATAAATGCCTGTGGTGTGAACGGGCTGGAAGGATGAAAGAGAAAATTCACTGGGCTTTTAGACTGGAATGTACCTTGCCTGCTCCAACTTCAGTTTTTATTGCAAGGGCTCTGGTTTTACCCAAATTGACAGCATCTTGGCAGAAATTTTCCTCAGCATGTTCTTTTTGTGTATATTTACCAGCAGTAAACTCAAAAATTGGACAAATTAAACTTGTCAGTGAGCCTGCGGTGTAAGTCTCCCTCTGTGCCCAATGCACAACATGTTATTAGTCATCTGTTGCCCCAGCCAGAAAGCATTAGCTCCTTAGTTCAGGTTGTGGTAGTTCATGTGTTTAGCTTGGGAGACTCAAGTTCTGTGGTAGCTCATGTGTTTAGGTTGGGAGACTCCAAGTTCAATACGCAGAGTGCCAGCCAACATGACTACTCTGTCAGAAACAAAAAGCCTGCCAAACAGAGTGGCCTCCTACCTCTGAAGAAAAGGTAGATGTGTCCAAGGAAAGAAGGACACAATAGTCTTACACCTGTCTTTTTCCCATCATGTCTTCCCTCCAACTTTCATCAAGATAACTTGGATACCACCTCAGTGGAGAACCTGTCAGGTGCTTCCTTTAATTCATTGTATGTCTGCTACCACAACATTTTAAGCTCCGTATTTCAGCATAGAATAGTTTGGGTTGGAAGGGACCTTTAAAGGTCATCCAGTCCAACCCCCCCCTGCAATGAATAGGGACATCTTCAACTAGATTAGGTTGCTCAGAGCCCTGTCCAACCTGACCTTGAATGTTTCCAGCGATGGGGCCTCTACCACCTCTCTGGGCAACCTGTTCCAGTGTTTCACCACCCTCATTGTAAAAAATGTCTTCCTTATGTGTAGTCTAAATCTACCTTCTTTGAGTTTAAAACCATTACCCCTTGTCTTATCACAAAAGGCCCTACTAAAAAGTTTGTCCCCGTCTTTCTTATAAGCCCCCTTTAAGTACTGAAAGGCTGCAATAAGATCTCCCTAGAGCCTTCTCTTCTCCAGGCTGAACAACCCCAACTGTCTTAGCCTTTCCTCATAGAAGAGGTGTTCCATCCCTCTGATCATTTTTGTGGCCCTCCTCTGGACCCGATTCAAGAGGTCCATGGCTTTCCTGTGCTGAGGACCCCAGAGCTGGATGCAGTGCTCCAGGTGGGGTCTCACTAGAGCAGAGTAGAAGGAGAGAATCACCTCCCTTGGCCTGCTGGCCACACAGCTTTTGATGAAGCCCAGGATACAGTTGGCTTTCTGGGCTGTGAGTGCACATTGTCGGCTCATGTCCATCTTTTCATTCACCAGTACCTCGAAGTCCTTTTCTGCAGGGCTGCTCTCAATCCCTCCATCCCCCAGCCTATACTGATACCAGGGGTTGCCCTGACCCATGTGCAGGACCTTGCACTTGGCCTTGTTGAACCTCATGAGGTTCACATGGACCCACATCTTGAGCTTGTCCAGGTCCCTCTGGATGGCTAGCATGTCCCTAAGAAATTAAGTCCACTTTCTGGAATAATCAAGATTACTAGAGCAAAAGTAGTTTGATAAATTTAGCAGGTTGTATTACACAAAAGACTTCTTTACAGGTATTTGCCTACAGTAGGGACTGTCTGTTGATTGGAGGTAGCATAATCAGAAATTGACTTGTTTAATAGCTCTGAAATAGAAAGCCTTTTGTGCAACTGTGCATACGTGAAATTTTTGAGTGAAAAATCAATCCTCTCAACTGCTTCAGATGCGACATGCATAATATTTTTGCAAACGTCAAAATGTTCTTGAAAGAAAGGAACTTGGGGCCTGAGTTCTTAAAAAGCCCTGCTTTGCTGTAATTGAAAGCCACTTTGACTGCAACTCAGCAGGTTTCTGTTGGCTGATACTGTCTTTCTCTGTTTTGTCCCCTAGGAAGTTTTTCTCTTTTTTTTTTCCTACTTTGTCACTCTTTGGCAGTGTTTTGGTCACCTAAGGAGTATTTGGTTCCTTGCCACATACATGGTGTCCACAGAGGGGATTAAAACTTCAAGCTCTTGCTGGACAGTTTGATGGAAAACTGCACACACAGTTCTAATGGCCTCCTTTGTGGGTAGATGGGTGGTTATACCGTCATAGGGATTTTGGTCTCCAGGGCTAAAAGCCTCCCTGTGTTTCATATCCAGAGGCAATAAACTTGAAGATTGTTGCTCACTGTGGACAAAAGGAAATGCTTTTAACACTAAACAGTGTTTCGTAAAACCTAGACTATGTCTGTGTTTCAGTGACTTTTCTCAGTGCTGCTTGCAAAAGTAATTTCACATTCCAGGTGGAGTCCTGTGATGTGTATTTGTGCAATATAATTTGAGGTTGCTTAGGCTATCCACCCTTCAGGTTAGCAAATGGAGACTCCATTAAATTTTGTGAGGACTGGAAAGATGATAGTATTATATCCAGCCAGAGCAGCGGAAGGGCCAGAGTATCATTACATATAAGGGACCTTTTCTCTATGCAGGCATTGTAGTTTAGATCTGTAATAACCAGAAGTACTTGGAATGATTATGAAGTGGTACGAAAAAGCTTTCATCAGCATCACCTAAATCGCTGCTGTGTCCACAAATTCTAAAATTTATTGATGCATGCTACCGAATCCTGTAATCCCCCTTGCCATTTGCTGGTATCTGTCTCTTACTGCTCTCTAACAGTGACCAGATGGATGTTCAGCCAAAAAACTATCCAGTTATTTCACCTGTGAGTAAGAAGATAACTATACACATGTGACTAAGCTGCCTTTGTCCTTTCCTTTCAAACCAGTTGTGTGGAATTTACAGCTCCATTTCCAGGCACTTAGCTTTTATTCTTGTGCCTACCTGTATTAGGGCCTAAAGCAGCGTGAACGTAGATACTGCCAACAAATATAAACAGTTCTGTTCTCTCTCTTTGACACGTCCAAGTACCATGTTCATAGTGTCTTTGTGTGAAGACTGAGTTAGATACATTGGTGAAAAAGCAGCAGATTTCACCTAGAAAGATAAAGGTGCTAATGTTGGAAGAAGTTAAGAAGAACCACCACCAAATACTGTGGCCCAGATCCCAAAGCACCAAGATAACCTTACAGAGCTCGATACAACGCTGATCAAAGGATAGTGACAGTCACAATGTATTTCCGCAGTTGTTTCTTTCAGATCCAAAATATCTTCTGAGCTATGTTGCACTGCAGACCAGAGAACTGCTGCTTTCTTGCAGAATAGATTCCAGAATGGGCTGGATCTGACAGAGTCTTCAGTGGTACGGTTTCTTTATTACTAACTGGGCAACCATGCAACTATTTGTATTGACCATTAATCAGCTGTTAGAGAGTTTGGGGGATAAGCATCAGTCTTAGTTGATCATTAGTTCAACATGATTCTTTCTGTTTCTTGGGTTTATGAAGAACAAGTAAATGGCTTAGGAAGTAGCCCTGTGTAAAAGGGGTTGGGTACAAGATATGGAACAGTGGATTATAAACAGTGGTGGTTTGTTTGGGGTTTTTTTAGATTGACAGGTTTTTTTAAAAAGCACAATGAAAATGTTTAATTTAAAAAAAATATCTATTATTTTGCAAGAAACATTGCCTTAGCACACTAGTGCATGGCAATTGAGATAGAAGTGCCCTGGGCTACAGAAGTCTGCTTTCTTTTTTCAGCTACAGGAAATATAAAAAGAAAGTACAGTTGCCAGTGCAAGAACTAACTCCAGATTTGAAAATCTTCCTGTTGAGAAATACTAGTTTCATAAGCAAGGAAATGTGTTTTTCATAATTACAATCAATTGTTCCACCTAACTCTTTCTTACTAAAGTTTAGGAAATCTAAACAACCTTCTATATAAATGGTAATGTCAGATGCTGTTATTCTTTATACTATGTAAATATGACATGAGCTGGTTTTCCATTTTTTTCAAATCAATCTTTACAATTTCTGTACAATTCCCATACATTGTATCTCAAGCTAGAGAGTATACGGATGTGCACGTCTGCAGTACTTCTGCTCTGCCAGTTGTGTGGTTCTAATGCATCTATTAGTGTAGAATCCAGAAATAATATTTTGCTAAGCCAGCTCCTGTTCTTTTCTTTTTTTTTTTCCCTCCCTCCCCCTCCTCAAAGCAGTGTGCCATTCAGCACTGATGGAATTTCCTGAAGGCAAAGCAACGTTCTATTCCATTCCAAGTCTTCCACATGTTCCATAGAACATGAAAAAGTTGTGCTGTCAAAAACCAAATTTCCACCTGTTGCCTCTGAAAATGCTGTCTTGTTTTGCCTGGGAAAGGAGGCAGGGCCCCTACTTGATGTTTCTTATGAAAATAGTAATTTGCATAGTGTGCACAGCCCATGCCTCTGATGTTTGTTGCTTTCCATGTTCGTTGACTTCTTCTGAGTTTCACATTGTAACTGTTGGCATTCAGCTTTGAAGTGATGAAAGACTCAAAAAGCATACAGAGGTGTGATAGAAATGGGAGCAGAAAGCTTGCCAGACCCTGCAGCATTTTGTACAGTTAAAAAGCCAATAACATCCCTTTGCTCTTGGCTACAGTACTTAACTTCCACTGCCCAATGGGTGTAAGAATGAGTGTGTTTCTGTTGAAAACATGTTCGAATTGAACTAAGAGTCTTCTCTGTTCTTATTTTTGTAACAATCCTTACATGACGTCTTGCAGGAATCATAGCATATCCTCAGTCAGCATGAACATGAAGAGAAATTTGAGTGTAAGACACACGTGTACAGCAAGATGGATATACTCATGCTACTTTTAGAACTGGATTTCTGAAGAGTCAGGCTAAAATTTCCTATGGTCCCTTTGTTAAAGAACGTGTATGTTAAAATGTTCTAGGCCTCTTCTTTTTCTCTCCTGTTTATTTGAATGGAAGCAACGTGCTTGCTTCAATGCGAAGTTGAATGGGTAACACATTTCCTGCCATGTGTCCTACTGTGCTGTCTAAATGCTGAAATATGAATGTCGTTCATCTGTGAATTACTCTTATGCTATTGTAGTCACAGTATGGTTTTGACCACACTAGTTAGATCCTGAGATTTGGACTTCAGAGACTGAAGTGGTTAGAGTGATGTGATCTTCCCCTGAGTTGTACAGTGCCCCTGTCACTAGATGTAATAGAAGTACCCTTCCATAGTAGGTGTGATGTGTGTTCTGAAAATCAGTGTCAGGAAAGGAGTTGAAAAAGTTAAATGTGAGGAGCTGGCCAAGTGTTTTCCTGGCCAAGATCACTCAGTATTCCTGATACCATATAAATAATTTCTGTTCTTGTTGATCATAAGTACTTTTCAGGATATTGAGAAGCAGATTTTTGCATGTGCTTGATCATAGGTACAATATCATGAAGTCCATATCTTCAGACCAGCAGTAAGATCATGTCTGTACTTCATTGTTGATTACAAGGTTAAGAATATTTCAACAGCCCCACTAAAGACCAGGACAAGCACATTTTTCATGAGGGAGTAGACTTCTGAAAGCAGCAGTTAGATTCTTCAGGATATAACTTCTACCCCAGAAGAGGTATAGACTGCTTTCCTGTCTCTAATACAAGACATAATTATGCATTATTGTACTTAATTATGCATTACTGTATTGGGCAGGGAGGGTATTACATCCTCTACCATGAAGCTTGACAAGGTTTACGTTGACTGGCATTACTATTATTTTGAGACAAACAAGGGAGTAATCTTATTCATTTCCAGTCTGATGCTGTGGTATCTGAAATCAGATTCTGAATCTCTGTTCTTAATCGCTTGATGTTCGAATCTCTTTTTGTTTATTGATACAGCTTTGGCTTTACTTAAGTAAGCACTACGATTCTGAGTCCAAGCTCAGGTAGTGCCTGAAGCAATATAGGCCTTATTTCCTGTTCAGTCTTCTTTTCTTGAAACAGACAAAGATTAATCCATGACTGAAGCATTAGTTAGAGGAGAAGGCAAGATGTAACATAAGATTGTTTGTGGTACAGAGTACATATGTTTGCCAACTATGTGTTATGTAGGGCAGAGCAATCATTTAATGGTGGAATTCAGACCTCAATTACAGCCTCTGTGAGGCAGTGGTTGATGGTTCAAGGTTCTTAGCTGTGCACAGGTGCAATAGGGCATCTGCTTGTCAGCATGGATGTAGGAGCTCCTGCAAGAGAAAGGGACAGGTTAGAGAGAGTCCTGCAGGCTGCCAGCTGGAGCACCCTTACCTATGGAAAAGTCTTCAGTGCTTCTTCTCTCTTAGATTACCATGGCAATAATCAGGCTCAAAACGCCAAAGAAAGATGTTTTTACTGATCATCCAAAATTTCTACCAATAACATTACAGTAACAGAAAAAAATGCAGAACAAAATACTGCTTCTCCGGCACCTTTCACCATGAATCTCTTGAGTTGTATCTAAGGTGTAGGTATCTTCTACTGAGAATTGAAGGACCAATTTTAGGATCATCACTGTATCTAAGAGGCTCCAGCAATATGTGAAAGTGCAGGAGTGAATGACAGAACTACCAAACACTTAACTTCCTAATGCTGCCTCTTGGCTGTCACGCCCTACAAATCTCCACAACATGGTGACAAAGACCTTTTCTTCTGCCATTTTTTAACAGTCTGCAATCCTCAGCCACACAGGTTTTATTTTTTTGCAAAACCAGACCTAAAAATAGCGAGATGGTCCTCATGGTTCTTAATCAAGTGGGTTAGCACTGCATGAAAATAATTCTGTCTCTATAGAGCAGATTATTAGCCCTTGCAATTATAGTAATTGTTCTTAACTTCCTAATGTTGCCTGCTTTCAGCTGAGGAGGCCTTTTGTGAAAATACCTCAGTTCTGCTACCTTCTTCATAGGCAAAGCTTCCAGTGTGTCAGGATTTACAGGGTTTTTTTTTTAAAACATGTGAATATGTTGGAATCTGTGACTTCTGCAACAGCAATGGCAAAATGCAGGCTAAAGAATAATTTACACTTGCTCAATCTCCTGCTTTCTCACTCTTGATCTTTCGGTGCTGCTCAAACCAGAAATCCCCTAGCACCTAATTACAAATGTTCAAGGAGAAGTTCCTGTTATTTTACTGACAGTGGGCCAGAGTGATGTCTGTGTTATCCTCTTGCACCAACTGGGAGTCTGACCCACAGTCAAGGAATTTTGTTAGTGTAAAAAGAAGAGACTTTCGTCTCATGTTCCCGGTGGTCACTTGAAGTTGTCAAATTTATCCTGCCCTGTCATCTTAAATTCTTTCCAATGAAGTATGGCAACATAGCTTAAAAATGTCGAAGGTCATAGCTTTTTTTAAGAGTATCTGTTTCCATCTCTTAGGAGGTAATTAAAAAAAAATTAACAACAACCTTGAAAATAGAAAGGGAGCACCTGTACCATGAAAAGCAATCTCTTTTTAAAAAAAAGTACCACCATAATTTGTGTGACCTGGGATAGGCTGGGAGAGGAAGTTAAAGATGCAAATTCTCCTCCTCTCTCAGTTTTTCCTACTTCTTTGTAACAGAGAGATTTATGTATCTGCTGCTATGGCCACAAAGGGAAAAAATGGATTAAAGCAAGATATCAGATTGCAGAAAATTAGTGTTCTTGCTGCAGTTACCCCTGTACACAGACAGGACCTTGGGCCAGAGTCATGCCAAGTTTGGCTTCTCACTCAATGGATTATATATCGCTGCAGCAGCATGTGTCCATGCCAGTCTTTAACACCCTCGGCAGTTAAATCTAGGGATTTGATTCTCACACATTACCAAGAAGCTTAAACCCATGCCACTCATGACTACAAATATATTTAGGAGCTTTCTGCTGTCAGGAACACTTGGGGAAGAATATGTGTCTGGTCATCTGTTGGGTTTTATGATAATCAATTCTGCTAATAATGGGTACTGTCTATTACTGGACTTCAAGCAGGGAACTGAAAGCATGCCCTATAATGAATAAAAACTTAGTTGGAAAGAATTCTTTTGTTCTTACATGGGTTTGCTGTCATCTCCTGAAATGTTACTAATTTCCTTTTGGAAATGGCTACAACAATCAAAGCTTGATATCCTTGCCAGTCATTTGGTTTAAATAAACAGCTGTATTGATTTACAGAGATGCTGGGCCTTGTGCCAGTTTTTAATTTGTGCTTCTACTAAAGTACGAAAGGATCCCTGACACAGCGTGCCCTTGACTAAGATGTATCTTGTCTGCTACATCCTACCGTATTCAGTTTCTTTCAGTTTCTTTCTACACGTGAAAGCTGGCTGGCTATTAAGGAATGTAATGATTTATGGTGTGAAAGCTGGAAGTAGCCAGCTAGCTCTTGGCTTGGTTCTTTTCATCCCAAACCCACATGTTTCCCAGCCCCTCTGGGGATCCCAGCATTTCCTTCTAAGCTGCTTTAAGCATGATTCTGCTTCTCCATCTCTGCTTTTTATATTTTAAAAAGAAAATGCCTAGAAAATGGCTTTCTTGGAGACATTCTTCCAGAGACTAGACCAGAGCTGAAATTATAATTAGAATGAAATGCACTAACTGAAGGTTTAATACCTCTGTCCTTAAACAGGCTATTTCACCACTGGGAGTAGTACAGCTAAGGCAAAATAGGCTGTAAAATCCATTTAAGAAGCTGGCTAAATACATAAGCTGTGATCTTGAACTAGCTTTGTACTGCCATGGCAACAGCACTACCAAGCTAACTGAGATGTGTTTGTGGGAACTGATGCCATAGGAATGATGGCAGCATAGCCCAGAGGTTTCCTCCCTGCCAGAGAGGCAATGTCCTTTCCGTGCATCAAACAAGACATCCCAAGAAACAGCCTGATAATTTTTGAGGCCCCTCAACACTTTAAAACACAGTCAGGGAGTGAATAAGCCAGCTGGTTTTGGACTTACATGGACATCAGAAAGGTCTGGCATGTGGGAGCTGCTGAGGAAGATGTAGATTTTGATTTCTTCTGTTTGTTGTGAGTCAGGATGACTAAGGGCAGAAAGTAGCATCTGTTGAGTCTAGTGGCAACTGCCTCTTTAGGAAACAAGTAACCTGACTTGAGATCAATGCTGTGATGCAAATGTGATCTTAAATTAGGACTTCCAGTAAATTCAGACTGGCATATAATCAGGTAGGAAAGAGCATTGTAGGAATCTTTATTCTAGTGGCTTATGATTAACAGTCAGAATTCATCTCAGGTTGCTGAGTTTTGTGATTAGTTGATACTACACTTGATACTAGTTGATAGTTGATAGTTGATACTAGTTGATTAGTTGATACTACAACTTTCTTTGCCTTACTCTTCTGGACTTTGATCTTATCAAACACTTAAGGTATGCAGGCCCGGCCTGTCTTCAGAACCTTGCAGCATCTCCAGAAGCAACAGTGTCTAAAGCAGCAGCTCCCTTTGGGGTTCTGTCAGCTGATCCAGAAGCTGATTTTTGGAGGTAGACTATGCTATTTGCTACTCTGCCAGTGGAAAAGCTAAGTCCAGTGGACGCGGTGATCTGTTTTTAAATTCCTTCTGACACCAAACGCTGATAGAAAAGGGAATTGCTCTGGAAGCCTTGAAAGTTTTCTAGGGTCTGGGTTAGCATTCATTGACTTCTGGTTCTTGGGTCACTGCAAATGTATCCATCCTTGGAAGAGAGCAGGATATGCCAGAGCAGTGACACAAACTTCATGCTAACCCTTGTTTTTATATAGTTCATCTCTACTAGTTTTATTCTAGAAAACAGGATAGGGATAGTAAGAGCATGGAACAAGTCCTAGGTTGTAGGCTTTGCTGGGAGCTTTGTGATTGGCTTCTTTTGCTAGAAACCCCAATGGAAGAGCAGTAAAATCCTACAGGCAGAAACTTCCCCTTGATCCCTTTGTCTGTCAGTGGTGAACCTCACAGCTACAGGTGTCCAATACAGCTTGTCTGCCCTTTCTACTATGTGAATCTCCTGTCCTTTGACTAGAGATCAAGACATCCAAACATTTTGCACTGAGAAGATTTTGTGTATTGCTTAGCTGCTAATGAACTGAGCTGGAGAGAAAGAAAAGCTTGCAGTTTTTTTGATTCATTCATTCACTCAATCTGTAGCGTACTGATACATCGTACATTATTGTTCCTTATGGACTCAAATCAGAACTGCCCACCTCATCCCATTTTCTGAGACAGTTAAAAAATTATTCTTCTTCAACTTAACAGGCAGAACTGGAGTCTTAAGCATTTTCTACCAGTATTAGCAGGAAGGCTGGGGTATCCTTTTTTGTGCAATAATGTAATATTTGATAATGTTCATAGCGCTGTTGCAGCATTTTGGTCTTTATCTGATGGTGAAGTTTGGAACCAGCAATGCTCATGCTGTCTTATATCATCATTGGTTATTTGTGGCAACATATAAAGTGCCATCACATCAAAATGAAGTGTTCAGGTACTCCTCTAATCTGGATAAGAGTGATGCCCATGGGCTGGCCAAGGACAAGACTCTCCTGTACCAGGCAATATAACAGCTCTTCTTCAGAAGTTTATTGGAACAGTGGCCAAAGATGGAGGCACTGTAAATAATAGAATGGTGACTTGCTAGGTCAAATTTTGAGATTATTAGTATTGTAGTTCAGAATTATGCCATTTTTTTCCACTTTGATCTTTCATGAATATTAGGTTTGTGGCAGACAATTAGATGCCAAGCTGTTTTGGGCTTCCATTCTTTATTGCCAGTTCATATTCTGTATTTTGTCTGAAATAATCTTCTCTAGGTGATGTAAATATTTTATTTCCAAGGTGGGTTCTATGACCATTTGCTCATTGTGCTTATAAAGCCCTCTCCCATTTTTAAAGGGGCTCTGTACTTGTTTCAATAAAGGCATAAAAATGTCCCAGCGGGATTGCAAATCCACTAACAGCTTGCCTTTATCCTTACTCTTCGTGGAAGCAGGAAAGGAAATACCTTTCAAAAGATAATGACATTCCCTGCTTTCCCTAGACTCCAGCAGGGTTGTCCTTTGTCTATAAATGCTTTTCTGGTTGGGAATTGCGGTTTGCTGTAATGGTGGAAGAATGGCCACACTCTTCCAACTTTGAGCATAACGTTCTCTCCATAGTAGTGGATGCGTAGGAGAAAATGGAAGAACAAGATACAGTTGTAGAGATCCTTCCCCAGGTATTTCCCCAGTCTCCAGTAATCTGTGGTGCAAGGATCACCTTAATCAAAGACAGTGCTTTTGTGTTCAGTAACAATGGATTATTTTTTTTTTCCTCTGAGTTTGTCTAGTTGCCTTTGAACCCTTAAAGATTTGCTCTCCAGACTGTGTGGAAGTGAATTCCACAGTGTGTCTCCATGTTTCCTGAATATGTAAGCCATGAAAAATATACAAGACTCCTCCGTGATCTTCTGTCTCCAAAGCTTTAGTTTGCATCATGGTGAATTTGTTTTAATCTCCTTGGTCACACTGAGACACTGTTGCTGCAGAAAGGAATACCACAGCCTGTCTGTCCTCTGGCAAACAGCAGACAGATCCAGGCAGCAATTGTCTTCTGTGTGTAGGGCTGGAGTAAAGATTGACATCAAGCAGATGGATGACTGGCACCTCTGCAGGGATGCAGCAGGGTCACAGCATGGCTCTACACTCCCTCGAACTGACAAAGCAAGCTATGTGCTGTGACATCACATACACTATGTACTAAGACTACATGGTACACTTAGCTGGATCTGCCCAGCATGCTGGCAAATCCTAGAATGTAACAGTGCTCTAGGGCAGGTTTTTCTGTTTGTCCAAGGACCACCAAGTTGTTTGGAAAACAAAAGAAAGACCATCTCACACACCACACACATTGTCACCATGATAAACAAGGCTAAATTTGAACTGTTCTTCTGTAATTTATAGTACTCGTCATTTTGATTGGTGCCTTGCTCAAGTAAGTACATGGCAATGTGCATATGCATGTTCTGTTTTGTGAGTTTTTTTCTTCCAGTTATTTTGCAGACTTTCTTCTCCTGTCTACCCCAGACTGCCAGTAGCCTGGGGAGCATGGGTTAATAAACACTCGTGTAAAAGTGTGCTTCTGTACTAACATGATAAGCAGTAGAAAAGTGATAAGCTTCCAAGACTTTTTGCAGTGATGTTATTTCCATTCTTCTTCTTTTTTTTTTCTGAATTAACTTCTGCTTTTCTGTCCGTCTCCCTGATGCTGTCATCCCTGAGTCCCTCTAGCCACCTACAAATTCCATTTGGGAATGGAGTCTGAATACTGAGGAGTTTTTCCATGTGCATGTATGGGATTTTTATAGAGCAGTGGTTGCTCATTAACCTGAGCTTTGTCACAAGCTCTGTATGCTATAAACTATCTGAAACAGATCAGAATCTTGGTAACTGGTTCAAAAGATCCAGGTTTTCTACTTTATGTCTTCAGCAAAAAAAGTCTCTTGTTGAGGAAGTAGATAGCTAGGGAATCCTGATAGTGTAACAGAAAATTATGCCAAAAGATAAGTGATTATCCTCAAAGCCATGAATAGCTTGTAAGTTAACTTAAATACCTCAAAGGGAGTAAAGCGTGTTTTGCCACCACATTCGTGTGCCTCTATTGCTGTCACTGAGTTTAGGGAGAGACATAATAAATGGGATAATTAAACAAGCAGCTACTTTGTAGTTTTCCTAAAAGTCAATCAACTTTGTTTAGTTTCAAGACAACCAAGTTGAACAGAGGCTTCTGTCAGAGCCATTTTAATTATATTTACAAAACTGCTTAAATTCTCTCCCTCTCTTTTGACCCTGTGCATGAAGGAACAGGAGCAAATCTGCATCGCTTTCTGTGGTCTTGAGTCCTCTGCACTTGTGTTCTAGGCCTTATTCCATGTCTCTAAGGCTTAAAAATGGGGGCAGGCACTGCTGCTTCAAACTTGAGATTTTCTGTTTTTTCAAATCTGGATTTGTGCAGTTACTGTTTCAGTGTCTTCTGCTACATTTTGGGAAATTGAGAAATTACAGAAATTATTTAGAGAATGAAATTCAGACAGTAATCATTGAAAAAATGTGGCCTTGGTGAGTTGATTGTATACATGTAATTTTTGCCGCCTTCTTTGCATGTAATCTCATAAGGAAGGTGACTAGCAGTCCCCATGTATGTGTTACGTATTTCTAAAGGAGCTTTCTTGTTTTTCTGATAAAGAGCACATTCCTTAAAGAACAGCAAAGGCCCACAGGGAGCTGTTTGACATCTCTGACCCTTGGTGAGGTGTTACAGAGCAAGCTAAGGTCATTCCAGAGGTTGTGTTTTGATCCTCTGTTCCTTTAGGTCAGCACTGAGTGGAGGGGATTAAGGGATTGTTTTTAACAGTCTGTACGAGGGGTCCACTGCTGAGGATAGCCTTGAAAAGAATGTTTGTCATTCCCACTGCCTGCTGTGGGAAATTCATAGGATCACTGCATCAACTGCTGGGAATGCTAGAGAGTCTTAAGCCAGAAAGAGCCTCAGGCAAGATATATCTTTCTTATCTAGCTGTGACATTTCTACAGGAGATGCTGTTTCACAGCATTTTGATTTAAGATACCTGATTCATAGGGAATTGGCACATTTGCTGGTTTTTTTTTCAAGTGATTTCTTCTATAATCTTAACTTTAGACTGGGGGGGGGGGGGGGGAAGTGTTAAGTTTTTGATCCCAAGTCTTCCTCTCACTGTTCTTCTTGCTCACGTGAAATTTCATATTTGGCTACCTGGATTGCAATATTTAGAGGAACAGTAGCTTGCCTTATAATTTGCTATCTGTCCCAAAGCCTGCATTAATTAAAGAGCTGGCGCATTCATGTGCTTAAAAGTCACTTATGCAACCTACTGGTGTTAAAAAGTGATATCAAAATGTGGGTTTGGCTTGAGAGAAATCAATGCGGTGGAAACAGGAGATTCTCCTGGGGCACAGCTCTGAGTCCTAGCTCTGACATTCTTCGCTTTGTACTGTCAGCTGGGTGCGAAACCTCCTGTTCTCTCTTTCATAAGTTTAGCCTGTCCAATGCAAAGGATGCACCCACACAGCATGATGCAATATAGCCACAAGAAGGCTGCGCTCCTCCAGGTGTATTAGCTGTGATGAGAAACACAGTTTGTTAGCCGGTGTGGTTCAGGACAATGCAAGTTTTTCCACTTCCAAGATTGGAACTGGCTTATGTTTTGATAAAAGACCGTATCACAGTCCATATCCAGAAGACCCTAGAGGTAAAACCTTTTAACAATTGTGTCAGGATTTTAAATATACACATTTTTGTAGCTTCTACTTTGAATGTAATATCCTGTTATTTTATATCGAGACCTCTGTGCCTGAAGGTCTCCGAGTGCTTTCAGATTACTAGCAAAGTTGTCCACTGTTATCTCCTTTGTCTGTCTTCTTTCTGCTTGACTTACCTGTTATGTCTCCCAGTGGCTGACAGTACTGCAGTCAATGCCAAAGCAAATAACTTTTGATTGCATTTGCTCTACACTATACTTATATACCCAAAGAAGAATGAGAAATCTTCTGAATTATTCTGTGGTTAAGGACGACTACAGTATGACATAAAAATCTCTGAATCCCCAAGGAGAATTTTGCACTTGAATATTTGATGAAGAGAAATGTTCTGATTAGGTCTTCAGTATATTGTGGCTTCATAATTTCACATCTTGTATTGCTCAAACCATCAGTTACTAAAAGATATTTGGCACAAAATCCTATTGATACTTCAAAATTAATTGAATTGCTTGAAAACATAGTATCACCCTCAGAACAGCCAAAATGAAAGAGTTTTGTATTTGGAAGACAAATTCAGTGGAACCTGTCTAGTTCACGGGTGGGAGGATCATTCTTGTCTTTTCATTGCTAATTGTGTTACAGAACTGGTTTCTTTCAACAGAAACTTATCATGAGATAATCTAATTATGAATAATTTTGTTTACCAGACAGTTTTTCTTTGGGAATAATCTAATTGAAGTCTCTCAAAAATTTATCACCTTAAATATAGCCTATTGTTGGTTTCCTAGCCCTTCTTCATTAGTGCTTCTTTCATGGGTTTCTTTCGCTTACCCTTGATGATTGTTCCAGAAGAATAATCTCTCATTATTTTAATCTGTCTTCCCATTGTGAAGACCTATCAGTTTAAAGATATAATTCTATTACTCTTTCCTTATGCTTTCCAGAAGCACAAGTATTTGAAAGAATACCCATATTCTAAAAAATATGTTTGTAAGAATGAAGGCTGGAAGGTGTTAAAAAAGATCAAGTTATTAGAGGCCTATGCTGCTGCCCATCACCACAGAATGTGAACATATTCCATGTAAAATAGCATTCCCATTGCAGACTATCTGTGATCTTCAGGGTATGTTCTGTCTTGTCCTTTCACATAATTATAAATGGGAAATAAAATTCATGTAATAAATTGGTAGCTTACGCAGTTGAAGAATTACTGTATTGGGCTCATGCCTTTTAAAAAAACAGCCTTACATCTACTGGTAATGCCATAGTCCAAGAATATTGTTCCATAACTGTTGTTTCTTTCCACATCTCCAACTAAACTGCTACTCTGCAGTTTATTATTGCAGAAAACACAGCCCTTACTGCTGTCAGTTGTCACATTAGCTCTAGCATTGCAGAAGTGAAAGTGTGAAGTATGGGATCAAGTCTCTCTGCATTCTATTTACATCTCAAATGGAGGGATGGCACCACCTCCATTAGCTAGCCTTCCTTTTTTTTCTTTCTTTTTTTTTTTAAATTTCCCTCTCTCATTATTTCAAAATGAAGCCACATGAAACCTACACACAAATAGCTGTGTGCTGACCAGAGCTGTTAAATGCTGGTGCCAGAGAAATGAGCCTGGCCTGACTGGACTAATTAAGTTGGCCAAGGCACTTAAGAATAGCTCAAAGAGGAGTTGCAGTGGGAAAGGGAGGGAGTAACACCAATTTCTTATATATGCACGTATTTAAAGGAAACCAGCTGCTCCAAAATACCCTTGGTTAGTGAATGGCTCCACAGGCAGTCTGCTAAGGGAGCAATGTCTGGAGTTTTAGTAAAAATGACTTTTTAAAAAACAGTACTTGAAAAATGGAAGGATCGATTTTTTTTTTTTTTTTCCCCTCTCCACCATTTATAATCAAAGTTGCTTTCACCCTAGCTTCTAACAAATTATATTTTTGGCTTCTGCAACCTTTTTTGCAAGACTGTTAAAGGGAATATGGGACCATCCTAGTAGGAGGGCCCTACACAAATTACTTGACCCTCAGGGTAAGATCTATGTGCTAAAGCCCTCTTCTGTTTTCCAGCAATTGAACTAGACTGCTTTGGCTCCAGTTTTTACTATTGCTGCTGATCTTGTGTGCTTTGTTGATTATGCTCCACCACTTTTAATGTTTTTCTGTTTTTATAGAAACAAAGACAGTAATAGCAATTGTTGGAAAATGGAGCCAACAGCAAATGTGAAGCTGAAATTCGTATGTCTTCCTTCCTTGGCATGTCATTACTGAAGGCTCTAGGAGACTTCTGTTTCATGTCACATCCAATATCTCTTGTGGTATAAGCTACCTATTACTTTTTTCAAGTGATGATAACTCCTGTCTTCTAGCTGAAGTCCATTGTGAGTAACTATATTCTTCCTACTTAAAATTCCTCTACAGTTTCAGTTGAACATGTTCTTCACTTCCTGAGTTAAATTGTGCAGCCCATGAATTACCAAATGGCAAATGCCAACTCTTAGCTCTGTTTTGGATGAGCAAATCTCTCTGAGAAGGAGGAGAGAGGGAACGTTTGTCCCTATAAATTTAGTTTGTAGCACTGTTCCCTACGGCTCTTTATAGAGTCCAATACCTATCTTCATTGCAATGAGAAAGAAATATAGTGGGCAGCATCTCCTTGAAATTTGTTATGTGATCAACTGTCATGAGGAAAGAAAGCTACTGGACTCATGGTCTCATGAGAATTTGTCCTACAGCAGTTCTGTGCTGAGCTTTGTGTTGTGAAGTCCTTACAAAGAAAAATGGCTTCTCTCTTTCTTATTTTTTTTTCCTTTCCCACTACATCAAAAAAAAGTACAAAGGAAAGAGGAATGGTTATTTTTTCAATATTACATGATGTTTTTCTGTATCTGGCTGGAGTCTTCAGCTAAATAAGGAAGTCATGAAAGCAAGGTAGGGAGTGAATAGACTTCCAGGAAGAGATGTTGCAGCAACTGGATCGCTATTTTCATATTTAGGAGACCTCAGTATAAGTTCCTTCTCTCAGGCGAATTTCTACAGTAGGTAAGCGGTTTCACTTTTCTGTGCCTCAGCTCCTCAGTTCTACGGTAAGGCTAACAGCATTGCCTTGCTAGAGCTTACTGTACTGAATACCAGCTCACTCTGGTTTCAAGGGGTTATGCACTGGGTGGGAATCATTGAAGCACTGGTGTTCCTCTTTTTTTGCTGAGAATGTTGGCCTGTGGTTCTAGCAAATGCTTTTCCAGACTTCACTCAATTCTCACTTCTCTGGTCAGAGAGTATAAGAAAGGGAGACCCAAGCCAGCGTGATGGTTCTTCCTCAAAGGACTGGTGAAAGAGTTAGTGAGTCTTTTGGGCAGAGTGGGAGGGTGTTTGGGTTTTTGCTTGCTATTTCTCCTTCTCCACAGAAAATGCTGAAGATTATTTGCATGTGTGTGCACAGTGGGAGAAGATGCCCGACTGAGATCCAAACACAAATGAAATAGAACTTGCAAAGTTCAAAGATGATACAATCCAAGCTCTTGCTACTAGGAGAAAAACAGTTCATCTGTTTTTCCTTTACAAAAAAAAAAAAACAAAAAAAAAAAAACAAAACACCACTCATCTTCCTTTTAAAAAATGCATGCATTTGAATCAACACACTGATTTGGGGGAAGGGAGAGAGAGAGATTTCTGTTCCCAAAACCTGTTTTTAATCATCAGATGAATTTTGAGACAACCTCTGAACATTCAGCGCTTGTGGTCAGTTTTCCCCACCCAGAAAACTAGTGGTTTTTGCAGACATTCCATAAACACAGGAAGCTTTGACTGTGTCTCTAACAAATAGGGAGACAGAAAAGCAAAATACACACAATATAAAGGCAAAAGCTAAACTTGCCATGCTAGGTCAGAGGAATGTAGTCCAGAAGTCTGTCTCTATAGCCAGAGCCAGATGTTTCAAAGAAAATACCCCAAATCTGTAAAGAACAATTCTGACATAACCTGCCTGTGTTTTAGTTTTCTTTTTAATTATTGATTTTCCTCCCTGAAGCATGGGACTTCATATTCCAAGTCTTTGGTTTGATTTTGTTTCTTTGGAGGAGGGAAAGGGACAGCATAGAGGGCTAAAAAACTGCTGTGCAGAATTCCCATGGTGTTTGGATTCCTGATGATCATAACTGGTCCTAACTTGTATCTGCTGAAGAATTAGCCTCAATTTTATCTGCAGCAGTAAGTTTCATGGATTAACCATGTTTTATCCAAGTTTTCTTTTCATCCATTTTAAAATTTCTGTCTTCTAGCTCTGTACTGAATGTCTCATTTTTCTTTTAACGTGAGAGTAGTCAAAAAGAAATTCCTCACTTTTTTCCTGCACTATTTATTATTTTTATATAGTCTAATGTTGTTCATCTCCTTTCTAAAATAAACTTATGTTCCTTTCATCCATGCTTTTTTTTCAAAGAGAAGTCTTTCCTTTCCTTCATCTAGTTCCCTCACCAGTCTCTCTCCTCAGCTTTGCTTTTGCCCACTTGCTCACCAGAACTGAAGCCACTAATGCAGGTGAAGGTACCCCTTTCAATTTCAAATAGCCTTTTAATATTGTAATTATTTTCTTTTCCACTTGAGTGTTAACCTTTTTAACCTCATTAGCCCAATGAATAGAGATTTTAAAAGAACTGTCAACAATTGGCGCCCATGAGTAGTTATACTCAGTTATTAATAGGTGAAATTCAGAAAATTTTTTCCAAACTACATTACTTCTCTCTGAAAAGGAAAGAATTTGCCTGATGTTAGTCTGTCCACTTTTTTCATTTCTACCCGGTTAATATTACAGGAGAGAAACTTTAACTGGGAAATCTTTAACAATTTCTGATGATTTCTGTGAATAAGTTGTCATTGTTGAAGTAGCTGAATCTTTTTATCATTCTGAATTTAGGATTATGAATCAGAATAATTTCACATTTTTTAGAATCAATATTCTTTGATGATGAGCTTCCTCATTTTTTTAGTCTGTCTTCTAAAATTCTGTTTTAATATGATTTTTCCCTTCGCAGTCAAACTGGAACACATCGTCATTGTTTGCCTGTTTGTCAACAGAAACCCACATTCCAGAATTTTTTGTTCTGTAGAAAAGTTTCAAAGTAAAAAAATTAATCAAATTGGACAAAAAAAACCAGATTTTGAAATTTCCAGCAGAGTGAAAAAAAAATAAATAGTAAGGCTCTTTAATGGTATTGTAGAATATTGGTGGTATTAAAATAACAATGGAAAACAGGAAGAAAACAGTTTTACTTTGTAGTAATGTATATATATTCCTGCAGACCTTTCAGATTTCAGTTGCACTGTCCTGTGGTAAACTCCTCTGTAAAAAGTTCAGTAATTCCACCAAGAGAGGGCTGCTTAATTTTTGCTTTGGTTTTGTTTTACCCTAACTGCTCTGTGTTAGCAAAAACAAGTTAAAAAAGTGTATATTCTATTGTACTTTACAATTAGGAATTATAAAATCTAAGGTATTGAATCTTTAATCCTCACTACATCATCTATAGCTTGTGTTCAGAAAAAAATTAACTTATCATTATTGGTTTTCTGCTGGAAGCTGTTTAATGTGGTTTGGTCAAACTATCCATGAACATCCCAGATTGTTTCCAGTTAAAATCTGCCTTTGGTGTATCCCTACCCCATCCTGGTCCTGCTTTCTCGTATTAGCTCAGCCTGAAATCTGGAAATTTCTATCCCCATGACTAATGGACACTGATGCAGTTCCTTCCTACATGCTCTGCATCCCCTGCTCCTTTGGGTGTGCTTTGAAACTAGTTAATAATAAAGAATGAAAGACTCCTGGCCCTCCACATTGTTTTATTAAACTTGCTTGCATGATAGCTTTAACACTGTACAGTCATTTTCCTATTTCCAACCTTAAGCCACATATGATAAGAAATACCTTGTTTTACCAGTCAGTGTAGTTAAATGGTAACATAGTAGATAAGTTGCATATGTTAAAGCGAGTTCTAGCGATGTATGCCAAAACCTCATCTAAAAAGAACTCTGAATCAGCTATTCTCAAGAGAACTGTCAGCAACCTTGGAGAACTCCCTGCTGATAATCAAATGTCATATGACCCCACCACCTACAGGCTAAAATTCACTTACGTTGGGTTTTTCAAATCAAAAACTTGCAGTGTCTTTGAGTCCTTTATTCTGCTGAACCTTGTTTTGAGCAGTATTTTTGGCTAATTCATATACCGCAAGCTTCTATGGGAGAGGTAATCAACACCTGTAAATGCAGGATGCTGTACTAGGTCATGTGCAGATTTTCAAAGGCAGAAATAGGGTAGTGAGGCCCCTTTTCCACTGGGGGCAGCTGGCTCCCAGTGGAACAAGATGTCTCTGTGCCACCAGTGTCCCTGAACCCAAAACGGTTTCCCCCAGCCCTGTGTTTTTGCATTGTACTGATGAAGAGCTTGGGGGTCTGTGGCCAAAGATCACCCATGTTGGTGTTACAGACAGATACTGGATCTTTTTCTTGAAAATTAAGGGAGTGGGGATATATTTATTTTTTTTTTTAATTTTGGCAGGATAATTAGGCGTTCATAATTAAATACAAGATTTTAGCAACTTTGTGGAAGTAAAGGACCAGTATAAATAACTATTACAGCTGTCAACATTTCTATGCTGTTTTTAGGGGATTAATATTGCAACCACAAAAATTTGTTCCAGGCAGAAACTTGGCATTAAAAGACGCAGTCCAGGATTTTTTTTTCCCCTTAAATTTGAATTTAATCCATTTGGCCATTTTTAAGTAGGAAAAAGACTTCGTGTTTTTCAAGGTAGAGATTCCTAACATAGTTCTGGTTTCAGAGGGAGTATTTAGGGAACTAAGAGGGGCCACAGGACTCTGCCTCCTACTTTGCCCCCATTCTGCCTCTCTTCAGCAAACCTATTTCGTGTTGTTATGTTTTTGCACTTTATCACAGCCTATGATAGGGACAGATAAAAGTGTAGTTGTAGGTTTATTCTTCCTCGGTTTTCTCTTTCATTCAATTAGGTATTTGCAAAAGCCCGTAACTGGTTATGGCTATTGACTTTTGATAGCAGTTGAGGGTTTCTTTGGGAACTTCTGGAAAATCGCATCTTGGTTATGTATTCTGTCCTCAGTGAGTGCTTTTTATGCCCATGTGTAATATAAATTAAGCACCCCATGATGTCCTGAAAGTCATCGTTTTTCTCCAGTGATCATAACTGTCTTCTGATAGATAGGCTTTCAGCTATTTCTGGAGTAAATGACCTATTGTGAAGACAGTAGCAGCAGAAATTAATCTAGTCCCAATGCTCTTGCAGCCATGTTTCTACTGCCAAATTTTTGCTAGTCTGGGGAAGAAAAATTTAGCTTTTACATAGCAAATACTTCATGACTTAATTTAAAATAATAAGGGAACTCAGAAGAGGAGTTAGTAACTCCTTAATTTAGAGAGAGATTAAGAAAAAGAAAATTAGGAAATTTTCTTATAAATTAAGAACCCCCAAATAGAGGGTTCACTCAAGATTTTGTGAGCTGCAAAACGCTCGGCTGTCAGGGAAAATCACTCAGTGACTTGTTAATTTTTCTTTTTATCTTGCATGTCTAGTTTTGCTTTAAAAATAAGCAATGTAGGTTCTATGCTGAATTCCAGTACCGAGTAACATAAACCCTGAGATTTTTTTGTAAGTTCAAACAAAAAATGTGCCATGAGCTAACAAAGAATCCACTATTCTGGGTCTGAGTTTTGCATCGTCCATTGCCTGTGAACTTGCAGTATTATTTATTACTGTATGCTGTCTGTGGTGCAAAATGGGGTTCTGTTGCCCTAAAATCTGAGAAAATGAGCACTGAGGGATGAGTGCTCATATTTGAATCATAAAAGAAGAAGAGCAGTACTGCAATCCCTGTTTTACTGAGACCCAGAGTGAGTATGTTTGCTTTGTCAGAGATTGCTCAGGTAGTCTGTGGCAAGGCTGACCAGAGTCTGGCCTGGTAGTCTAATGCCTTGTTAGTCTAAGCCTCTTGTCACCAGCTGTATTATCTTGAAGACAAGACTGTTAAATGAACTGGTGTGATTCCATATGGTTTCTAGTTCCAGTGATTTTGATGATACTTCATGTTGATGTTTTTAATCTTTTAGTAAAATTTTCTCACTCTTCCCTTGATACTGATGCTAAGATGTGCTGTATAGATTGCTGGAAATAATTAGGATATATCCTTGATAGCAAGCAGTGTTCTGGAAGATGACAATATACTTAGTTTGTGTACAGTTCTCACAGTGCTTCACAAATAGCAATTTTTTAACTGGTTTCAAACTTTTTCACAACATACAGACTCAGAACTAGAGGCACAAAGCAGGTATGTGACATGGCAGAGGCACCGACTAGGAATCAGTGACAATCTCTGACTCACAATAGGGTTCCTTCCTTCCTTCTTATCCCTGCAAATGTTACTTGAGCTTTTATAAAACTTCTCTTTTAATTAAGAAAATCACATACTATTTTTAGAATCCAATCCATCAAAACAGTTACATTTGTCCTAGTTTACCGTATTAAAATTTAAAGAACAAGATTCAAAGCTCTTTTGAAGCTTGTCATTTTCATTTATTGAATAAATTACTTATTTAGGGGAAAACAAAGCCCAAAACATTCTCCCCCAACCATTTTGTCAGAATACTTGAGCTCAAGGTCTTCATGCTTTGAAAACCAGTTATTAAACAAAATAAACTGTGTGTAGGAAGGAGTGAAATTTAAAGTCATACAAAGTTCAAAAAGGATAAAAAGAAATACAAAGAGCTTATTCTCAACACCAAGGTCCTACACTAATACTGAGAATTAATTCACCTCAGATTGGAGGTAGAAGGATCCCATTGTTTTTGTTTTGAAATATATTTTTCACTAAAATTAAATATCCTATACATAACACTTCAGACTAAGTTATCTTTTATTATTTCTATTTTTAACATACAGTGCAGGAGTATATTATCTTCCCTGTTTGTAGAGCACTCAACAGCCAGAACTTGGTATTTTTCCTATTGATTCATCCTGAGGTTGTAATTTTGCAGAACAGAGGAGGTCCTGCAGATACCCTGTTTAATTAGAGAAAACAATGGTCAGGTCTACTCTGCAGAGAAGAGCCCCATATTAGCAATCCCAGCTTTAGCTCCAAGCAACCTGCTGGTTCTACATTGGGCAGCATAATATCATGCAGAGATACTAAGCGGAGTTTGGACCTGGCAGTGCTGTAAGTGCTAATTAGCCTGTATACCTTGGTGTACTAGTGCAGCTAAACTTCTTTCAGTTCTAACTTGGTTAACTCTTGCTTGGGGATTTTTACAGGGTGCTCATTATATGATACATACATGCCCAAAGGGTCTGCAAAGTGTAGCTGGTAATAAGTGATGCTGTGGGAAGGGAAAAAAAAATAATAACAATACCAGTAAGTTTTAAATATATCATTGCCTTGAGTACAGGAAACGCATTTATACCCTGGAGTATTATAGGAACAGGCATCTATATTGCTTTATAGCAAAGTAATTTGAAAAGTACTTAGTGTGAACAAGAAGAGCTCATATGTGATGTGTACATTGTACTTTTCTGATTTGAGCCATTGTGGAAAACAACAGAATGACATTAATGCTCTGCTTTTGTAAGGAAAATAATGTGTAAAACAATTCTATTTTGTGCAACAGTCCTGACAACAGCACAGTGGGTTGCTTTTCTAATAAAGTTAAGGTTTAGCTGCTCAGCATCAACCCCAACATTTGACACAGGATTTATTTCAGCAAACCAACAGATCTTAAAACACAACTTATCTGTTATACACTCAAATTCAAATATATTGGTAAAATGTCTAAAAACTCACTATTTTTTTTCCTTAGTGTTTACTTGGCATCAGTGTGCACATTACATATCTGCTCAATATTACCAGTTTTATTAATAAAAGCAGGAGCGGATGAGTGAACGCTGGCCAGATCTTGCCTTGAAAATCATTCAGGTTATCAGGGGCAACAGCAAAAAATAAAAGCTGCCTATACAAAAGTTGAACTGGCAACTTGTCAGGGGCCCAAAAACTGCCTCTGTTTTACACAACTTAGACTTGTAGCAGTTGTCGGTTTTCAACAAGGTCTTTAGAGGGAGTAGCTGTTGGCATGCAGAATCTCATTCCGTCGGTGATGAAATGAGTCAGAATGTGCAGTCCCACTCATCTCTATCGCCCAGACGAATGAGTCCAGAATATCTAAATCTCACTAACTCTCAGCAGTTGTATTTCTGAAGCCTTTACTCTAGAGATGCATGCTAAAGAAGAAAAGCTGTGAGCAGCCTTCAGCTTCATCAGGATTTGTGTTTGATACACTGGTGTCAGAAGTAGAACATAAAGTCATGCAGCCTCAGTTAGAAATGATTATCCTTTCTCATAAACAGCTGAAGTGAAATTGTAATCAACAAAGTAAAACTTCTGCAAAAAAGGCCACTGGGGAATTCTGCCACTGCTTAAACTCACTGTTGGCTGCACTGGAAAAGTGTGCAGTTGATTCTTTGTAAAATGTTAACTTCAGCCATGAACTTTCAAGAGTCACTCTGGCAGAGGGCTCTAGCAAAAGTCCAATTGTTTGCTAAGCTTGTTGTCCCTGTAGACAAATGAATGTTAAAATAGCTTCTAATGAAACTTTAGCTTCTGGCTGGCTCCTAGCCTGTTATCCAGCTGTAGCAGCTATGCCATTAGAGTGCCAGTTTTCAATTCTACTTGAGTAACAATTCATGCAGACCATGGGATGGTTGAGATGGATGTGAAACACATTGACATCCCAGAGGATTACCACTTCAAATGGTTTTATTGTTAGCACCTGCAAGCTGATGTTTTGCTAACCACTGTTACAGTGCCAGTGATTAGCTGGGAGACCTGTGACACCAGGTTCTAGACAGATTCCAAAACAATGTGTTGCTCAGTAAAATTGATCTGGAAATTTGAAATACGGAGGCCATTTTACCTTCAGAATGAAAAGGAGCTGTGAGCTCTAATGATCTGCAATGATCTTAGTGTTTGAAACTGCCACCTGCATGCTGAAATATGCGTGATGTGATTACTGCATCAACTATTATAGTACCTTTGTGATGGGCATGCAGAGGATCTTCTCTCTGCTATTACCCAAGGGCTGTTGTATGGCAACCCTATGGCAGTCTTGTATCCCACATTCTTGTGGAGCTTTCCCAAGCAAATGGAAAGCTATTCATTTTGGCATCATGGTATGTAAGATAACTTTAACTAACTCAGAGATAATTTTTCTCTGAAGAAAAACGGTATTCTTCATGGAATTCAACAACTTGTTATATCAGATACTCCCTTTGCATCTGGTAATTTTGTTCTTACATTGGGACATAAAAGTTATGTCTTCTGAGGTTTGAGGAAGTACATTCAAATGAGGATTAATTCCAGGAAAATTATCTGGGAATTTATTTTTTCTATTTCATTGAGGCAGGGATGAGCATGTAAATGTAAATTATACAGACTCATGAATTCTGTCCAAACAGCTTTCCATAGCAAAAATAGCATGAAGACTAATGGGAACATCAAGTAAGTTCTTCAACTAGAAAAGCATTAACTGCCAAGTAATTAGTGAAAGGTTTCAGGGTTACAAAGAAAAAGGATAAGGAACTAATGAGAGGACAGATTAATATATATTTGTTATTCCAGTGGATTGGATTTATTGTGTTTACTATTGCTGAATCTCATCTGCCATGCTAGTAACATGTCAAGCTGCCAGCTGAAAGATCTCAGTGGTATGAAATAAATGTTTTCTATCAGGGAGTATAGGAAAAAACAAGCTAAGGTTGTGGGATACATGGAGATAGGTGTCGGAAGGATAGAATTGGCACCTGGGCTACACTCTTATTTCCTGAACTGAGACTAAGCACTTTCACAGTTCTCTTGCTGTGGCAGCAAGTTTCAGGCTGTACAAATATAAGGCCTGAAGTGAACGGGATAAAGTATTATTTGTTCTGCTACATGATGAATGATTGTTTATAAAATAAGGCTGAATGCACCTTTCTTCCCTTTCTCTCCTCCCAGAAAAAAGACTCAGAACAGATTAGAGAAAAAAAACTTCTCTAGGTTTCAGTAGACAATTTTTCTTTTCTTTTTTGAATTTTTTTTTGTTCCCCAGTGGATGTAGTCTTGATGGCAATAAGAAAACTTTGGCCAGACCTGGTAGGGTTAGCTGTTGGCAAAAATTTACACTATTTAAAGGCACAGTGAGTTAGGTTCTCAGGATCTTCCCACCAGAAGGGTGAATATTCAGATCAGATAAGAAAGTTTACTGTCTTCTGGAAGTAACCTCTGTACCTTGTAGGCTTATATAATGCATTTTGACAATTTAATTACTCGCTTATTTTCTTGAGCTATACACAGTGTTTGACTGAAATGGAATAATTGCTGAAGATCAGGTGTAATGATAACTCTGCTATCAGAAAATATGTTTTTCCCAGAGCCAGATTCACACAGCAGAAATTCCCCATGCTGGTATTTCTTGGTTAGGAATCTCTGAAGACTTCTATCTAGTTTCCTAGGTCATCAGTCATAGGCAGGTAGGTTGAATTTAGGCTGCATGAATGTGGACATATTTTCCTACACCTTGTCCAAATTCAGATTGATGGCTTTTTGTGTGACAACTGAGAAACTCCACAAAACAAAAACTAATTCCTGGCAGGAGAGGAGTGCTCACATATACAGCCCAGAAGCTTCTGCTGATTCACTTACCGGAACAGCTTTTTCTTTTCTAGCCTTCTGTGCTGCAGGAGTTGCTACTGCTGTACTTTCCCTGCTATGAACTCTGCAATATGATTTCAGGACATTTGTAAAACACTTTCAGTTTTCTCAGTTGCAGCCGAGAGAAGGGAAATAGCTGTCTGCCCTGATATGTGTCTACAGCATCTGCCTCTATGCTGTTGTGTGAAGGGGTGGACATCAGAAATACTAGTAGGATTTTTGTCTCCTTTCTTCCATTGCTGCTCTGTTCTACTATTTACTGTCATTACATGTTGCTGTACCAATAAGATCAGTAACATAAATCTGTTAAGGATATGTAATGGTAACTGTTCTTTGTTCTGCCAGGAAAAAAAAGAATCCCCAACAAAACTGCAAGGCTATACTTCAGTACAGCTTGTAATCGTGTAGATGTGGCAGTAGATGTTACAACGATAGTGTATTTATCTATATATAGCTCAAAGCATTGGCAAAAGAACTGCTTAACAAGGATGGAACTGTGTCTTTTGAAGGTATAGGCCGCCTTGTTGTCCAGGTCAGTGGGTCTTTCTACAACTTTTTTCTCACCTTACAGTTAGTAGAACTGGGTCTGATATAATTTGTCATAGTGTAAATCAGAGGAGATGCATGAAATGTAATGCAATTTCTGCACCAGTGTAAGGTTATGACTGGGCTCTTTCACCAGGAGAGGGTCACTTCCTTTTGGATTTGTTGATTCACAGTTCTTTTCAGTTTGGTATCTGGGTACACTTAATTTTAGTCTTTCTTTTTTCTTCCCCCCACATTACATATTACTTGCCCTTTTTTGTCTTCTTCAGCATTTTTCTTTTCTCTTTCACAATAGCATGCTTTAAATCAAAGTGGACTGGGTCGTTTTTTTGCAAGACTATTTTTTTAAACACCAGATTACTCTAGTCAAATTCAAGTAAGTGACTTCAGTAGACACTTCACTGAGTGGAACATAAATCCAACAATGTATAAATAGAAGCAAACAGTTTTAAATTATCTATTTATCGGTTTTGGCCTAAAACTCTCTGAAGCTACAAAAAGAAGGATGTGGGAAAAAAGCTTACCAAAAGTGATTTTTTTTTGTCTTTCCATTACTTGTTTTTTGTTTATTTTTTCAGAGAATTACATTAGTAATTCATAACTACCAGCTAAAGCAAATCTGATTTAAAAGGAAACACAATACAAAACCTTGGGAGACTTGTTTGCTCAGCTGAAAAGTAGTGAGTAACAGAAGTGTAATTAGGGTGAAAGGAGTCTTGGGTGGGGGGGGAAGACAAAAAAAAAGACCTTCTCAGAGCTATTTTAAGATCTTAGGTCATGAGCTTCTTAGCATTTGGTGTGGTATCTGAGTAGACCCTTGGATTATAGATCAGGGCAGGTGCAGAAGACTGTACTATAAATACTTTTACCCTTAAGGAGTTCACAAATTTCTTGAATGGCAAACCAGACAGAAACATATTAGTTCTGAAGAGGAAAGTTATTAAAATAATTTTAGAAGAATTTAAAGCTTTATTTTCCAACAAGTCATCCCATGGTTCTTAATGATAAAAGCTAAAATGCTCTTCACCGTTACCGTTATAGAAAACCTTTTACAGAGTTACAGCATGTATTTATTAAACATGACTGGCATGTTCAGGGATATTTCTATACTTATTTGCTGCCTACTGGGCTGTGCAGAGAACTGACCATAAGGATTCTTACCTTCTATTTTAGGGCCTTCTCTTGCCTTATGGCTGGCACATATATGACCAGTTCCTTCAGGGGAAGTTCTGCCATTTATATGCTTCTCGTGGAAATATTGTCCCTCAGCTCCCTTAGTGCAAAGCTGTCAGAGATCCTTACAGGATAAAATACACTAACTGTAGTGGTAAAACCTGCCTTATTTCATCAGTATCTATTGTTTTGTTTGTTTTCCAGGTGAATACAGATGTTTTAAATTTCCTCTTTTTTGATGATAATGCCATACTTGTGTTGCTGCTCCCTTTGTCCAAAATGAACGTTCCAGTTTTACAAGGGCTGCAGACGCCTTAGAGACCTTAGAGAAATTAGTTTGTATTTTATTTATATTTGCCTCCCTATGAGGGAACACTCCACTTTTCAAATGACACATACAGGCCTATGAGTTCACTCTGACCTAATTTGAATCCTTAATCATCTTTTAAGAGGCATGTTTTCATAGAACTGGCAGAACTAGTTGTAGTGTAGTTAGGTGTCATTTCCTGCATATTCCTTATGAAAAAAAAAAAAAGAGAGAGAAGAAGAAAAAGAGAAGGAAAAGCAACTGCAAGGGTATGTTTGAAGTTTTTCCAAATGAATATATCCACCTACTCTCTTGTCTGTCACTGTTACCAGGATCAACAGTGTGAACTCCCTTTGACCAGCCCAATCCATGCAGAAAAAAATTAGGTCCTTCTCAAGGCAAATTTCTGCCCATGTCAAGGGGTATCTGACACGACAGAAGCTTCATGATATAAACGGGTTCCAGCCTTGCTCTGGGAAATGATACCATATTGTCAGTAAGCCTGAAGTGCAACATCACCTACTTATAGGAGGAGTAGTGAATTTCAAAATTAGTATATCCTTCTCTGGTTTGTTGTGTTGGCTGTCTTGATTTTCTGAAGAGCCTGATGAAATGAACAGAATTCAAAACAAGTGCAGTAGATACTCCCCAGAAGCAAGTAAAACTGCTGCTAGGGAGTTCCTGCACCATTTGTCAGTGGGAGAGATGAGATGAGATAGCAGCTGTGGTGAAAAACAAAAAAAGCTAACAAGTAACATTACAGAATTGGTATTATATCAGAAAAGCAAAGTTTGTGCTGCCTTGTTTCTTCAGTATGCAAAAATAATTTGTATACAGTCTTTCTTCACATATCAATTAAAGAGGGAAAGACTATACAAGCTATTTGATTTCCAAGCCTATCTTAGCCAGCTGGAACAGAAATTTCCAAGCAATTGAAATTGTTAATGAAAGGTATAGCAAGCATGTTTACACGTGTCTGTACTTTTCATATTCTCTCTATGAGGGAGAAAAAAAAAATTACATCATCATCAGCCAGTTCAGCCCCATGGATACAGGGTCATCTTGATATAGACAAAGCTTATTAATTGGACATTTTCATGTAAGTAGTGGAACCTCAAGATCTTGGTTTTCTGTGGAGGCGATAGTATCCTCCAGGTATTTTTTAAAAAAACTTTTTACTTCCTTTGCTTCTCCCCATATCTCATACTTTCTCATGTATCCCAGAGGCTCCCATGTCATGGCTAACATTCTTTTAGAAGAATGGAGCTGCACAGGAATTCTTTAAGAGCCTATCAGTACCACTCCTAAATTAGCCAGACAGGATACTGTTTGTTTAATTTTGCAAGACATTTGCTTTCCCCAAAGCCAGACGAGCTACCTCAGTGAATTCCCAGCCATGATAGTCTACACTTTTTAAGGAATTTTTTGTGGCAGAGGCTAAGTTCTCCTAAACTAGGAGCAAAACATACTGATATGTGGACACATATTTAGCTAACGGCCACAAGAGCATTCCAGACGCCTTTAGAAGGCCTTGAACAGAATAAACAAGAAGACAAAAAAAAGAAAGATGCCAATTAGAAGAACACAGGTGCGCATTCCACGATAAAGGGAACTTGGCACAAAAAAACTCAATTTGGCAGTCTATCTTGACCAATTAGACTGAGACAAGTTTTGCATGTTTTAGTATAATCAATTATGTCTTATGTTTATGCACGTGTAGTGTTGATATAACCAATCATTAAGTGTAACTAGGCACATGGACAGCATGTGAATAATGTGTGTAACCAATAGTAAAATAGCTAAGCGCATGTACAGATGTAACCAATATATAAAATGATGTCTGATGCTGTAGTAAAGGGTCTTCATCTATGATCATATTGATCTGTTGTTGAGTCCATGATTGTGCTCCGCACTGATACATTTCATGATGCAGTCAGGTTGTTGAACAACATGTAACTATTGTATTCTGTTGTCTGGTGTTTTTAAACATTCCATGACAGTGCAATACTGTTTATATTTTGGTGGGTTTAAATAGTATTTTTTTGGAACTGATGGATAGGGATGAATGAACAACATTATCTGTATAGGAGAGAGATAATTTCACCCTCTAGAAACATTTTACTTCATAATTTTTACTATTATTACTATTATTTTACTATTATTGTCATAGGAGTTTGGTTATGAAACCAGTGCAGTGAGAAAGGAATGAAGTGAGAAATCATCTTTTCTCTAAGTAGGCATAAGGAAAGCTTCTACTTTGCCAGTGGTCTCCGGTGCTCTCTAGTAGCAATGCACAGGAATCCCTGCGCCTAGTTGCAAGCCTCTCTGAACTTTGTATAGTTCATAGCTGAATTCAGAGTATGGCCTTTTCTAGTAGGGAAAGGTAAGGTAACTGTTAGTCTGAACCCTGATCAGGGGGCTTTGCTATCTTGTAGAGCTGAAGCTTTGTGATGCAGCTTGTTTAAGCTCTCTAGGAGCTGGCTTCCAAGACCTGCTTTATCCAGCCCTTATTGCCCTGGCAAGTACAGCGGGCCGGAAGCCGTAGGACATTCCCTCCTGCTGCAAAGTAACATCAGTTCAGCTGATCCAGTGACAGCACCGGGGAGGAATTTTCTGCTGCAAGTACTGAGCGCAGACAAAGAGGCTGCTTAATTTTCTCTTTGTGCAACCCAAATCCTGTGGGGCTCGTGCACATCCATGTACTTTCTGCACTGTACAAGGGAGCGTGCGTCGTGGGGACAGAGCATGTTGTGTCTTGCTCGCTGTGCTGATGAGACTGTGAGAGACCCGCCAGAAGCGAAAATAGGTCTCCACTTAATTATATGTTATTTTGTTAATTGTCTCTCTCTCTGCTGCCTGTCTCTCGGCATTGCAGGCGGACAGTGCAAGCTGCCTCTCCAAGCCAGTTTCTCTGTCCCAGCTTCTCCTGGGCTCCATCCCTCGCAGCTCTGGCTACTCCCAGGAGGGCAGCTGACCTGCCACTGTCTCAGTTGAGGGGCACTGTAACTCTCCTCTGCTTTTTCTTTTCAGTTCAGTGTTTGCTCCCCTTGCATGTGCAGCAATGAGGCACATCTCCCTGCAAAGCCAGAAGTCCCGGTGAGGTTCTTGCAGAGGAGGGCGGTAAACATGGGAAGCGTTCGCAGCCGCTGGCAGCTCTGCTCTGCCCCGGCACCGCCTGGGGAGGAGCGGAGAGCCCTCCTGTGCCCCCGATGGACACCTGCCCCGGGGGTCTGGGTCGCACCTCAGCCCCTTGCCCCTCGGTGTGGGTCCTGGCGGAAGCTCTGCCCTGCCCGCAGCACTGCCCGCCCGGCCAAGGCCTCGCCGCGAAGTCTGGTCTTCGTGCTCGGCGCTGTACGGGCCGGCCCAGCGCCCCGCCGCCCGCACTTGCTGCAGCCTGACCGTTCAGTAGAGATACCCCCTCCTCCTCCTTCCCTGCCTCTGGCTGCCGGGGGGAAGGTCTTAGAACGCATTCGCTCCGTACGTGCATGCAGTTAACCCCTTACTGCCCTTCCAGCCGCCCCCCGCAGCCCCGCGTGTTCCCCTGCCGTCTAGTGCGGCCGGCTCCGCCACCCTCCTGCTTTAAAACAGATTTATTTCCACGGGTGGGGACGGCTCCAGCACGGGGCTGGTGTCACCCAGACTCCCTGCGCGCCCCGAGCAGCCTGCGCGGCGGTCTCCTTCGCTCCCCGGGCGCCGGCTTGCTGCTTTTTTTTTTTTTTTTTTTTTTTTTCCTCCCAGGAGTAGCAGCGAAACGTCCCGTCCTGCCTATTTGGAAATGGGAACAAATTGCTCCCCCGCCTTACCTCGCCCATCGCATCCCTTATATAGTCATATCTACGGTCAAATGGCAGGCAGCAGCGAATGGGAGCACTGAGCCTCCGAAAAAAGTCGGGGGGGAGTGAGAGAGGGAAAGGGGTAGGGACGAACGGAGGAGGGAGGGGAAAAAAAAAAAAACCTTTCCAAAAAAGTATTGGATGTCTTGAGGAATGCAGTCAGCCCCCTGGGAAAGTACATATCTGTGAGGCGCTCCCTGCCCGCCGCTTGCACTCCGCCGGCGCCCCGTCCCGCACGGATCAGCCCCGCCGCCCGGCAGCTCCGCACCGCTCCGCGCCGCTCCCTCGGGGGCCGCGGCTGGGTCTCGGACTCGGGGCTGTCCCGTACTTTTCAAGTTTTGCTTTCGGGTGCAACTCGCGCGGGGACGCGCCCTAGCCCACCGCCGCCATGGATGCCATCAAGAAGAAGATGCAGATGCTGAAGCTGGACAAGGAGAACGCCTTGGACAGAGCCGAGCAAGCCGAAGCGGACAAGAAGGCGGCGGAGGAGAGAAGCAAGCAGGTCTGCACCATGGGCCCAGGCCCGCGCCGGGGCGCAAGTCTTTCCAGACGACTCATTTCTCTCTCTTCTCTTCTTCTTTTTTTTCCCCCCCAATATACCTTGTTGTATTCCCCCCTCTTCATCCCCTGCAGAACTGGTTGAACTTTTCCTAAGACGGAGCTTCACCCTGGCAGCCCCTGGCTGGAGGTTCCCGGGGGTCCGGCAGGAGGTCGTTCTGCCTGCCCCCAGCACCCTAGCTAGGGAGCGGGGCCCTGGGACAGCCGCATGGCCTCTCTGCCTTTGTCATAGGGGCATGGCTGGGAGAGGCTGCCTCGAGCACCTGGTTAGCAATGGACAGCCGTGCTGCAATTTGGCATAGGACACTTAAAGCTGTGTTTGCCGCCTCCAGCACCACCCATCAGATTTGTCTGATTCCAGCTGCCCCCCCCCAGATGTGTATCCCATTTTCCTGGCCTTCTCCAACCCCCCTTCTTTACACCTGGGGCTTTATTCATTTGGGGGAGGGGGATGCATTGGTGGCACATTTCTGAGAGATCCTGAAGGAGGAGGGAGGAAGGGAAGGGATTTAAAAATTTATTTCCCATTTTTCTAAGCCCAGGGAGAAACATATTTGTGCATTGTATTTCCTCTTCTGCACCTAGTTAGAGGATGACATTGTGCAATTGGAAAAGCAATTGCATGTGACGGAGGATGCAAGGGACCAAGTGCTGGAAGAGCTACACAAGTCTGAGGATAGTCTCCTCTCCGCAGAGGAGAATGCTGCCAAGGTATCGTGCCCTTGCCACAAGCAAAGAGAATCTAACTGTCTCTCCTTCTGTCTCTCTCTCTCTGTCTGTCTGTCCTTTTCTGTCTCTTCTGCACTCGCACTTCTCCGTTTGCACGATCACGTTGCCTGCTGCACCTTTTCCTGCCCGCCCTCCCCTCTCCACCACTTTCCACCCGTATCACAGCTGGAGGACGAGCTGGTGGCTCTACAAAAGAAGCTGAAGAGCACTGAGGATGAGCTGGACAAATACTCCGAGTCTCTTAAAGATGCACAGGAAAAGTTGGAACTGGCTGACAAAAAGGCCACAGATGTAAGTTATCCCCATCCCTTCCACCACCACGCCAGTACAGAAACCACACACTCCCTCTGCGCAGGACAGCCAGGACTCCTACCAAGCAGCTCTCCAAAGCTTTGCTGAGGGCAGAGTCCAGGCACCTCCTGGGCAGGGAGGTGGGAAACACAGCACTGCCTCCTTGCATGAGGTTTGCACACTGTCAGAGGCATTTGATTGGGTTTCTGCTCACTCGACGTGTGCTTTTAATGTGTACTTGCCATTCTAGACGTGAAAGTAAAGAAAGGGTGGATTGTTGGTTCAGGTGATGGGGAAAATGGCTCAGGCTGGAACATACTATCTTGATAGTGAAACAGAAGCAGAGAGTTAATAGCAATTAGATCTAGGAGAGGGAGATCCAGAAGAGCAAGGGCTGCTAGTTCTGTCTTCAAGAGAGCTGTTCCTAGGCATGCATGTGTTAGAACTGCTGCTAGATACTAGTTTGGCTCACTCACTGGTCCCTGAGTTAAAAGATCCTCTCCTGTTTTTTTTATTTCTGGAAATCACTGGAACTGTTTCACTTGTCAAAGAAAAGTCCAGTCTCATGTGAGAGAAAATCATCTGGAAGATGATACTTGCTAGGTTTGCAGTTCAGAGGACAGGGATCCTGGGAGCAAGCTGGGAGATATATATAGCTCAGCACTTTATATGGTAATAATGCAAGAGCTTGTGCCTCTCCCAGGCCCTCATCCCACCCACCTGTCTGCCCCTGACATGCATTTAATGTATTGCATGCATGGAACCATGCGAGTTTATTGTCTCTGCATTTAAGGTCCAGATCTCTATGGCTGCTGCTGTACAATCCAATTCTCTCTGAGTAAATCTCAGGTCTGAATTACAGGATTAGGTGAAACCACAGTATTTCCAAAGCAATGACCATGCTTTTCCTATAACTCAGCTTTAAAAGTTAACCTCAAAGCCATAATAAAAAGAGGAGTTGCCACAGATGAAGTAAGCCAAGTATTTAGGGGAGGAAGAATACTTTTAGAAGGGGAAGTGTTACAAAACCAACTTTGCATGAAAGACAACATGCTTTTATCTTATTTTACTTCTAAAATGAACAAAGGATAAAAAAAGGCTTAACTTCAGCATGGCAATTAAGTTGTACAGCTTTGAAAGAACTCAAGAACTTAACAAACATAAGCGTGCATAGAAACGGGAGAGAGGGGTTCTGCATGTAATGCGGATCAGATGTCTGTCTTCTTCTGTGTATGGCTGCATAGATGAGAGGCAGCTTCCTAGCAGGACATTTATTTAACTTGTTCAAAGGAGCCGCATATAGATCCAGGGGAGATATTCCTTATAAGGAAAAGTATGCAGACTATTTGGAAAGAGCTCGCCTAGGGTGAAGGCAGGAGAAATGCTACTAGATTCCCTTTTTGAAATGAAAGGTCTTCCTAACCAATCCTATTTTCCTTTGCTGGAAAACAGCATCTGAAAGCTAGTTGAGGGCAATTTTATTTGCAGTCATCCCTCAGGTAGAGGGTAGGCAACTGGCTGGCTTGTTTTCATCAAGGTAAATGCTGTATTTAATGGCATGCATTGAATACGTCTGACATTTTAAGGGCGTCTTTGGTTTTTTGGCAGTGCAGAGTATCTTTGGGGCATTGCAGTTGACCCAGTATTTGCCCTACTAGTTTGGATAGTTCCAAGCCTCAGGAAGAAGGCACAGGCAGGGGAGGGCGTGCCGGCTCCCTGGGGCGGACTCGCCTTCCACGGGGGGATGAGGAAACCTTAACTCGCCGGTATCACTCACCTCGCAAAAACCGGGCACATCCCCTAAGCCACCTCACCTGGGAGGGGGGCAGCCGCAGCTCCCTCTCCCCTTCCCGTGTCTCAGGAGCTAGGCCAGGTGCAGCAGCGGGGGGGCGGGTTGCTCGGTGTCCTTTTTTATTACGCTCATACCGGAGCGGTTTGGGGGAAGATAGGCGGGCCCCGGTCCCGGGACGGTCCGCCGGAGCCTTGGGGCGCTGCGCCGCCAGGGGGCGCCGTCGCACCAGCGCGCCCACCTGGAGACGGCCGCCGCGCCCCGGTCCCCACGGCCCGGCCCTGCCCCGCCGCGCCGCCGAGCCCGTCCCCGGCTGGGGCCTGCCTCTCCCTGGAGCCTGCCTCCGTGCCCGCCCCGGCGGTGAGCCGCGCCGCGCCACTCCCAGCTCGGTGCCGGCAGCCCCGCCCCGGTGCGCGGTGCGTTGCGGCGCGGGGGGACTTCCGGGGCTAGAGCGGGCTGGGTGGGCGGAGGGAGGCGGTGCAGGCCGGGCGAGAAGCGGCTATGGCGGCGATGAGCTCGCTGGAGGCCGTGCGGAGGAAGATCCGGAGCTTGCAAGAGCAGGCGGACGCCGCCGAGGAGCGGGCGGGTCGGCTGCAGCGGGAGGTGGACCAGGAGCGGGCCCTGCGGGAGGAGGTAGGGCCGCCGGCTCGGCTCGGCTCGGCTCTGCCCGATTCGGTTCGGCTCGGGGGCCGCGGCCCCGTGGGAGCGGGCGGGGGGCCGCCGGGGGGGACGGCTGACCCTCGCTGCTCCCCGGCCGGGGGGTCGGGCGGCTGCTTCCTTCGCCGCCGTCGCCTCCTCCCACAAAATGGTTACCTGCCGGCCGCTGCGGTGCCCCCTTCCCCGCGCTGCGGGCGGAGGCCGCTGCTCCCGGCGGGCAGGCCCGGGGCCGCAGGTGAAGAGAGGGTCACTGCGGTCTTCGGCCCGGAACGCTGTGCTCCGCGGCTCGGTAGCCTCCGTGGTGCGTGGGGCAGGGAAAGCTGCGGTGCCGGAGTAGACCACGCTAGGTCTGCTGGCCAACAGCAAAACGCGAAGCTGGAATGAGGTTATATTTAGGCGAGATGTTTGAGATTGGATGCTTTGTGTTGGGTTCTGAGCAAGCTTTTATGATTTTTTTTTTTTGTTTTTTTTTTTTTTGCAAGTGCTAGTTGTCTGCTTATCCAGTCCAAACGAGTTCAGTTCTGGGAAGTCGGCATGCCGACTGTTAAGAGGTTATGTACTTAGGACTGAACCCGAGATGGCCACACCCGAGTACTTACCCACAGTACCTGAAAACACCACAATGCTGTGATCATATGGCTCCTGTCCCTATACATCTGTAGTACGTTTAGCTTGTCAAAACCCCTAGCTAAGATGGGAAAGGAACAGTAGGCATCGTTTTAGGCAGAGACTCACATAGCGGAGAGGTGTAGTTATGGGTGGCAGTTACAGCAAAACACTGATAGGGCTGTTGTTTGCCTCACCACTGACCTTGGGGAATTCTAGCAGCTGTAACTTAATGTTTGCTGCTATAAAACGCACAGTGTCCTTTGCGGTGGTTTTAGTGTCTTCAGTGGTAGCATACAAGTGACGCAAAAGAACAAATTTCTTATTTGTGTAGTTTGTTACAACAAAAGAAATGGTGATTATTGGATTTCCTTATAATGTGGGACTTTCTGCACATTCTGGGTAGCAAGTTCAAAGGAAGAGCCTTCTGATTACTTGCAGGTGATCTTCCCAAGGAGCAAAATATGTCTCCTTATGCTTGTGTAACTACTGTATTCTTGCAAATCACTTTACTTACCCTTTTTTTTCAGTGAGGGATCATGTCACAGTCATTAACTTGTTTCATAAGGGTTTCTGTCTTTAAAAAAAACTGTAGTCCTCTAAGCTTTGTGGACTAATGGAGTAAAGGACACTAATTTTTCTACTTTCAGTAACATGTGTTGTTTTAAACAATGTATTAAGGGATTCCCGTTAAAACGGGGAGGTTTGCTGTTACGTTTTGTGGCAGAAGGAGTAGCGCTGGAAGAGTGATTACAGCTTGCTGGTAAAGTCTTCCCATTAGAGCTTGGCCACATTGCTATAAGGCTTAGGATCCTACAGGTTAATGTTTATCTCTTCCCTGGAGCTGGTTTATGTGGATGATGTGGAATTTGCAGAGTACATTTACATGGTATTTAAGTTTTTGGAGGGGTGAGTGCTGGGGTGAATAAAGGCAGAAAACTGAACTCACAGGCGAGTGTAGACCTGTCCCTCTTCTATAATGCTAGCTATGTATGGATATTTTTATTGCCACAGCTGTATTTCTGCATGCTTGAGAAGGGAGGCTTTAAGAATGTTGCAGCAAGCAAGCTGAGGTGTGAATCTGACCCTTCCCTTAGTGTAATACCTTCATGTATAGCATGTGACCAGCTAGGGTTGTTCTGGGTTTTTGGTGGGTTTTTTTTTCTTCCTGTGCAAGGTACAGATACGCAAACAATGAAAAAGCTAAAGTTGTGGTCAAAACATATCACAGGTTACAGCTTTTGATTGTTAAACCAGATCGTTAAAAGTTTCAACACGGTGACTAGCAGCCATTGCTTTAAAAAAGAATCTCTTCTGTTTTCAGTGCATGCATCTCAAGGGGCTACTGGTAATCACATTTTCAGAATACATTTTTCTTCCTTCTTCTGGAAAACAGAATCTCTCTTACAACAGTAATAATTAACACCTGATGGTAACTTATCCATGTCATCGCTCATTGTAAAAATATGTGGTGTATAAGTGCTATGGCAAAACCGCAGAAGGTTATGTTTGTTAGCTGTGGGAGTGCCCCTTAATGTCACTGGGGTTTTTTCCTTCCTTACCATATAAGGAGAGAAGTCCTGCTCTGCAGAAGAATAACTTGGGCCATATAAGGCTGTTTAGTAAACCCTTATTAAGTTACTGGAGCAGGAAGTAAAAACTTGAACTTTAGTCACCCTGTGTTTTCTAAGCATATTGTATGCTCTTATCATGATGAGGAGTCTTGACATGATAATAATTAACTTTTAACATTACAAATTTCCCAAGGGTAGCATTTATGAAAGGTGGTTTTCTTTCTCAAATCAGAATGTTCAAATTCTTACTGTTTACAGCCAGAAGTCTGAAAATACAAGTTTGGAGTACTGCTGCTTGATTACACAGCTAAAGATTTTATATTTGGGTTAATGTGGATGTCTAAAGATGAAGTCTCTTCTACTCCTGGTTCTACATGTTCGCTGTCAATACTTGTTAATGTTCAAATACGTATTTGCTTCCCTGTTTATGTGTTACTTCCAATCATTCTAGTGGGGCAATGTTACTCTTATGTCAAAGGTGGTTTCACTTGTCTGGTGTGTAAGTTATTCTTTCTTGTATTATGTACAACAAAATTTTAGCTGTGGTCAACTATACCCAGCTGCTTCTGGTTAGTAAAAGCAACAAATAGCAGTTCCTTAAATTTTTATTTAAAGACAAAGTACCAAACTGATACTTCTGGTATCTACTTTTGATAGAGGGTTGGTTCTCCCCCAGCCCAACATCATAGGAAATTCAGATGTGTACTTCCTCATATATAGTAAGATCATTTTCATTACTAATTAAGAATAACTGTTATTCTTGAAAGTAATTAACTTTTTAGAATAATGACCTTTTATATATATTTTGAGCTTAATATCGTTTTGAAAGAAGTAAAGTTTAATAATGAGGTTACTATGAGAAGGCTGTTTTAGAACTTACTTGGCAAGTGTAGGTTTGAGAATGTCGGAAGTAAAAGCTTGTAATGAAAAGAGGCAGATGAGTTGCTGCAAGTGTTATACAGAAGATTAAGTGAACAGGTAATGCAAGAAAGGCAAATCTGGGGAAAGTTTGAAGATGGTAGTATGGGGAGGAGGGGAGAAGTTTGAAGTGATTGTTGCCTGTACCGGGGGCCTTCTGGGATGTAGCCTCTGCTGGTGCCTTCTTTGTCAGCTGTTGCATAGCTTGCCTGTAAACAAAACTTGTGAGTATTTGGGCATTTCTTAAATGTTCTCATGCTCTCTCTTGTGTCAGCTGTCTCATCACAAATGCTGATCTAGGTGTATTTTTGCATGTTTACACTGAACCCTTCTTATGGAACTTGAGGAAATTCTTATCAAAATATGGCAAAAGGTCATAATTAAGGAATTTGGGATAACATAGAAGGATGGGGTAATTAGTTTGTGTTGATTTGATTTTTTACAAAAACGGGGGAGGGAAGAATATAATTAGTTAGTGTCTGCAAATACAATAACAGAAAATATTTGGGAAATGATGCATAATTCTTCCAGTGCAGTTCTTTCTAGTACAAATTGTACAGTCCTTAATGTGCTTCACTTAAAAGAAGCATTAATCACTTTTTCCTCCATTAAGCAATAACCTCACAATTCAATGAGGGCATGTACATCTCTGTGTATGGCCTTTTTAGTGGATGAAGTCAGAAATTACTGAAGTGCTGTTAAATGGCACTAGCAGGTATGTGGGATAATCTTTCACAAGAGGTGATGTGTGCCTTATTATGAATTAATTTCTGTTTTCCCTGTGCTTAGGCTGAGAGTGAAGTAGCTTCTCTGAACAGACGCATCCAGCTGGTTGAGGAAGAGTTGGATCGGGCTCAGGAGCGCTTGGCTACTGCCCTGCAGAAACTGGAGGAGGCCGAGAAGGCTGCAGATGAGAGTGAAAGGTGGGTGGGGCCACTCTTGAATGGATTGTTACTCTTATGACAAAGATGATAATTGCCAGTGTGTGGGTTGGGGAAGTAAATTAAACCACTCCTATATTTCTGAACATGTGTAATCCACTCTTCCTTTGCCTACATGGACTTGAGTTACATCTTGTCTGTAGGGATGTCCAAAATGTGTAGGCTTGAATTCTCTTTCGTGTCTCAATTGTAAAGATAGGATTTAAGTGGGTTAGGGCTTTTGGTGTATCATGCCACATCCTGGAAAAAACTACCTGGCCCAGCCCATCCTTCTGTATTTGGAAGACAACTTTTTGAGGGTGATCTGTACTTTTGTGTTGTTGGGTGATTCTTGATTTCATTGTGGGTAGAAAAATCTCCCCTGGAGAATAGTAAAGTGCTGGAAGAGGCTTTGGCTCTTCTGTTGGTGAGGTTGGTACATGAAGGTGAGCAAAGGAGTGAGAGCATAATCCCTTCAGATTTAGGCTGTGATTTCCAGAAGTACTTAATATAAGTTAGGAACTCAAGATTTGTGGCTTTGGAAGATCATCTTTTTTACTGCTACAAATTGTATTTTATATCTGTGATAGTGCCTTTTATTGGGAAAGAATCCTTTATATTCTGCATATGTGTTTCTACCTCACTAACAACACAGCCTGTTGAAGAGTGCCTGAGACTTTTGTGAAATAGTTAAGAGAATTAGGGTCAAACATGCATGGAAGGGGCAATACACGATGTTTCCTGTTATGAAGGAGTTAAATTTTGCTTATGCAGAGCATGGAGAGCTTCAGTGCTCTAGGGCTCTGACGTGGCAAAACTCAGAGAAATCTGTCTGGCCCATAAACATAATGCCTGTCAGTCCTGCAGGGCTTGTAACATGCTGCTTCACAGTAAGTGTAAAGGGACAGATGTCTTTTGCCATCTTATTAGGTCTTCAGAAGCAAGACCCTTTATTTACCTTTCTATAAGATCGATTTTCTTTCAATTTAAAATGAAAAAGAATAGTACAGCTGAACTGTGGTAAGAGCTAAACAAATTAAATTTTCTTTCTTCCTAAGACATGCTTCTTTCCTTTGAACTTCTGAAGTGTGAATGCACAGGACTAGGTCTATGGTGTGAAGAATCAAGTATCTGATGTGCTTTGTTCACCTTAATACACCTGTCTGAAAGTCGCACTCCAGTAGTAGTGGAGCTGGAGATAAACTGGCAAGCCCTGAACCTTGCATTTCCTGTTTTTCACGTCTTTCAGAGGAATGAAGGTCATTGAAAATAGAGCCCAGAAGGATGAAGAGAAGATGGAAATCCAAGAGATCCAGCTTAAAGAAGCTAAGCACATTGCTGAGGAGGCTGACCGCAAGTATGAAGAGGTCAGTTCTTGAGTGCAGGTCATCTGTTTCTGAAGCCTTTTAGGCTGTGCCTGTAATTCTTGGTTTTTTCCCCTTTGCCTTTTCAGTTCAAAAGGTCACAAACACCACTCTTTGCAGCTGTGGAAGGAAAAGTGGGCACCCGGATACCTCAGGGAACAAGGTGGCAGGAGATCTGTGCTCAGATCTTTGCATGAAAATGGTTGAGAGTATTCCCTGGTCTCTTAAGGAGAAAAGTATTTTTAAGTTGCTTTTCGGTGAATGAAAGAGAGGTTTTGAAAATGTCAGACAACAAAGACTCAAATGAATAATGAAGATGTCACATAATCAAAACTCATGGGTTGACCAGAAAATGGGAAGAGGCCCAACTGCCTGCTTTGTAGGTCCTAGAAACAGGTAATGTGTGCTGCAGCAACATAATATCCCTGATTGTCATTTGCCTTTTCCTGTAGGTGGCTCGTAAGCTTGTGATCATTGAGAGTGACCTGGAGCGGGCTGAGGAACGTGCTGAACTATCAGAAAGGTAAGTGCCCCGAGATGTGTGTGAGGTGCTACAAGACAACTGTAACAGCATGAGACATTGGCAGTACACTGTGTGTTCAGCTCAAAGCTATGTTTTCCTCATTTACTCTAATGGTTGAAATAAATGGTCAACACCAAAGTAAATGTGTTCATATGTGTGTGCGCGTGTGTTTTGTCACTGCATGCTGTACCTGCACACTGATTTTGTGAATGGCTTTTGTGCATTTCATGTGTTCACTAACAGCCAAGTCCGACAGCTGGAAGAACAGTTAAGAATAATGGATCAAACCTTGAAAGCATTAATGGCTGCAGAGGATAAGGTACTGATACTAATAAACAGTTTTTAGGTTTAACTGCAACCCAAGTCTTTCAGCTTCCATAGCCGGTTAGCTCACTCAGTAGTAACAAATTACGTCCTCACTACACTCTCTACTCTCTTTGCATCTTGCTTTGGTGGTTTTCTTTGGTCTCTTTTTTGTTTATTCATTTTTACTTTTAAAACTGATCTCTTGTGCAGCCAAAAAGAAGCTGAACTGTCTCACGTGTAAAGGCTATGTAAATATTTCTGTGTAAGCCAAGGGCTGTAGATAACTTCTGTCTGGTTGTCATCGTAATGTGCACTTGAAATGGAATTTGGCATTGTAAGAGTTGCTTTCAATCTGTGATGGATTCAGCTGCTTTTGAGGCCGTTCTTTTGCTCTGTAATTGTTTTCATTTTTCTCTATCTTTTCCCCCTATTTTCTCCTGTTTCTTTTGCTTGACTGAATCTTCCATCCGCCCCTTTCCTGCCTTCCTTCCGAAATAACAGCAAATGTGCTGAGCTTGAAGAGGAGTTGAAAACTGTGACCAACAACCTGAAGTCGCTGGAGGCTCAGGCTGAGAAGGTAGGCTAGAGACTTATGTGAGAATGTGTCCCTTATGTTGTCACGTTGTCATCTGGATTGGCCTGTGGGGTTTTCTTTACATGCTGATCGCTTTGCAGCATTTCAGCAAGGCTGTTGTCAGTAGAAGCATTTGGACTTGCAACTCAATTCATATTTGGCTTTTATTGGAATCTAGCATTCCTTCTAGTTCCAAATAGGTCAGTATTATTTGACCACGTTCTGTTAAGTAGTCTGACAGAATTAAAAATTATTTATAGAACGTCCCTCAAAATGGCACTTGTGTGCTAATATTAAATTTCTTCAAATACCACTCCTCTTTAAAACTGTAGTACTAATTTCTACTCAAAGTTCCCACCATATAGCACTGGAATATAACTCAAGCTAAGTTTGGATCTTGTAATAAACTGTGTATTACCACAGTCTGGTAAGTGGAATTAATTTAGTTATACCCATGTTAGTTTCTTGTATGCAGTTGATCTATTAGAAGAGAGTCTCAAATGTGGTATTTTTTCCTATATTGAGAATACCTGGTCTAATATCAGTGATCCTCTTCTTATTTACAGTACTCACAGAAGGAAGACAAATATGAAGAGGAGATTAAAGTCCTGACTGACAAACTGAAGGAGGTAAAATTAGAGCTGTTCTTTACAACGGATCTTCCAATGCAACTTTGATTCTTTTACTATAAACACTACTTTGATGCTTTAAGGATGAACGCGTCATTTTGGAGACAATTTAGTGTTAAATGTCCCTCCTAAAAATTAATATTGCCTTATTTATTATTTGTCTCCTGTCATTGTACTTTTTTCCTCATTTGAATTGTTGCTCCTCTATTCTTAAGTACTATGTGTGTGTTTCCTAAAGTAGTCTGTATTTGTCTCAACTTCAGGCTGAGACCCGAGCTGAATTTGCTGAGAGGTCAGTAACCAAGCTGGAGAAGAGCATTGATGACCTAGAAGGTATGGGGTTTTATTTTTCTCACTTACTATAGAAATACAGATTCTTTATTCTACTTTTTTTTTTTTAGTACCCAATTCTACTCGCCTAACTTGTCCTGCTTATATAAATGGGTCTGCCTAAAGAGTACAATATGCAAAATGTTTTCCAGTTGAAATGTATTGATAACTTAAATGCTTCAGGTGAACAGTGTTTTGCTTTTGCCTGTTCCTTTTTCTCTCACGTTCTCAAGACTCCTTTCATTTTTTTTGCTTTATACTCTTATACTTGGAGGTACGTAAATGTATAGGGTAAAAGATCAGATGATAAGTATTATTATTATCTTACTAAAAAGCTGATGAAGAGCTGTGTTATGTTTATAATAATTAGGAATGTAGCACGCTAACCTAATTTATTACTGCGATAAGTGTGGGTCAGGGCAGGCATTCTGTGACGTAGACCAGTTGCTGTTTTTCAGTAAAGCTAATGGTTTGTATACATAATCAGGACAGCTTATTTAACTTCAGTGAGTTTCTTTGAAGGTTTTGATAAGTCTTCTAGAACTGCATTAGAGTAGTAGAATGTGCTTTCTCCCTCTGGAGAAAATAATTCAGTGGTGCTTTGTAATTAAAAGTTACATGGAGTTTACTATTTAGATGCATTACTCTAAGTTTAGGATTTTAAGAAGCTTAATTGCTTGGCATGGCAGTCTGACTTCTGCATAAAGGGTATGAAATATCTAGGAAGCTGCTGAAAATTTATGATCACTGACTCAGGAAGGAAGCAGAGAAGAAAGGTAAGTGTTTAGAAGGAACAAAAATTGCTGTAAGAAACTGAGTTTATGACATCACACAAACCTGAGTGTTTTTTTAAAAAAATTAAAAAAAAAAAAGTTGGTAGAAAATAAATGGTAGCATCTTCCTTGAGCCCCATTTTTGGATCTTTTCTCCCTAGCTCCTGTGTGCCCTCCTAATGTGCATTAAAACAAAAATCCAGGGCAGTGAAACATGAATTTTGCTTCCCTGGTACACTTTCTTTCCTTTGTTTTCTCTATATCACACATTGCCCCGTGGCAGTGTAGTTAGTGAACTTGTCGCATAAAACTATTCGCTGTTCTTTTTTTTTTTTTTTTTTTAATTCTTCTCTAATTTTGTAATTTTTGTTTTGTTTTGTCTGTTCACAACACGTCTTTCTGTGCGCTCTTCCTCTTTTCTATGGCTTCTGGATGGTATCCCATGCCACCACCTTCACCTTCCATCCCGTGACCACGCTCCATTCCCTTGCACACCTCTGCCTTCCCTTGGGGGAATGTTAGATGAGCTATATGCTCAGAAACTGAAGTACAAAGCCATCAGTGAGGAGCTGGACCACGCTCTCAATGATATGACTTCCATGTAAATGTCTTCCCAGCTTGTGCCTGCACCTGCTTCCCTGCCCTCATTGATTGCGCGGTTCCGGCCTTGTGAAATTATGCTCCCTCTGTAGCGGGAGACGCATTCCTTTAGCGAGACTAGGTGTACAAAATACCATGAACAATTTCTTTACCGTGGCAGAGTGTGGGTGAGTGTTGTGCCTAGCCTGGTAAATACTCATGGTGATTTTGTAAGCTGCTTAATAAGCTTGTGTTTACTGTTTCATTCTGCATCTGCAATCCTTGTGTCTTGTGGTTGCCGTTTGTTTGTAGCGCTGCATTTATCCTTTCAGTTCACCTCTGTTCAAGCATTGTCTGCCAGGCCCATCATGTTCAGTTTACCAAAGAAAATTGCCTCGGTATGAGTTGCATTCAGAGCGTGTTCTTCCACTGTCACAGTTCTTCTCTGGCAGAGTTCCTACAAAAGTTTCAAAGAAATTTAGATTTAGCTGTATTCTCTATTAATGATAGTGGAAAGTGTCTGTCTGAATTTCCTTAACTGCTATGAAAATTTCAACTGTTATCACTAAATTACAAGTGTGGAAATTGATTTAAAATACTTTGTCATTTAAACCCATAAAAGTGACAACTGTAGGTTGCTTCTGCATATTTTGTGGAGGGTAGTAGTAATTTAGTTTGCATATACTGAAAATGCAGTAATATCAACTTAAGTCGTAAGGAGAAAAATAGTGTATTAGGCAGCAGGAAAGCAGGAGAGTGATCAATTGTAAGGTGTGACTAATCCTTGCATTGTTTGATACAAACTGACTCTTCTTCCATCAACCTAAAACTCTGAACAGAGGTCAACTATGCTAAATCCACCTTCCCATGCTCATGCCTTTCACTTGCATGAACCCAGTGCAGTTGACATGGGAAAGAGGAAGAGTTGTGGCTCTCAAGTGCTTGTGAGATGCAGTGTTTAGTCCCAGCATATCTTCTTGGAAGCTAGCATGCTTTCAGCAAGGTATAAGCTTTGCTCAGAGCTTGAAATGTATTTTGCATGCACCCATATTTTAAATGTTTTTTCTTTGCTTTTTTTTTCATCTCTGTATCTGTTCATTACTTCCCTTCCTCTCTCTCCCAACTTTTTAGTAGGGGTCTAATGTTCTCTGCTTTGTATGCTTTGATTTTTTTTTAAATTTTTTTTTTTTTAAATATCTGCCTGCCCACTCCCCCTTCTCCCCTGCTTTTGCTCAGTGGCTTATCAAGCAAATGGATTTCTTTTTTTTTCTCCTCTGTGTACAGAGATTACAGTATTTCTTCAATTTGGGATGTTTCTAAATGGAAAACAAACTTTCAAATGTACTCTACTGGTACATGAGGACATTACTGTAACAATGCAGTCCCAGCATGGCGTGGTGTTTCTCTAGTAGTCATCTTGGCATGCTGGGCTCTGTTGTGCTGTTGCTGCTTTTTTGGAAGTCTTTACTGCACCTTTTTTATTTCCTACCTTATCTCACTTTTTCTTTTCATGCAGATAATTTTCTTTGCTTCACTTCTCCAAAGACATCTTCATCAGGTTGGATAAAACATCTTTCCAAGCTTTGGATGTTTCATGGGTTCACTGTCCTGTCTTCTAGCTTAGTTGACTCTATTCCTCTAGCACCTGTCTCAGAACATGCTCTCTTTGTGCTCTGCTGTACAGAAACTCTACATCTCTCAATGTAAAATAAACATCCCAGCTGTATCCCTTTTGCTATTCCCTTGCCTTTTATTTATTTAAATAACTATTTCAGTTATTAATAAAAAATTGCTTTTTTTGCCATTAGGGGTTTAAATTTTTTTGGTGTTTCCATTTTTTTTTTCTGCAAACAGTCTTGCCTGAATGTTGACAATGCAAAGCCAGTGATAGCAGTATATGGGATGAGGATACTACTCTTGGTATTTTGAGGTCAAAACTGACCAGTTACGATCATAGTCTTTCTCAAAATCTGATGCAGATAAAATGACAAATAGATGAAATGGAAATTGTTTCAGTTGTTGTTAAGCGAAAATCTGCAAGGACACTACTTCCTTGGGGTCACTTGGTCATAGGAGCATGGTTGAGAGAGCAAGTTAAGTCCTTGACACCAGATTTGTCACTTTAAAGTCTGAAATTTTCTCCTAGCTTGATGTGGAAGACTTCCTGTCTTTTATACAAATGTGTGTGTGTGTATTAACTTAAATATTTGAGACAGATTTAAAGGGACAATATCAAAACCTTTAAATTCTTTTTTTCACCCCAAATCAGTCCTTTAAATGTATTTCAAAAAAGTTTCCCCCTTTCTCATACATCGATTGCTCAGCAAAGACATTGCTTGCTGACTTTTTTTTTTTTAAACACAATATACTGCTCGAGTGGTATGATAGAATTGGAAGTTTAGGAGGGAGATTTCCATAGCTTTCCACTCTCTTGCTTAGCTCAGACTTGTGAGTTTGAATTGCAGACTCATGAGAAATGTTTCAGAACTGGAGTAGGAGGACTCATGATTACACTACTAATGAAATGATTCTGCTGCCAAGTAGAACATACAGATTTCAGGTTTGAAAGTGTAAACGTTGGCTTTCAGCTGATTTGGCTGATTCAGGATCAAGCATTAAATACTGACACCTTGCTTTTTTGTACTGTTATTTGCAACTGGAGAGTTTATTGCATTACTTTAACTTCATTTTCTTCACAATGAAGGAAGTTATTTTCCAGTTCACGTTGAAGTGAATCAGTTTAAACTGGATTAATTTCTGATTATGCCTGTCACTGTACGTATTGGTAAAGTTCCTAAGTCACTGCAGCTAAATAAACTCATCATAGCATAGCTGAGTTTTAGTTTTTAGCTTGTAGAATAATGTAAATGTGGATTTCTTGTTCAACTTCAGGATTATTCAGCAGTGCAGTGTAGCCTAGATTTCCTCCTCTCCCCAAAACCTGTTTTCCAAATAAGGCTTGCAAATGGATGTATTATCTTCCCCCCGCCATCCTCAGATAACTTCACATCCCAGTTTTTTAACCCATGACACATGTCCTAATGTTACTGGCTATGGGGAGAAGTCCAAGTACAGGATGTCTCTCGGCAGTCACAGGTAGTCCAGATAATAAAGTTCAATAACTTACTAATCAGCAATTGAGGTACAATAAGTGGGCTTATACACTGTATATATTGGAATTGAGAAGTAAAATGTTTAGTGTGAAGGTTAACCAAATATAATGGGAAGAGCATTTGTAAAATGACTGAAGCTAATGTGGTTAACTTCACAAATGCAAGAGTTATGGGGAATGTGGTCAGCTGTCACTTGTCAGCTGACCCAGGGTAACTCTACGCTACAGCAACTCCAACCCCTTAATCTGTTGTGTGTTTTGGTCTATTGTGGCAGCGGTGTTGGTTTTCCCCTCAATTCCTTGCAATACTGTTGTTTCTTAAGAGAAGTAAAAAAAGCAAAATCCAACGTAGGAACCTGGTAATTTTCAACACAGTAATTTTGAACATCAGTATTTAAATTTTCCCTTTTCCTGCAAACACACATAATCATTTCTCTGCACTGTAGGGTGATGAATTGCTGGACAGAGTACTGGAAATGGGCAATGCAATGCAGACACCCAGGTAGCTGTGTACAGAATTCCTAGCTGGCCCTGCTGCACTGATCTGCTGCACAGAGCTGTTGTGGTTTCTCACTGCAGTGTGTTTCAGCAGTCTTGTCACTGTTGGACCTGACCTGTGCATTATGTTGTGCATCCCACAAGGTCTGGCCATGTGTAGCTAGTCATGTACATGAGGCTTGTTGACAGGAGTGCAAGGCTGGCTCTGATGCCTGATGTCTCATCTGCTGTGCTTGAGGCTGAGCCTCACTGGGTCTGCACCAGAGCTTGAACTCCCTGCTTGGCCTAAGGTGGCTGCCTACAGAGCCAGCCCTTGGCTCTTACCTCTGTGATAAATCGCAACCTAGACAGACTACCTGTGGGTAGTCAAGGGCTGACTGTACACTTGGTAAATGCTTTCCATGCTTTACCTGGGGGTTTTAGTCTCATTCTGGATGTTGAGAAATACTGTAAATCTCTGCCTCAATTAAAGAGAGGAGTTTTCTGTGATGAAGGTAAGCATCAAGTTCTTAGTTCAAATAATGTTGTCATGTTTCAGTAACAACTAAATACGCTTTGCCAAACAAAGTGCAATTTTAGTTACTCTGAGGTTTCCATGGTTTTTTCCATGTATATGTGACATTATCCTGATAAGAGAGACAAGACCCTGTTGTTACCAGCCCAGGATCAGAGCTCTGAAATGTGCCATGGTTTTACTGAGCTGGCTGTTGGAGTTTGGGCTGGGGAGGAAGCTGTGAGGTGTTGCCACTCACCGCCCAAGTATGTCCTACAGACCAGCTCACTGCACAGCTTTGCTATTGCTGTGTCCAGAGCCTGCAGGGGAGCAGGATTTTTGTGGAAGCTGTTAGGAAGTTTGTGGAAAAGAATCAGAAAGGGTCATTTCCTGTAGGGGAATAATCTGGGATCAAGAGGTCAGGAGTGCAGTTTGAATCTACACTATTGGGAATAATATGGACAATTTGAGAAAACAAGATGGTCAAAAACCATCATGGAATGTTCTTTCACTCTGCAGAACAACTCTCGCTAAATGCACTGCCACAACATAGCTGTGGCTGTTCTCTTTGACTGTGAACCATCCTCTCAGCTGTATTTGAGCAACACAGGTTTTCATTCTTCCATTTCATGTTCACCGAATGTTTGGGTTTGTTTTCTTACAAAGTACTACTGGACAATTTAAAGGTCTTGAAGTGTGTTGATACCAGTAACAGAAGTGTGTTTCCCTACCAAAAATACCATTTCAGCTGTCAGATTCGCCAGGAAAGGAGTACGGGTTGAGTCAGACCTAGTGGTAGTTGGCTATCAACATCTCTCCTGCTGTTACTTACCCTGGTTGTGACGCAGTTGCTTTCCCTCCACTGACAGATGAGGTTCCACCACATCTTAAATAGTTTACAAAGAAAAATGTCACTCAAATCTCCCACACACTGTACATACAGATTAAAGCAGAACTTGGTTCTTTTTGGAATATAGCTGCAGTTCTTCCACTTCTATTCTCACCTGTCTCCCAGCTGTTCCCCACAACAGGAGTCTTAGCCAGTTCTTCGTAGGTTATAATAGGTGTTTCTTGGAGTAGCTATTTAATTACTAGTATTCTAGAAACAAAGGTAAAATGTTTTTCTATATGTTACTGAACTGTCTGTGGTGTGACCAGTTTCTTTATTAACTCTTACTTAACTGTTTTCTCTAATCTGTCTTCATTCTGCCTCTTTTTTCCCTTCTAACCTGCTTGCTGCCTGTACAGACCAACTCTACCAGCAACTTGAGCAAAACAGTCGCCTAACTAATGAACTAAAGCTGGCATTGAATGAGGATTAAACTTTAGTGTGACTATATTATTAACTTGTTTAAAAACTGCTTCTTCCAAATTTCATTAAGAATGAATCAGTAAATGTAGAAATAAGCAAGAAACCTAGAAATTGTTTTTTTTCAGGCTGTTGATTCTGTGGTAAATTAATGGAGGAAGTTCTTGGTTTCTGTTGGAAAAAATATGAAAAAGCTTCTTCTGGATGAGGCTTTTCATTATTTGTATGCATATCTGCTTTGGAGGAGCAGTAAGCTCTTTGGCTGTGCAATAGCTCATTTCTTACTTCAGTAAACAGCTACAGCATTTAGCTAACAGTATCCAGAAAGTAACAGCCTGCCTTGTAGAGAGACAGCTTACCTGACATCATAATTGGCCCTGAGATTTTTACTGGAACATGGATGAGAGAAAAATGTTCACAGGGTTCATATTGCCATATTTCAAAACCTACATAAAGGATACTTATAGCTGTTTTGTTTTCTGGAGACTTTAATGCAATAATTTTGTGTTACTATGAATTGGGCTTGTATTTGACTTACAAAAAAACCCAAAACTCCCAGAAAACCCAACAAAACAAAACACCCTAAGAATGGGATCTCCATCTGAAAATACCCCATCAGTTTAAAGGTATGCTTGCATTAGTATGAAGTTACTATTACTGGATTCTGGTAGGATGCAGCTCTAGAAAATTGTGCTCATTTATTGTATCAAACAAGTGTGTTAAATGACTGTCCTATAAAAGTGTGCATGCAGTATAAAGCTACTAACTTCAGTTTTATTTATTTTCTAGAAGAAATAAATTTCTTAAAGGTCACTTCACTGAAGAAGACATTAGTTTTAATTTTTTTGTTCTTTGCAAGTTCTGAATTACATGAAACTTGAAGTATGCAAAGAACTTAAATATTTTCTTTATTACCCTACTAAAAAAAAAAAGCACCATTCACTGTCCCACATTCCTATAAGCAAAGAGTTTCCAGAACATGCAAGAATTGTGTCTCTGTTGGCAGTGCATTTTCTTAACAAATGCAGCTGTAAACAGTTCTAAACTTGCATTACTTGCCATTTGTTTTATTGATTTGGAATTCTCTCTAGTTGTGTTGTCTGGGGACATGGTATTTATGAGCATGCACATTTCTTAACTTTCTAAACCCTTCAATAGAAGTGATGATTGCATGCCTTCATATTCTGAGAATCAGTGCCTCCAAAGAACTGCTATTCATGTTTTAATTTTCTAATTCCACAACAGAGAAAGTGGCGCATGCCAAAGAAGAAAACCTTAGTATGCATCAGATGCTGGATCAAACTTTACTGGAGTTAAACAACATGTGAAAACCTTCTTAGCAGCAACCACATTATTTGTTTTATTATTTTTACACCTGCTTGCCGTGAAACCCCATAAACATGTCTTTATTTTAGTATCACCACAGTCACAAGAACATCTGCTAAATTATCAGGCAGGGGTCAGGGAAACACCAAAATGGGCAAGCCATATGCGGGTTAAGCTACATTACACTATGGTTTAAATGTGCCATTTCCCAATAAAAATGTTACCTACACTTTGTAGAGAGTTCAGCAATTCAGTATGCTTAGTCTTTTGAAGAATCCTAGCTGTGGCAGAAAGTGTCCCACCTCAAGTGCCAACTACGGTTTTTAACAGCAAGCGTGATTCATATTCAGAAGAGATCAGGTGGAAATGGTGCTATTTTGAACAAAACATTCTACTGAAGTCTTCTGTTTGATATCAGACAAGTCAGAAGTTGTCCAGCACAGTAATTTATTTTTATCAGAACGTTATTGATCTGTGAGGATTTGGACTTTCTGTGCCTTCTAATTCAATAAAATGAAGGTATGTAAGTAACAGAGAAAAGTGAAGGCTTCTGGAGGTTTTAAATTGTGTTCTTGCAACTCAATACAGAAGTGTAGGTCAGCATTTCACCTTGAGTATTCATTCGATTGTATTTTTCATGTTGAAATGAAAGATTCAATAAATTCAGGAGAAAACATAAATTTGGAAGAGATTGTTTTAAAATGTATTTTATTTGTGTGGATTTGGGGGAGGGGGAGGAATTTATAAACCGATATTCGCCTCACTTTTTTTCACACTTTAAGCAGTTTTAAAACTATACCTGTATGTAAACATTGTATAATGATATGGAATAAAATGCACATTTTAGGACATTTTTTAAATTTTGCTCTCCTGTGGTTTGTTTTTCATCACATTACCTTTCTGTGTATGGCTGTGTAAAATATGCATATGTACAGTGTCTCTCATTGGGATACAGTGTTAACACATTGGCTTTCAGTCTTTTCTGTGCTGTTAGGCTAATGTATAAAAAGGCACTGAAATGTAGTGGTTTGGACTGATGTGGATCTGCAGCTAAGAGGGGCCCTTTGAGGGTTATATTGCAGAAACCTGTCCCTGTCACTTGATTGTATTCCCAGATGGGTGCAGAATGTAACTGTCCCCTAATGGATGACAGAGCTTCCCAAAATTAATCATTGTTGACCAAAACTGTTTTCAGTAAGATCATTGCAGAACTCACATAGACTTCTGTAGGGCGTGAGCCCTAAAGGCCATGCTCTTGGAAACACTACTGTGTATTTGTATATCTTGCCTATTAATATGTGTTAATTTACTTCAGTACAGTGATAAACCTTCCAAAATGATGTGTCAAGTTCATGAGAGATCCTTTCACGCAGCTTTTCACTGCTGGTTGCTAATTTCTACATCCAGGTATCTTTATTTGAATTAGGAGGTTTGTCAAAGAGCAACTTCAGAAATAATTCTTACTCCTCCTTTTTCTATAGTGTATTGCTGGAAGTGGATGCTGTCTATCCTTCTAGCAGCAAGGAGCTCAGTAGGAGACAGGTATAGATAACCTTCCAGATTGTCAAAGAATCTCCATTAGTTGACCCTTAGCAAGCAACTGAAAACAAATGACTTTCTCAGCAGCTGGTGTAGTGGTGAAAGGGTAAAGTAATACATAAAAATTTCAGGTTAAATGGGAGTCATAGAGGGAAGATGTACTGGTGTGAGTCTCTGGCTTTTTTTGATTGTGTTATAAAGGGGACAACTTAGTAACATTACAAGCTTTTGCATGATGCTGCCAAGTCATCCTGAATGGAAAGGATGAGATCCCTGGTTTCACATGTCCCTTTAAGTGTTTTGGGGAAGTAAAATATATGTTACAAGGCTCCTACAGTGCCTTAAGCTTGTACTGGAGACCGACAGTCTAAAATTCCAAGTAACAGTTGTGCAGAGGTAAGTTATTCTCATCTTTTTCTCCTTGCTTATCACAAAGATGAAATGTCAGGTAATGGGGCTCTAAGAGTTCAAGCCTTCCTATGCTGCTGGCTTTGAGTGGTGCTTGCAGCTGGAGTCACTAGGGCTGCTTCCAGTAGGAAGTGCTGTGCTGGGTAGTAGTTTGTAGGGTAGGGCTCAAGGCTACCCAGAGAGTTGGAGGCTGTGCTGGGAGCCGAACAGAGGAGTTTCTAGCACTTGGCCATGACTTTTACACAGCTGAGCGTGCTGCTTGCTCCACTGGATTGCTTTTACGGGCCCATGGTCTGTGCTTGGGTCCTAAACAATGTGTCTGAGTGAGGTCAGGCCCTTTGTTTGCTGCTTAAAATTGCTTGCTTTCCAGGAGACCACAAACTGTTTTGTGGTTTGGGGAATCTGAATTCACCCCTCACTGTCTGTAAGGGTAAGGAGGAGGCTGTGGTTTTCATGTCTCTTAATGAGATCATGTCACCATTAATAGCGCAAGCATGTGCAAGCAAGGAGATAAGAATTAATCTGAAAAAAATCTGCCTGTAGTATGGACTTCCCCAAAGTGCACTGTTGTAGATGAATCCATAAAGCTTCATAACAGGTAAGTAAAAGCTTTCCAGTTCCAAGGAGAGCTGAAGGGAGCAGTGAACATAATGGTGAATCACATCAAGTGTCTTTTTTTGCTGACTAACAACAGACATATAAATAAGCATATGGATGTATTTGCTGGAGCAGGAAAATCTGTTTCTACTGTATATCATAAGCCACTACCCCTTGTGGGTTCTTTGCATGCAGTGCCTAATCAGACAAAACTCAGTGAAGCTAGAAAGCATTGGCTTGTAAAAATAAATAAATTGGGCTCTGATTTAACCCCATTCCGAACAAATGGGAATTTCTCCCTCTTGCAGCTACTTTGCCCAAAATGTTAACTCGAAAAATTTGTTAGATTACAGAACCCTGCATCATTTAGCATTCGTCAAGATCTGTGTCTTGGTTTGGAGAGCTACTTGCCCTTTTCTTCGATGCAGAAACACATTTGGCAGTTTGAAATATACCATTATCATGCAGCCATGCTATGTAATCATCTTGGTTGTTTTGTGAGTTGTCCTTTCTCAGTGAAATGAGTAGTTCTGAGAGCACCAGAACTGGCAAAACCTACCTTCTTGCAGATTCATGTCTCATGGTTGGTTGTAAACTTGCAATGAATTTTTTTCCAGATACTGAGATATTTGTGTTGTCTCTTGCTCCCTTATGGGATTTCTCTGATGTCTAATAATATGCAAGGCATGCTGCAGGGCATGCCTGCCTTTCCATCAGGATGTTCATAAGCATGCTCTTTCTATGTTAATGGTTCCTTACGTTGACAAAACTTGAAGAAATGTAATTTTTCTTTTCGATTTCTGTGTGGTCAAAACTAGTCAATCAGTTCAAGAGTTGTTGAATGGGTTGAGAGACAGAGGTAAGAATGACGTGGAAGTCCCTTTTCTTTAAGAAACAAGGCTACAGCAGTAGCCTGCACCTATACAGCTCTGCCTCTCAGAGCTCTAGCACTTGAGTGAGAAATCTGAATCTGTAAGTTATTACGCATATTAACCAATTTCTGCTGTCATTGATGCTACTCAAAATCTGGGTTAAGTTGGCAAACTTTGCTATACTGTTAATATTTTAGGAATATCTGTTACACTGGGCTGTCTATAACTGCTGTAATGTCTGTTAGTGGCAGCAAAAGAAGAAAGTGATTAGCCAACTAAAACATTTAAAAACAAGGGGGTGAGGGGGGAAATACTTTTTACATAGCTCAGCACTTGGGAAAATAGAGTATTTTTTCCTCGTGTTCATTTTGGTGTTTTGGGTTTTTTTTTTTTTAATTTCTGAGTTATTTAATAATAAAACAGGAGCATCAGTGAAAGATTAAGTGGGAATTGCAGCAAAAAGGTCAAAGCAGTAGAGAAGAGGATAATGCTTTTTATCTTCCTGGAGTTCTTTTGAAAATGCACACAGGAATAGTTCCTTGGAATAGAGGGAAGCTGTGTAACTTAGTTTCTTCAGTGTGTGTTGTATTCTTTCCAAGGTACGGAAAATCTGTACAAGTTTGCATAATCTTCTTGGCTTCAGTTGTGAACCTATCTAGTTTTCTGTAAGTCATAGCCCTGCCAATTTGTAAGCTGTTGCTGAGAATTGCATAAATGCAGGATACCCTTCACAATGACAGCAGCTTAGCGAGCAATCTAGATATCCCAGTTAGTTAATTTATGTGAGAGCAGAAACAATGGGAAACAGAAGCAGATAAAAGTCTTACAGACACATAAAAAACTATTCCTTCCCATTCGTTATTTCTTGACTCATAACGCGCTGAAATGAAAGGACGTTACGTAGTATTTTGGATTTTAATATTATGGCCTTTAAGGGCACCTCAGCACTGGTTTCTTCTGATCTCTTTGCTGGTTTGAGGAATGGCTGGATAAAGATTAAACAGCATCTTTTTAATTAAAAAAAAAAAGTAGAGCCAACACCAAAAAAAAAGTCCTGCAGACCTAGCTGTAGTTGATAGTACCACATCATAACATACTGGCGTGCATGGCTGTGGGAACATTTCTCTCATTTGTGTACAGCAAGCGTATATGGATCATGGGTATAAAGGGATGAAGTATGTTTGGGGTATATGATCCTGCAAAGTATTTTGAATGCCTTCTGTACCAGGGCCTGACCATGATCTGCTTCTTGGGATTATTCCTTTCATCAATGTTGTTTTCATTTTTTGCCCTGAGATTCAAACAGGAATATCAAGGAAGTGTCCATGTGATCTTGTCTCAGTCAAAGTTCATGGCAAATGGTGTTTCTTTGGATAAAACCTGCAAAGGCCTAACACCTAGTGATAGTTTCCTCAGTGCCACTGAGGAAAGTGATGCAGGTCTGGTGTTCCTACAGCAGAATTTGTGAAAGAATAACCAGGAAGGTGAAACTGCAAGGCTCTGGTAAGTTGTTTTCACTTGCTTAGAACACATGGTTATTGATACTAACATGGAAATCTGTGTGAGTTTCCAGTTTAAAAATAGAGCATTTTTTTGCAGGTCCACCAGTAGTTTGCATGTTTGTCTTGACAAGAATACTAGTTAGAGAAATAGCCTGGGAAAATGCTTCGAAATCTTTCTTGGATTATGGTTTTCTGTAGCCAGCAAAGAGGAGCCTGCCAGATTTCTTTCCATGTAATCTGGATTGCTGTACTACTTCCTTATTTGTTTATTGTACACACATAGACTATAAAATAGACTAAAGGGATGATGTAATTTGTGCAGGCTGTCCAGAAAAAAGAATGTATCTAGAAGATGAACTAGGCAAGAAAGCAGCTAAAAGGGAAATGATGAAGTAGAATTGTGCATGGGGGCTAGAGGCCAGTCAGGAGGGTATAGACAGCATGAAGGTGATCTACAGAAGAATGAATCCTCCCCCTCTAAATGCTACTGTGTAGTTATGCCTTGCCCTGCTTCTGTAGCCTCTGCTTGTGTTCCTGCAGCCACCGCATTCTTCTGCTGCAGAGGAAGGTGGCTGGCAAAGTCCAGGTAGGAGCTAATTCTTTGTCACCCCACATCTGGGTTTAAAGTACAACATGCAGGAGCTTTTCCCATAAAAATCAATAACAATCCTTTCTCTCAGTGGTTCTTGCCACATCAGCAGAATCTGGGTTAAATTTCCTCTTTGCTAGAACTTTATTTTCAATTACCTTAACCAGGAAATCATGACACGTAAAAAAAAAAAAGACAAAACCACCATTTTTTGCTGCTTTTCAGCAGTTAGCAAACATGTAGCAAATGTGTGTTTGCTTTTATTACATTCACATGCAGCCATGTCTGAGTGCAAGGCATTTCCTGGAGATTAACAGCTGGGTGGGAAGGATTGTGGATACAAGAGGCAGCCCAAGGGACACAAACTGGTTGTTAATCCATGCGAGGCGCTCTGTGCTGAGAATTACTGTTGTAAATTGAAATAAAAAGTATGTGGGCCTATATGTTTCTGTGGAGGAGAAGTAGAGATAATTGCCATTTTGAGCAATTAAGTTACTGACTCCTCCCTCTGCTTCCCCATCAGTGTATGTGCTGCTAGCATTAGGAACGCTACAGCTAGCAAAAGAACTGATAGGAGGGGTTTCCTTTGGATCCATTATTTTTGTGAATCACTTGCTATTAACAGTTTGGAGTTAGTTAAGAAAAAACAATAAAAGCCAAGTTTAAATTGTGTGCAGATTATATAGGGGTTTGTGTCATTTTAGCTAAATTGTTTTAAAGGTCATTTTACCAAACCACACAAGTGCATATACAACTTTGGCCATATGGATATGTAGAGTATATACAGCTAAGGCCTGCCTGTTTGACTAAGCCTTAGTCAAACAAGCAGAGCAAAGTCTCAGTGTTGTAGAATCAAGCTGTATGGAGTCATTGCACAATGAGAAGTTCTCTCTTGCGTCAAAGCTGCTGGGTCTTTAGCTAATGTGGCATTTGGTATGTAGGTTTAAAAAACAAACGGCTGTCCGCAGTAAGGATTGCAATGCTATATTTAATTTTCTGAAGAGACTGATGTTCAAAGGTGCTGAGCAGTTCTTCTTGATCTGAGTAGGACACCTGCATACTGTATTAAAGGTGGGAGATTGCAAAATCCCTATTTAAACTACAGTAAAACCAGAAAGCACTGAAATCTGTTTTCCCTGTTCCTCTTTTCCCCATGTCTGTTTTGCCTTTGAAGCAATAATGAAGAAATTACTACACTGTGAACGGCAAAACTAAGTGTGTCACTTTGTTTCAGTTATAGATGCATTTCTCAGACAACATGGGGATTTTATTTTATATTTTATTTTCCTGTTTAAGAATTTACAAGAACAACAGCTGTCCATATAAGAAATACTTTTTACTTACACCTGTTGTTTAAATTTGACAGGCACCAAGTCAAGTAGGAACTTGTTAGCTTTCTTTACACCACTTGGAAAAAATGTCGTCATCCATTAAGTGGAGCACAGCTTCCCCTCCAGCATCAATACACCTTGAGCTTGATTCTTTTCTGATGCATGCATCAATATCTTGCTTACCTTTGCACTACAAGATTGTTTTTATTAAAGGAGATGAAGGGATGAAAAGAATCCAAGCTGAGTGGCAGACATTAAGATGAGTACACAGGTAGTAAAACTGTTCTACTGAGTAATGTTAATCATGCTAAAGTGTAACTGTAAGTTAAGCTTATGTATGTGTACCTGACATACACTGCTGTACGCCAGAAAGTATATATAGCATCTAAAACATGGAAATGGTTTTGGTTTGGTTCAAGGTTAAAGAAATAAATGACAGTATTTCCAACTCAGGCAGTTGATGGGTTATTCCAAGTGGCAGGAGGGACAAACTGTCCCACACATAGTGCTTACTGCAGAAGTCAGTCATCCCAGGCAGTTATCTTCCCTCAGTAAGGTGTTTCAAATTTTCTTAGTCATTTCCCATCACTCTGCATGGAAAGGTACAAAAGAAATACCTACTTTAGTTTGTGCAATGATCCAATTGCAGCACAAATCTGTGTAAATGCCATTAACTTGATTTACTCTTATTTTACATGTATGGAAAGGGGATAGAGTAAAATCCCTTCTTGCTGATCGGTGTAGTATGTAGTAATTGTGCACTTACACATCTTTAGAGAGGCTCTTTTAAAACATGCCTCAACTTGGGAACAATAATATGAAGCAAAGGAATGGAGTTTGTAGTATGCATGGACTCGCTCCCCTAAGAATACCCAAGCCCAGTGCCAAATGCCTCCACCCAAATATCTGAGATGTTACTAATTTGATAAGAGGCCTTTTCCTGTTTTTTACTAGCCTGTGCAGTTTCTCAAGCTATCTGTGCTCAGTTCTCACGATGAGCATTTTTAGTGGCACAGAACATGTCTGCAGCGTGAAATGAAGGAGTAATTGCAGCACAGGTAGGTGAAACCACACTAGAATGGATAGTCATAGCACTGAACATGTGGAAAATGGGCTGGCAACCAACATGCACATATAGCTGGATGAATATTTGGTGTGAACTGCAGAGAAGCATTTGCTTTGACAATAGTTATCAGTAAAAACACATGCTGGAGCTTCAAATAATGTTGAATGCTTTGGAAAAACTGCTAGAAGAGATTCTTTTTATCTAGAAAAACAGATAAAGACAGTAGTAAATGCAAATCAGGACTGTATTCTTCATACAGGGATATGCCTGAAGATTCACATACAAAATCTGGAAACACATTTTTCCCACTACTGCTGTATCTGTCAAAGCAAACATGCCTGTGGGGGTTTTTTTCCTGACTTGTAGACACCAGCTGTGGAGGTGGCACTCGACCCTGGCACTTCAGGATGACTGAATGCAGTTGCCTGGTCCGCTTCTCTCCCGAGTAAGTCAGTCGGTGTCAGGCAGTCAGAGTTCTCACTGCCACATTTCTTGATGCAAAGTTGTCTGGGACTTGTTCGTTTTGTTGAGCTTTGTATTTTGGGGAGAAAGGGTGGAAGGTGAGGTAGTTATCACCCAATTGTGAGAAGCTCTTCCTAGAGCAAGCCAGAAAGCTTTCCGAAGTACCTGCACTTCATAATTGTATCTTAGGGCATATGAGTTTCAGAAGGATACCTTATGGTTAATATGTTTAACCTTTTAGGTGTTTTACACTTTCCGTGATTTGGTACTTTGTTTTGAAATAACATACCTCAATCTAAAAAGATACACTTGGAAAAGTCAAAGGCACTGATGCTGACTGGTACTTAACTGCATTGTGTGACTAGTGGTTAAGCAAGCCATCATTTTCCATAGTATATTTTACCTCTACCCACTGAGTGGGGAGAAAAGCTGGAAGGGGTAAAAAGGTTATACACAGCAACTGAATTCTAATGACAAATGTGGAGCCATTCTCAGGGACAAAATTGTCAGTCCTCTCTGTGCTCAGTTTTCTACCAGAAGAGATTGTTGCCTGGAGAATAACAATAGGAAAAACAGGAAATAATTCTGTATGGTTTCTTTTTGTTTGTTTCTTTTTTTTTCTTTTTTTTTTGGGGGGGGGGTGTTCTTTTTTTACACTGATGTATTTCACAAATGTTCCTTCATTGCTTACTTTCAGCTGGTGACAATTATGTTTCCTCTGAGTCCCAAGAGGTTTAAAGTGGGCCCTGAATTAAAAGTATGAGAAAGTCACCAGTGAGAAACTGGAGTTTCAAAACTAATGCTTTTGCAAAGAAGAAAAAGATATGTGTGCACCCTTTGGCTAGTCTGTTACCACAGCATGGTCTTTTCAGCATTCCTTTCTCTGACGTGCAAAATATTTCCCAAACTCCCATCCTGTTGTTTCTAGGGTCTGTGTCAGACTGCATGCAACTTGTAAAACTAAGGCAGTAACAATGTGGCACTTTAAAACTCTTTCATATTCTATTTTATTGAAAGTAAACAATCCCCAGGAGACACATCCTGAGTACACAGGAAAACTGAGTGAATTAAGGAGAGTTATGTTCCTTTTATGGGGTGTGTGTGTGTGTGTGTGTGTGTGTGTGTGTGTGTGTTCGGGGTGGGATAAAGTTGCCAACCTGTGGTGCTGCTCAGGTCTCCAGGTGTGAGCTGCTGCTTGGAGGGCAGGGCCAGCCCTGCTGGGCTCCTAGTTGAGCTTGAGGACCACCATTGCTGCCCTGTCTGTTAACTTGTGATGGGGACGTGAACATGGCACAATTGTGCTGCTGGTGTAACCACAACAGAATCAATATTCCTGTGTAGTTAGTATAGAAAAAGTATATCATGTTTAAGTGAACTCCTCAAGAAGTTAAGATTAACAAATACCTGAATGATAGTTCAAGCAGAGCTGATGATAAACTTTGATCTCAGTGTCTGAAGACCCACTGGTTTTAATACTACTTTTCCTCCTGGTCCAGACATCTTATGTGTTTAAAGATTTGTTCCTGATTAACGTTTCTCAGCTAAGTTGTTGGAGAATTCACCCACTCATGACCTTAGTTTAGGAAAAAAATCCCAACCAACCAACTCAGGGAAGATTTTAATCTTAAAATGAAGCTGTGAGTATGCACCTATTTATGTACCTTTTGGGGAAGGGATGCCTGGTTTTTGGCTGGGTCTAACTGTCCTAGCATAAAATGTTGTTGGTGCACATTGGTAGGGTTAGCACTGTTACTGAAATGGCACATACGCTGTAATCATGCAGGTGTTACCTTACTTGATTAAGCAAATTATAATACTCTGCAAACTGCTATATTGACCAAGGCCAAAAAATGTATGTGGGTGAGGAATCTGTAGTAACAACTCAGTTCAGTAAGACTGTGACAACTAAGAGAGATCCCACTGCAGTGGAACCACCCCTTCTGCTAACAACTGGTTAAACTGATAAGGTTTCTTACTGCCATCTACTGTATGAATGCTTCAAGCCAGAGCAGAATAAAAATTCTGTCTCTTGGTTCTCAAATAAATGAAAATCATTCTGAAAAGAGAGAGAGAAAGCAGAGCTTGATTTCTCTCTACACCTAACATTCCCTTTATTTGTTGTCTTTTCAAATTCAGAAGGAATTTGGGGGTTTTCTTGATCTTTCCTATACCCACAGTAGAAGCATCAGGTGTGATCAAGGGAATCATCCCTTTACACTTTGCATCAACATCAGTTTCCCCTACATATATACACAAACAGCATGTGGAGCTTATGCTATGTGCCATAGTTTTTTCTGTTAATTAACAGAATTCATTTTCCATTAGATTCAACATTTTTAGATCCAGAAGTCTTTACAAAAGTTACAATCTTTAATTATTGGAATCCAGTTGGAATAACTGGAATCCACTGGATTAATGGAACTTTTCATTTTTTCACAATAAATCCAAACAAAGAAAACAAAGGAGTTTCCTTACACTGCTACTTCCTAAATTTTTAAAAGCCCCTTCCTACAAACTCAACCTGCAAGCTTCAGTTTGGGTCTGTGGCAGTTAAAAATGGTATTTAATAGGATGAAAGAGCAGGGCTGGACTCATGACTTCAGAAGTGACCAGCCCTTTATCAGGGGAATACTAATAAGAATCTCTTGTTCCCCTGTCATTCAAACCTTAGATGTTGTTTCTTAAAAACATTACCCGTTTTTTTCAATTTCAGTGGAAATGTTAAATTTAGGGTCATGTCATTGTAGAATTTTGCCAAATTGGTGAGCTAGAAAAGCAAATCAGATCATCATAGAAAGAATACTGAGATCAAAGTCCAGACCTACAAGTAGAAGCAGCCATAATAACATCTGTTAAACGTTGCTGAGACATCAGGATCCACAAAAACACTTGCAGAAATGGAGGAGGACTGAGAGAAGTGATGAAATTGTTTTCAAAATGGCTTGTAGATTTATTTTTTTTTAAAGAGTCATGTTTTAGGAAATACTGACAAAGCGTCACAATTTGCAAATACCCGATATGCCCACATACTGCTGACCATCAGCAGCACAATGAGCGTATTGCACCATTTGATGGTGGGCTACACCACTGCAGAACAGTATAAAAGCTACTGCCCACCTTCTTGTTCCCCAGCGCACACAGTAACAGTATCATGAAAAAGCCAGTGAACGCAGTAGCATACAACTACAAGACCAAGATGACTAGGAAGATACATAAGCACTTTGTTTTAAGGTGTCATGTTATTGAGCCTTTGGTGTTTGTCTTACTCAAAAGGCTGTAAAGCTTTAAAGGATTCTTGATGGTGAGAGTCTAAAGCTGGCCTGTGTTGAAGTGAGCGAGCACAGCCCTGCTTTGCTGAGACCTATTGTGTCACACTATTCTTTATCGTCCGAATAAGGCATATCTCTTCACACAGGCTTTTCAAATCTGGTAAGTACAACTTGGCAAGGAGGCAGAGCAGAGAAGTCAGCTGGTTTAGTGGAGTTTTTCCACCATGCCACAGGGGTCTCCAGATGAACTTCCCTGGCTGTGTTATGTAAGGAAGATGGATTACAGCTGAGAGTCTGTGCCTATATTCCTAAGTGAATGATGGACAAGGATAGAAAAAAACCATTGGGTTCCTTTGTTAAATTTAGAATTGGATTAGCCTTGTGCTTGCTGTCCTCATTTTCTATTGCTATCAGTGGGAGTGGAAAATTCTCAAAACATTATAAGCCTGATAACTCAGAGTTAACAAAACCAGCAGCTTAGGGGAAGATACAACAGATAACAGCAGGCCATGTTGTGCTACTGGATTTAACACAAAGCTCTTCATTAAGGCAATCAGAGAAAAATGGCAAGATCCATTTCTGGCTTAGGCCCATTCAGAAGTGTGATGCCAAACAGTGTTCCTGCTGAGCAGGTTAATGTAAGAACACAGAGAATCCTGCTGCAAAACGCTTCCAGAGACAATTTAACACAGTGAAAATGAGTTATGAGAAAGTAAATAAAGCATCTTGTACCAGTTGTGTATGAAGTTGTACTGTGATAAGCAACAGAATTTTATTGAGAAAATACTCATAAGAAATAAATGCCTGCAGTGAAAAGTGTAGCATCTGGTCTGCATTTGACTTCATGCATGAAAGCTATTTGGACTGTCTTCCTGAAAGATCCTGCAGCTTTTGAGATCATGGGACATGAAGGAGATTGAACACCCTAGGTTAGCATCTCTAAATTTTCTCCTAGCAAACCAGAGCTCTAAAAGGACAGATTCCCCACTTTTGCTTATGAGCATGGCTCTGTTTTTTGCATTTTTTAAGCTGTTGTATTCTCTGTCAACATCTATAACATTTATGGAGTGGCTATTATTAAAAGTTATTAGCTGTTTTTCAAGAATCCTTCAACATGTATACATCGGGTTTTAAGTCATTGTCTAAATGCCCCAGAAAATCTCCCAAGAATCAAATGTCAAACCCCTGCACAATCCACCAAACTGGACACTGTGGGCTTTCTGCACAAGGAGCTTCCTGCATTGCTAAGTAATGATACATCCTGCTCAATCTATTTGTGATTTGCAGGGTTTAAGGTCCTTAGAACAGTCCAGTCTAAGGCATTCCCTTGAGAGGATTGACTTTGAACAGTTAAAAAGAAAGGCTACTATGAACATTTCTCAACTGTTTGGGCACCATCGCATTCTCCATACTATCCCAAGGGCTTTGCTGCCTTTGGTATCACCTCTAGAATTTTCTACTCGTCTCAGACCATGTTGTGCTTAGCTCGTATAAACTAGTCCCTCCTTGTCCTCCCCTCTTGCACTTGGACTATTGGACTAGGCAGTCTGAAATCCAAAAGAATAGCAGCAAGGGTGCTAAAAAAAAAAGACTGAAATGAACTGTTAATGAGGGCTTTTTTTAACCTTCTTTGGACCTAACATTGTCTGCTCTAGCATCATTGCAATTAGTAATTTCATAGCAATAACACATAGAAAGGGGATGATTGAGTATCTTCATACTACTGAAGGTATTTTGATGCTGCTCCAGTTAGCCATATGGACTAACAATTCCGCTGACAGCATGGAGTGGCTCTGGATTTGCCTTTGTGTTAGGCACATACAATCTCTTCATTATAAAGGGCTGATGTGAGGATCCCAAATCTGCGGACTCATCCGCTTGGCAAAGCTCACAAGAGTCCTGGTTATTGGACGTATCCTTGGATGGGACTTGGATCTAGCTGACATGCTGCCTACCTGTCAATCTGCATCTGCTGATGCACTGAAAATCCTTCCTTCCTTCTGCCTTCTTGGGTAATATTATGCCTTATTTGGTCACTCTTCAGTCTCTTTAGCTTGCTGCTCAGTCAAGATTCAAATCATAAAAGAGAGCTGTTGAAAGTTTATTGGAACCCAAATATGTGGAAGGTATTGAGAGAGTTTACAAGTGTCAACTGGAGGGCATTGTCATCTCTCCATAGCCTCTGTCCACAGAGAACAACTACATGGAAAAATTCTTTCTGTAAGCAAATGCAGTGCCATCAGCGCTGCTCTAGGCTGAAACTTGACTCTAAAACCTGCATTGGAAAATTCAACGTTTGTAAGTAGTCCCTCACTATTCTAGATCAAATATGCTCATCTTGCAGTTAAAAGGTTTTACCTTGGTGTTAGCCGAGCTTGCCCTGCTTTGCTTCTGCCTGGCATGCGTTTAGCAGCAGGCTTATTTCGTTTGATCCTGCAATTGTTTGCTGTGGAGTGCAGTTAAGATCAGAAATTACGTCATGGCTTGAGGTATCCTTCCTCTTCTCTCCATCCTTTTCTTACACATCAGTGCAATGAAAGCGTTGGTTAAAACCCGCTTATTCCGCCAGAGCCGCCCGCGTTGGTGCCGGCAGGAGTCAGAAACTTGCGTCCACTGGGAGAAGGGGCCAGCAGTGGCGCCAGTTACCCGCCAGAGAGGAACCGTGCTTTAAATAATCTTTCTTTTTTCTTTTCAAGGATTCGGGAAGGGTTCAGGGAGGTTTGACTCACATTGCCAAATGCAGCCCGTAACTGCATTCGGACACGCGGGTGGCTTTCGGTGGTTAAATAAGCAAACCGGCCGTAAATCGCCTTCGCCAGCCGGCCCTCAGGAGACCCGGGGAAGCGGCCCGGGGGCCGCCGGCCCCGCGTCCTTCGAGGGGGGCCCGCCAGGCCCGGGGAGGAGCGCAGGTCACGGCACCGGCTGGCGGCTCGTCGGACCGGGCCCGTTTTTAACCGGCGGGTAATGCGGCCTGCGGACGAGCGAGCTGCGCCGTCCTCCTCGCCGCCGCTTTCCCCTCGCTTCCCGACACCGCGGCGTGCCGGGAGGGACCCTCTCCCTCGGGCGAGGCCCTGCGGGGCGCCGGGAAGTGCAGCCGGCGCGGCACTGCCGGGCCCTGCCCGTCCCTGCCGAGGCTGCGTTCGCCCCGAGCGGCCCCGGCCTCGCCGCCAGCGGGCGCGGAGCCGCGCTGCGCCCTGAGACGGGCGTCTGCCCTGGCTCGATGCGCTCGGAGCTCGGCCCGAGCGAGGGCTCGGGAGCGGCTGGAGGTGCCTGTCAGACACCCGGCGAGGCGGTGGCGAGGAGGGGCGGTGGCGAGGAGGCGCGGCGCGGCCATGTACGGCTTGGGCAGGGCCCTGCGGCGGGCGGCGGCCGCCGGGCAGGCCGGGCGGCCCCCGGCGCACCGGCGAGGGGGCGGCGGTGCCGGGGCGCGGCCCTGGGGCTGGGGGCTGGCGCTGGGGCTGGCGCTGGGGGTCAAGGCGCCGACGGCGGCGGGCTGCGAGGCTGACGGCGGGCAGGAGACGGAGGGGAAGGCGAATCCGCTGCCGCCCCCTCGGGGCTTCGGCGCGGCCGTCGAGAGGAGCAGGGACCTGCTGCGGAGGATTAAGGTGCTGAGCGAGCGGGGCTGGAGGGGGGCCGGGGGCTTTCCCCCCGCGTCTGGCGCTGTGCGAGCCGGCCCTCACCTCCGTGAGGGGGGAGGCGGGCTGGCGCCTCGTTCCCGTGGGCTTCGCCATCGCTGGCGAGGGATTTTCGGTCAAGTGTTGGGGGGTCGGGGGGTGCCGTGCTGTGAGGAGCCGACCTGCGCCCGGAGGAGGAGGAGGAGGAGGTGGAAGAAGATGGCGAACCCCGCCGAGCTGCCGGGTGCTCGTTGGGTTCCCGCTCAGCTACCGCAAACGGGAGGCTTAGGCCAGGCAGAGCTTGGTGTGGGGAGCCGGTGGAAGTACGGTACGGTATGGCGTGTCTGAGAACCCGCTTGGGTTTGGGAGAAGGTGGGGTTTTTTTAATTGTAAAGATCCTTCTTAATGTCTCCTGTCCATTTTTTTTTTTTTTTTTTTTTTTGACAGGATGAAGCAGGAATCCCAGGTATACTAGTTGGAGTTTCTGTAGATGGAAAGGAAGTCTGGTCAGAAGGTTAGTATGTGGGAGTAGTAGTTGTGCGTGCTGTTGGGAAGCTATCAGAACGTTTTAAAGATGAACAATTCTGACACGCTGATCAGGCTGGGATTTCATCCACTTGATGGACAGTGGCCAGAAACAGGTGCCTAGGGAGTATGAAGTGATGCTTTCCTTGGTAAAGTTCAATAATTTCCAGGAATCAATAACTTATTAACTTCCTGAATGTGCTAGTATATCTCAACAGTTATGTTTAAGAACCTTTCTTCCATTAATTTGTCAGATCAGTCTTTGAATATACTTATACTCTAGGCATACAGCTCTACAGTAGTCTGGTAGAATTGCATGTAGGAGGTAAAGAACTGTTCTCCTCACAGGAACTTACTTGATAGTCAAAGTAGTAACGGCTCAAATTTGGTGATCCGTCTCCCGTTTGTGGGCTGAGGTGTAGATTTTTACTGGGAAAGTACTGAGATTTAACAGGTGTCATCCTTCCAGAAATAGCAACTGCTTTTTCTGGTTACACAGTTTAGTTTTAAATGGAGTCTGTAAGTACTGCTCGTATCTTGTAGACATTTGATGTTTATTTAAAAAACCCACCAAACTGTGTGTCTCTTCAGGAACATTTTCATAATGTGTTTTGGGTTTTTTGGACAACTGAAATGGTAGTAGTAAATGGCAACACATTTCACTAATGTGTTATAGAATTTAAAAAAAAAATAAGATTGTTACTAACTTTCTTCTAACAGTCTGTTGTTGCATTAACTTTTATACACATATAAAGCTGATTATAGGTTTTCATTTGTCTTTCATCATGACAGAAGTGAGTCGGACAGCCTCTGGTACCTTTTGTAATGTGGCCTAATAAGAAAATTGCGCTAGAAACTTAATCACAAACTTTCTCAAATCAGATAGCTTTTTCTGGTCTCAAATTACCTAGCAATGAAAGCAGAAGTTTTTATAAGACTTCTGCAGAATCCCTTCCTTGATGTGCAGGAAAGTGCCTGAGGGAACTAGTGCCAGGGTTATGGTTTGTCACCAAGACTGCCAGATCCAGTAGCAAGACAACTACATGCGGGAGCATAAGCCATGGCAGAGCTTTCTGTACCCTGCTGCATATGGATATAGAGAACAACACTGGCTTGAATAAGGCAGCTGGGAGGTGGGTAACATCGCTCTGGCAGACTTCTGGCTCATTTTGTTGCCCTCCTCCCTTCGTCACAGGGAGAAAAAATAGGAACAGATGTAAGATGCGTGTATTCTGTGACAACGGTACTAAACCTGCTTTCTTGCTAGACTGATGGGAGCGATTAGAGATTTGGAAGGTGGTATTTTCACTGAAGGGTACAGCATCTGTGTTCACAAGCACCATGCAAGCACTTGAGTAGCAATTTTACGTAAAAGAAAGGTCCTTGGGCAACTGATGTAATCTGTTTTATATCTTGTATTTTGGCAAGGGTCCGTCCCCGTCCCCCCGAGTAGTTCATTATTTAGACTACAGTTTTATATAGACAGACGTGCATTGCTTGCAGGCCTTGCTTGTACTGAAAACTGCAAATATGTCATTACTGCATTTCATTGCATTTTATGCTGCAACATCACTTGCACAGTTTCTTCAAACCTAGCTCAAACTGAAGACTAGTATGGGAGCTTGATAATGGCTTATTAATTCCAGTTCTTGCTACCAGACTTGTGGGTTGGTTACATAGGAAAACACTGGTATGGAGGCTATTAAGCTGTTTTTTAACTGAAGTCATGCTGAGTGATGTTGAAACATAGTGTGTAACACCACTGTTTTCTGAAGCTTTACCGCTTAGGTAATTGCTATGAGTTTGTGAGTGATTTCCTTTCTCAATTTATGTATTGATAAAATAAGACCCTTTACTGTTTCAACCATTAATTCGGAACAATAGAAGGAGTATTTATGACTGTTGGTCAGTTATTTTACGGTCTAGATTTTGGTCTCTTTATATTTGACCTCAGGAGTGTAAATTTTGGTTTAATCTTCAATCTCATTTATCATTAGATTTGTTTTGTAGTCTTAATCCCAATTAACTTGGGATGCCATTGGCCAATACAATGGGCTTTGATTAACGGTTCCTACTACATTAAAATGTTATTAACTTAATTGAAGCAGGAAGAGGGATAGTCCAGTGCTTCATGTCACTGTTTAGCTAGAGGAAAAACATTTTGTGGAGCCAGTAAATCTAATTCATTGCAAATAATTAATTCAGCATGTTTCTGTGCAAAGTATTTACCACAGTGCTTTTATTTTTCTTAAAGGTTTGGGTTATGCTGATGTAGAGAATCGTGTAGTATGTAAGCCAGAGACCATCATGCGAATTGCTAGTATTAGCAAGTGTCTTACGATGATGGCTGTTGCTAAATTGTGGGAAGAGGGGAAACTGGATTTAGATGCTCCAGTGCAGAAATATGTCCCTGAATTTCCAGAAAAAGTCTACGAGGGTGAAAAGGTATGTAACTGTTTATTGGTAACACTTTTTTGGGGTTTTTGTTCCTGTCATTGCCATATGTGTACAGGTGTCTGTATCTGGACCTATTCCTGTAAAACACCAAAAATTATTTAGACAAGTACTGGTTTTTGCTGCTTGAAAAAGCAATGCTGGAAATTTGGATCTTCAGTTTTATATCAAGTGTGTAGTGTGCACATATATATATATTTTAACTGGGTTTAATACATGATACTTAAAAGGTCTTATATCTTTGTTCCTTGTCTTGTTGAATTTTACTTTTCTGGTGATTTAGTGTGCATCATATCTTTAATGAAGAGAACTCACATTTAAATATTGTCCTTTCTATCTAGGTCGCTATTACTACAAGACTGTTAGTTTCACACTTGAGTGGGATTCGTCACTATGAAAAAGATATTACAAAAGTAAAGGAAGAAAAGGAAAAGGCAAACAGAGCATTGAAACTAACAAAACCCTATCAGGATAAAGAACAAAAAGAAAAAGAAGGCAAAGGAATTGAAAAGACTGATTCTGTCAAACCAAGGAAAGAACATGAAGGTGAGGTAAAAAGCCGAAATTCAAAACCTGGCAGGAGAGACAAGGAATTTGAGCAAGAAGAGTATTATTTGAAGGAAAAATTTGAAAGCGTGATTGAATCACTGAAGATATTTAAAAATGATCCTTTATTCTTTAAACCAGGTGAGTTTCTATTCATTTAGACCAAAATGTGCTGCTCTTGTGAAACTTTGTTTCAAAGTGTTTTATATGTGGTGAAGATAGTTGAGTCCAGTAAAGTGTGATTATGTGGGGTTTTTGTTTTGTTCTGCTTCCCCACCCCCCCACCCCCCGTTTTTTTTCCTTCTTGTGCCCCATTAAAAGCTCAATGGAGAAGTATTTAGGCTGTTCTGCACAAACCATCTGGTCGTGTAATTGTTTTAAAACTGACATAACTTTTGAAGACTGAACTGATAAGGATTTTATCAGTTCAATTTTAGATAACAGTATAGATATCTTTACCACTCTACTGACTTAAAGAATTATTCTTACACAGATACCTTCTAGTGGTGTATCTGCACCATAATCCAGCAGATTCAAAAAGTGGTGTAGCCAAGACTTAAAAGGTAATACAAAGAGTCCCAGATAATGCAGGGGAGAAGAGAAAGTGGGACCTCAGGTAGAAATAAGACTTTTCTCTTAGGAGCTCCAAGTAATGCAGTAAGTGCTATGAAACGTACTAGTTGCTGAATTTATAAACACTAAAGCAGATTATAATTTTGGTAGCAAACTTGTATCTATAAAGTATTTTGTAAGCAGATACCAACTTGCTGTATTCATGCTCTGCGCCTTCTAGATATGAACCAAAAGCAAAAAATTTTAGTAAGGCACTAAATCAGAGCTAAAAAATTTCTACAGAAAGACCATAGAATCACAGAACTGTTGAGGTTATTTATTGTTGGAATTATTTAACTTAATTCTAGAGAGGACTTTGAGGAACTTCAGGTGTAAGTTTTAAATGAGTTAGGTTAACAGGCAAATGATAAGCATTGCTGATAAACAGTAAATAATGTGCATTAAGGGGAGAGGGGTGTAGGAAGGGGGAGAAGTTAACCACTTACTATCTTGGAGAGTTCTAGGAACATTTCAAGTAGAGATCTATCTTGACTGTAGGCAGTTTGGCAGTCGCTTGCTATGTAAATGTTTCATGAAAGGCATTAGCACAAGAACGAGATTTTTAAAAAATGAAAAATTGTTTTGTAAAAAAATTATAGTGTCTTAAATAATATGCATGTTAGTGTCTATATAATCTTTCAGGATGTTCTATAACTAGAACTAGAAACACTGTAATAAAAGTGATGAAGACCTTTGAAAACCTTGAGCGAGTACTACCCTTGTCTATCTCTAGGGTATAGACACACAAACAAACAAGTCACAGTAGGTGAGCGTCTTTTAAGAAGTAATTTTGTGGTTTGCTTCAGCTTTCCAAATCCAGATATCCTTGCTAGAACCGGTATGGTAAATCTGGTGGAAAGGATGTTAAATGTTAGTCTTCACATCATGCCACGAAACCTGGCTGTACATGGCAGATCCCTGAAAATTTTTTAGTGCTGTTCTCAGAGCAGCGGGCACTTAGCAAGCATCTGTGTCTGCTGCAGTACAGAAGTTCCTAGGGGTCAGTATCATAAGCTTGTGATTCACATCATATTAAAATGGGGGTGGAAGGGGAGTCCTTCTAATTAATTATTTATTGCTATATATAGTTTCATTTGCACATGTGATTACTTAAAATTTATCCTTGAGGTTCCTTTTAAGCATCATGTGGCTAACTTCCTCCCCCCCCCTTTTCTCATTGTGTTTCTTCAAGGTAGTCAGTTCTTGTATTCAACGTATGGCTTTACGCTCTTAAGCGCTGTTGTGGAGAGAGTTTCAGGACAAAAATTTACAGACTATATGCTAAAAATGTTTCGTGATTTGGATATGCTGTCAACTGTACTAGATGACAATGAAGCAATGATATATAACAGAGCAAGGTAAACAAGGATGAAACTTTTTTTTCCCTCCACAACAATTGTTGCTCTTTCTGTCTTTATTAAGACAATTGAATTAAGAATGTGTGATTTTTTTATTTTTTTTTTTTTACTTTTAGGGTTTTTTTCCCAGGCTTTTAAATGGAGTGGCTTATTTTATTTCAAAATTAGTAATGTAACTGATTTTATGTCAGTTATGGTATTTGTTCTGTAATTAGCATGTAAAATTACAGAATAGGAAATAAGTATTTCCTGTTATAAGTATATATGGGGGGGAGTGGCAAGCGTGACCTTGAAATTTGCATTTATTTTGGGTGCACATAAGCAGATAAGTGTAAACAGAGTAAAATAAAGGACTAACTAGGAGATTATGCTAGAATATATAGTTATCCTTGGTTTGCTTAATATACTGACTTTTTAAAAAGTTCCGTAGAATTGTAATAGTCTCACAGTAACACAAGGTTTTCATAAATTAAATTGTAGTATCGATTTTAACCAGAATTAAAATTCTGTTTAACGCAGAATATGCTTTACCAATTGATTTATTTTTATTAACTTAAAAAAACCCCAAAACCAAAAAAACCAAAACCACAGACACACACACACAGAAAAAAAAACAGAGAAATTTATGTAACTGGGTGTAATCCATTCCAATATAGTGGATAAAGGTAGAGTTTCTTGTCTTTCTCTCCCATCTTATTTTATGGACCTACCTGTCTGGGCTCTGAAATTGATTTATTGACTTGCCTGTTAAATTTTGGTGCAGGAGAAGAATTGTAACTGAATCACAAAAGCAGGTTATGGAAAAAGTCTCATGAGAATGAGACTCAAACTTTTTACAAGTTTGGCTTCTAAAATGCTCTCCAAAGAATGAAAATAATGTGGAATCCAAGGTTTATAGTACTTATATATAAGTGTATATTTAGAGTGCTGTGTACAAACACAGCAGTTTGTAACATTTTAGGGATAGCTTTACTGCTATATTCTAAAATGCTTTATGCTGGTATTTATTTTGCTTGCAAATTTTCAGTCTCATGCAGCAGTAGATCTGGATGCTAGTGATGTTCACATAAATTATCAAGTTTGTACAGTTAGGTTCTTTTAAATGTATGTGTGTATATTAAGCCTTGTATAAACTGAAATATGGTAGGGATGAAGGAATTGGGACAGATGCTGTTTTGGGGGTCTTTTTATGGGTTACTTATTGTTAAGCAAAACCGAGATGCTAATGTGATGGGTTTGCTTCCACAAATAGCTTGCTTGGTGCCTATATTGACGTGTTGTGGTTTGTTTAATGGTTTGGTTATGCTACATTTCACTGACGTGAAAATGTTTAAAAATTCATGTTCTAGATCTTTTAGAGGTGTAACTCAGACATTTCAGCATCTTTGTAACAGGTTTTATTGTGATCAAAATAAAATGACTATAGGGACACCAAGATAATCGAGTCACTGGTAGAGCTGATGGTAGTCTTGGACCATTCGTCTCTCTTCCTTTGCTTCAACCTCTGATTTTCAGTATTATGGCTTTCAGAAGTTCCCTAAAAGTTTTCCAGTATAAGTGCAGACTAGGTAGGGAATGTATCTCTGTACCATTCAATAGTAGGCTTGCCCTGCCCACTACCACTCCCCCTGTACGCCTTTTTTTTTTTTTTTTTTTTTTTGTGTGTGGTTCCTTTTCATACCTCTCCAAGTAGTACATGGACCTCTTGTGGTCTAAAGGCCAAAGGCTGAAATTCATCAGATTATATAGTTATTCAACATTCCTTCTCATATGTTGTATGAAGTGAATCCAGTCATGATTGGACTGTTTCTTTCAAAAGCTTAATTCAGTTTGCACTCCTGTTGTGTTGTTCCCGATAGTTCATTCTGCAATTCTGGTTGGTAGTTTCTAATTTGTATTTTAGTGACAGGTTTTGCAAGACTCCACGCTTCTTACTTTTAGTAGTTCCAAAATATTCAGTTGTAGTACATGGCAACTGTAATGGGGCAGTGGTGGTGGTGGGGAAATCAATCATAAATGAAAACTACTGTCTCATAGGAGTCACCTAAGACTTCAGTGAAATTTCAGCTCAGTGTCTGATAATCATGGGATAGTTGTAGGATTCCTCTTTCTTAAAACACCTTAAATGTAGTACAGGAATTTAAGAAAAATCCTTTGCTGGCCGATCTATAGATTTCTGTCACATCTCTTATTTGCATATTGTCTTTACTCTTAGTATATCCTAAGGGTAAGTAGAAGGATTAGGACTTTCATTGAAACTAAGCTTCTAACTGAAGAAGTCACCTTAATTTTTGTTTTCCTGTCTGAGTTTATTGATTTTTCTGCAAGAAATATATTTAAGAAAAATATAGCTAAAAAAATTTCTAAAGTTTCATGAGAACAAGCTAATATGTGCTCAGTTTGCTCTTTTAATATAGGACAGCTTAAAATAGTTGTGCATAGTATCTGAGAATGACAAGTTGAATTTTCTTGAATTCTAGGTGTTACGTTTACAACAAAAAGGGACGGCTGGTAAATGCACCGTATGTGGACAACTCTTACAAGTGGGCTGGTGGTGGCTTTCTGTCATCAGTAGGTGACCTTCTGAAATTTGGAAATGCCTTGTTGTACAGTTATCAAGCCGGACAGTTTAAAAACACTAATGGCAAACTTCTTCCTGGGTACCTCAAACCAGACACAGTCGCAATGATGTGGACCCCAGTGCCAAAAACGGAAGTATCATGGGACAGGGATGGTAAATATGCAATGGCTTGGGCTGTCGTAGAGAAAAAACAACAGTATGGCTGTTGCAGACAGCAGAGACACTATGCATCTCATACGGGTGGTGCAGTGGGGGCAAGTAGTGTCCTCCTAATTCTTCCTGAAGAGCTGGACTCTGAAGCTATAGATGCTGGGCTAGTGGCACCACCTAGAGGAGTAGTTGTTAGTATTATCTGTAATATGCAATCGGTTTCACTCAACAGCACTGCCTTAAAGATTGCAAGGGAATTTGATAAAGAAAAATGGGCACAATATGTAGATTAAAAAAAGAGATATGCGTAACTGAACTCACTGTACTGAAACATGAAAAACAAATGGAGAAGGGTGTAAGTGGACTCCGAGATCACTAAAAATATGTGAAGAAAAAGCATCAAAATTTCACTTAATTAACTTCTGCTAGTGGTGCTAAACTTATGTGTAACTGGAATTAACCTCTCAGGGAAGTTCGTAACTTACAGAAAAGGAGAATGTAACAGTCAAATTTGACTTCCTGTAGTACCTGTGTAAATTATCATTACAGTAGCAGGTTTTTTTCTCATCCAGTCAAGCACTTGACCAAGATTAAAAAAACTAGCATTGGTTTCTTGCACTGAGAAGTACAACAACAAATTATCTACCTTAAATGTTAAACTTTTGAAAAATTTCACATCTTGATTTGAGCACACGAAGACATAATTCATTATTCTCACAGTTCCAGTCTGCCAAAACTGTTCAGTATTATTTTTTAAAGAAGAATGGTTTTACTGTTGATTTTTGTATTTTCACATAGCGCTTTTCTTATTTGCTTAAAAAGTAAAAAACCCAACAAAACCCAAATCTTGAAGCTACCTCCAGAATGCAGATTTATACCAGAAGTACGTTTTTGTCAGAGCTGTGGATTGTTAAGAATTAGAAAAGAATGAAGCTAGACTAATGTAAGTAAGAATCATTTTGTTATTTAGATGTCCTCTCTTCCATTTTTATTGGACACTGAGAATGTGTGAAACTAGTTTACTGTGAAATAAGGGTACTATTTCCACAGTTGAATATGCCTGAATAGTGCACCATGGTGAGCTGTCAAACTGTCTCATTGTTTTTGAATGATACACGTTAACTTTGGTAGCCAGAAATGACACTGTATTCTGTAATGTAGATACTCCTTTAGATATAGGAATCAGGAACTCAAGTAAATTAGTAAAATTTAAAGCCCATTCTTGAAGCCAGTAGTAGAAGTCTTACAGACTTTGAGAGGTTTTTTTGAAAACCATCCTTTTTTTCCATTTGGAGACCTGCCTCAAGGAGTTGCTTTTGCACAAGGTTGAACAAGAAATTGTGATAGAGTTCCAAAGAAGCATTTTCTAATCTTCAGTTTTACTATAGCAATACAGTAACATGTGAATATGTTAATTTTATATATTCCGTAATGGCATGGAAGATCTCCATGATCTCCCAAGATTTACCCCCACCCCGCTTCCCCTGCAGTTACATCAGACAGTATTTCCAGGCTGAGACAAAACAAAATATCCTTCAGGAAAGGTTTGAATACTTACATCCCTGCACTGTTTAGCAGCTCTGCTTCTCTGAATTTAAGGAGCAAGATGTCTTAGATAATAGCTAGCAGAAGATAGCCTTACCTGCCTCTTTCCCTAGTTAGTGCTTTTAGTATTAAAACTTCATAGTTATTACCTGTCCTGTGATGAAACATGCTGTCATCTCTGTTCCCAGTATGCCTATGATAACATTTATTACCTAAGACTGACAAACCAGGAAATTTACTATTTTGAGGTGTTGATGTTTTACCTACATTTTTAATTGAAGCTAGTAGGGCTGGTTTAGTGCTCTTCATAATTACAACCATTCTTGTGCCTTGAAACAGTAAAAGCTTACACCTAAACTATTCGCTTGGGTTTTCTGGTCTACTCACCAAAATTTCACTTTTTTATTCATTAATAATGGGTTGTCTTTATCTCAAGAATATCCAATCAGTAGAGACAACAGAGAGAACCTTTCTGAACAAACTTTCATTTGGTCAGGCAATAAATTATCTTCTCTTCCACTGAAGTCTTTGATATTGTTTGACAGTTCCAATACAGAAGTACTGGAGGTGAGTGTCTTCTACAACAGCAACATTTTTTTTTCCCAGTCTTGAGCACCTACTTGTTGGGTAAACATGCAGCAGAAGTTATTGCACAGGGAACAACAGTAAGTAGTTCCAAGTAGTTTTCATGTTGAAGAATACATTAATAGAAACAGACCAAATACAGTGTTTTAAATATAGAAAATCTCAGAAGTAACACTGTTATTTTAGGATTTATAACACATTTTTCTTTTATGAGGCATCTGTTTTGCAAACAGTATTTATTCTTGAAAACCATTTTGCCTACTTGAGACAAAATGAGTTTCACTCACTGACCATTGTGTTTGGATTTAGACAAAGATTCAGAATGTAGAAGGTGTAGGTTTACCATTATGCCTGTCTGCATATGACCAAACACTAATAAATGTAAATATTTGAAGTATGTATGAAAGCAAATAATGGTAAGAAGTGTCTAAGGCATTTCTAACCCCAAGATATTAATGACAGTGTCTCACTCCCCCTACAGACTATGTTCAGCCACCAACTCTTTTATATGCATACCATGTTCTTAATACTGTATCATCTCCTGTAACTTAAGGCTTTTAAAAAAACCTCTGTTGTCACATGTACGGTACTGGAGATGCTATGATGTCTGAATTTTATCTTCCAGTACCTGGAACAAAATGGGTCACTGACTTTCTCTGATTTGGTATTTACTTAATCATGAGTTCTTATCTTTTAGGGTGGAAGAAGAGAAGGCAGAGATATGGGAGACTAGGAATCAATCTGCCCTTAGCACATATATTCAGGTCACAAGTGCATTAATACTGCTACTTTGACCTTTGTTCTGAAACCAGTTATTTCATGGACTGGCATGAAGTGTGGGAAACTGTCTGGTCAAGTAAGAGCAGCTTTCATGATAAACTTGCTCTTAAATTAACCTTTATTGTGAAAACACAGTATGGGACTGACATAAAACTGTACTTTTCTTAAAAGGCATGTATACTAAATTGGTGCATCTATTTCTGTATCAAACACCTACTTTTTGCATCTGGTAATTATAACTGTTCACTGTTTGAATTAACTGAAATAAAACTTATCTCACAAATGCAACAAATTGTAATATCAGGTTTGGGTTTGTTTGGGTTTTTTTATTGACTAGAAATGTACAAGTTTTAAAAGTCATAAAAAGAATACAGGCTAAACAGACATTCCCAACAATAATTAGCTCACCAAGACAACCAATACTCTGAAAGAGATGTTGATACATAACTTGATATATTATTTATTAAAATAAGATACATGTAAGATTTTGTTTGAATGTTTTCTCATGGTTTAAAAAAAAAACCCACTTTTTAACAGCCATTTAGAAAGGGATGGCTTTTAAAAACTAACCGAAAACATGTTTCCTCATTGCAAAAAGGTAATTGTTTCACTTCAGTATTTGATACTGAAAATATGCATGTTTTTGCTGTACTAGTTTTTTTAATGACTGGATACCATTCACAGTTGTTCATGTAGTTTGCTGACTTACTGTTGCTTATATACCATATGCCTTCTCTATACTGAATGTTTTCAGTGTTTTGCAAAAGACTCCTTTTTTTGGTTTTTTTGGTATAGAAATCTTAGTATAGAATACCAAATGCAGCTTTGAGACCAGATTAGAGCAAGGGAAAAACCATGCATTCCAGAAAAACAGCTGAATATAAGCGAGTAACTTTTATATTTTTATTTATCACCACATTACTCAACACCATAAAGGGACTAAAGCAATTGATTTTGAAAGCAAATGAGCCATTTTAAATCTGTCTAGCCTTTGCAACCCTTACAGTTAGGGTAACCACAGTAATAAAGTATACAAAATGCATTCTTACAGCAGTTTCTGTCACCATATGCCTTACGCTGCTGTAGTTGATGATTAACGAGGGGAAAGATACAGCAAGTCCAAGGTTTTTATTATTAAGTGACACTACCCAATTAACAATACACTGCTTAAAAATAAAATTATAAAAATAGAGCTCAGTTGTCTGCAAACTTGCAGGAAAAACTTCCACTTCAGATCATTTATTGAAAAAGAGATTCCAGCTCATTAGTCACCAGTAGCATGTAACTTTTACAAAATCAATCATAATTACATTGCTGTATTAACAGGCATTTTTAAACTGGTAAGGCTTTCAGGAACACAGATCCAAAACCACATGCTGAAGTGTTCAGTGTTGCTTTCTTCTAAATGAACAGCCTGTAAAGAAATCACATGATATGGGCAGTCTTCAAACTGTTAAGACTGCCTTGGAAAATTGCCCACCCAACTTAAGTAGGAAAACTCATGCAATAAATTTAAATTTAATGTACTACAAGGTGAAGACTTAGCGCTTTGAGTCTTCTCTAACTCAACCAGAACAACATGGCTGTGATGTAATTCATCTTAAAATAAGGCTAAGTTGTACTATTTCTTTTCTTCCAGATGCCTTTTAAAATTTCAGTCTACTGTTCCATCCCTTAGTGATACAAACCCCAAACTGAAACAGCTGCTAGGAGTGTTGATACCTTTTCAACTGCTGAACAGCCTTACTTCAGGTATTCTGTCCTCATATAAACTACATCTGTATAGCAGCACATGGTATAAGCACTACTATATGCAATTTGCATAAATATTTACCTTTTATCCTTTAAACAAAACATGAATAAAATCTGGACTTATTCTTTAATATTTTTTTTAAACCCTCAAGTGTTTCCAGTGTTTTTCATATACCCCAGAGACTGGATTGCATTTCAAGATACTGGTGCTATACCAGTTAGCTGTAGATAATTACCAGTGGTTATTTGTTCCCTTATAATTTATACAAAACAAATTTTGATTAAGTAACATGAGCCAGGGAACTGCCTTACGGTACTACTGTTTAAAAACAAACAGGCAAGCCACCAATGACTGGCAGTGGCACAGAATTGCTTTAGCCTGGCAAAAGTACCCTGCTCCTTTAATGGTGCTTTTTAACATTCTAAACTTAGCTCAGAACTAAATAAGCAGTATTTATTACAGATAGGCTAAAGGAGATGACCAATCAAAGCACCTAAAATCCAAGTGTGTTTGATCACAATGTAGCTGTTTAACTGCCTGGCATATCTGTATAGCCATTTAAAAACAAGAATCTGAAGAAAAATTTGCAATTCAGGGCCCATTAACATTTTTACTAGCCAATGGTAAGCAATTTGCAAAATAAGCATTCCAATATAAGTTTTCAAAATCAAAGCTAAAATGTTTGCAGGCTCTAAATACATAAATGCATTTATGTAAGTGGAATATTTAGGCTGCTAAATGTTGCCCCTTACCTTCAGTAAGCCTGGCTTTCCCCCCAGTAGGCTGACACAGGACAGTTGAGCAACCTACACACAGAACTACTGTCTGAGCATGGCTGAATACGGTGGTGATCTTGTAGCATCCTGGAAAACAGCATTATTAAACTTTCCATTGAGTATTTCTAGCATGACTTTTTTTATTGTATGTGTAATTGAGTCAGATGCTCTAAATACACTTGTCCAAAAATGGATCTATATTTCATTACACAGCACACCAAGTAAAACAGAACATTGTTACCGTGGTCTGAAGTACTTGCTTTTACTAACATGCATATGAAAGCAAGTTAGTTAGCTGAAACTGTTATGACTCCCCATATGAAAATCAACACAGCCTGATGGCTGACAGGCCCTGATTTGCCTGTAGTATGTCTCTTGCAAAAAAGTCCAGGAGTTCTAGACTAGCCGCCTCTGCTGAATAGAAGAGCCCATCTAGCTAGGGAAATATTTAACTTGTAATAGTAGAACATTGCTGTTGACAAAGTCTGGCAGCTGTGAATATAAACACTGCTGTTCAAATCTGTGTTTGCTTTCTGTTTAATAATTGGTACACATAAGGCATGTACTTGGCTGCATTCTACAAAGCTAGCATCATATTTAAAGGAGAAGACTTGCACATGATAACTTGACTAATTCCAGATGCAAGCAGAGGCATCAGCCACATTTTGTCTACAACTTTGAAATTCTATGATTTAAGAAAGAACGAAATCACTTTTATGCATGGCTTAGACAAAGGGGTTTTCACTGCTTTCATTTTTTTCTCTGTAGAGTATTTTTAATTAGCCAAGAGGAATTTTTGGAGAGAGAAAAGTTGTAAAGGATTTAATCTAGATGTGGATATAGAAAATAGACCAATAGATAAAAGTGAGCATAGATTCCATTTTCAGCAAGTGTGGACCAGAAAGGTAAGACAGAATATATGTTAGTGAGGAAGGTTCTCAGAAAGCTGTCTGACAAGAGAACTGGTTGGTAGAGAGAACTCCTATTAGGCAGAATAACAGATTTCTGCTTTGTTTAAATCACAAATAGTAACTGCACAAATCTTTGTCTGCAAAAAACTGCCAGCAGCTAAAATTTAACCATAGCAAATGTTGGGTTTGCCCCGTGAATGTGAACTTCCATGTTGATAAGTTTTTAACTGTGGATTTTGCAGGGGAACAAACCCAATCTGTTTCAGTAACTAGGTAGCAACATCCAACACCACTGAATGATGCATAAGCCCTCTGGTATTTTCGGTGCCTCGTGCTTAGTACTTTGTTACTATTGAAGCATTCCTGCTTTGGTCTATATATCCCTCAAATTCAATAACCAATTAATCCAACAATAATGAAGATAACCAATGACCTATGGGCTTATGTTGACACTAACTTTATCTTTGTATATGCATGCATGTACACTGGTTTGAAGAAAGTTTTTTAAAAAAAAGTGGCTTAGCCTTCAACCATGTATTTTTTAAAAGTAACTACATTTTACTTTCAAACAGTTTTAATTAATTTACTTCACTTTTAGATGGAAAACAATATCTCAGAGCTTGTTAGGAATCTAAGCTACTAAGAAAGAATAAGATAAGAAAACCTGAATACACCAACAATTCCCTGCTTCTAGTCAGGATGATCATAATTGTAAGTAAGTCTATTTGTTTTCTTACTGCTATAATCTTCTTATACTGCAGTCGTTTCTAGGAGGTAAGTTACCACACTTGACAGTTTCTGTGCCTCGATATGGATGTACTTGTGCTGATCAAAGAAGCTGTTCAGTGGTAGAGCATACTCCTGTAATTGTGCTAGAAAATCCCATGGTTTAGTTTATAAAAGAGAAGTTTAGTTATACAGATGTTTCTAAGCCAAAGTAATGAAGATGTGTGAAAAGCGGACACAGGCAACACCTTAAATACAACCCCTGTATATGTGAGCTGGATGGCAGCTTACTTCTTAACAGCGACATATGAAAAAGGCAGTTGTGTATGTTTTACTTTCTATGTAAAGTCCCAGTATGTCTGCATATATCCTTGTGACGTTTTTCTCGTTGCTCTTCCAGAGTCAATCAACTTACAAAAGGAGAAAAACAATGTTGTCTTCTATTTTAAACTTGTGCCACGGATGCTTTAACGCATCCATTTCATCTTGCTTCTTATACAAGAATATCTGGGGGTTTTGGTTTTTTCCCTACTTGCCAGAATTTCATAAAGAAAAAAAAACAAAAAAAAAATCTCATGCCAGACCTTCAGAAAAGAAAATAGAAAGCTGACTGTTTAAATTAACTTTTGAAAAAGGTTGAAAACACTTTTATTGTTAAAAAAAAAAAGCAATATACAGACTTTTTTTTTTCCACAGAACAGATAAACCACATTTAGATTTAAAAAAAATTAAAAAAAAATCAGACCTTTTATGAAGATGAACCGCATACAAGATTAGTTTCGTTCCTTCTGCAAGACACACACATTTTAAATACTTACCTGGACACTTTACATCCATGAAGTAGGAGTTTGGGCTCTGCACAAGACGCTTCTTTTTGTGCTTTCTCTTCTCATCCTCCAAGGAGGGATGCACTAGATCTTTAGCCAGCTGGGTAAGAGGGCAAGAGGGAAACGCACTGCATGTTAAACACCCCTCGGGCTACCGGGACAGACCGGGCGCCGGCTTCAGCCTGGTCCCGAGCAGCCCCGCAGCCTCCGCTCCCCCCGCGCCGCCCCCGCAGGCCGCGGTAGCGGGGTGTCTCCTCACACGCCCGCGCTCCGTCCCGAGGAGGTCCTCGGGCCAAGGTGTCACCCGGGAGCGGCCCGACGGGGACAGACCCTCGGCCGCCGGCCCGGTCTCTGCCCCGCGGAAAGGCGCGGCCGGCGCTGGTAAACAACTCACGGGCATGTCTGCCTCCGAGCGGCACCCTGCGGCGGCGGCTCCTGCTGCGACTGCGGCTGCCACCGGCGGCCCGGCCCGGCCCGCCCCTTCCCCGCGCGCTTCCGGCGGGTGCGAAGGCAGCGGCGCGGAGCCGGAGCCGCTCTGGGCTGCCCGGCGGACTCGGGTCTATGGGGCGGGGCGGGGCGGGGCCTTGCAAAAAAACCTGCTCGTGTTTCCCCGTGACAGATGAAGAGATGGCGCCGGGGGCTTTAGGCCGTGAGGGGGATCCAGGAGTCCCGTCTACTTTTACTTTAGATGCTGACTAAATCGGCCCTCCTGCGTCGTTTCATGCTAAACGGCACATTGCATGAAATTGTACCTGTGTGCGTGTTCTTTTGCAGTTTCCCACCCCGGTCAAAATGGGGAAAAATGCAAAAGAATTTCTCTTAGTCATCATTTATGCGTTTAAACCGATTCAGAGAACCTATAAGAAATAAAAATATTGCAGATAGCGGGAATGAAAAAAGAAAAAAATTTTCATGAACCTTTTTAGCAAGAGGTTGAGTCGTTTTTTTCTGTAAGTCAATGAAAATAGTCACAAATATAATCTCTAAAAACTCGGATTTAATTTAATCAAGCCCAGAACATTTAAAAGTGTAATTCACTAGAAGTCCAGTAAGTGGCACAAATAGACCTTATGAAAATTGCTTAGTGTGAAAGGTCTTCCAAAATGTACAACGGGCAGCGTGTTGAGCCACATCCTTTTTGAAAAGAGAACTGAGGCATTAAGCAGAAATTATTTTTAAAGTTTGCCACGAGCACAAGCGAAGACCTAAGTTTTATAGAGGCATATCTATCTTTGACAACAATATTCTCAAAGCTGGGATGGCCTCTCCAGTGCTGACTATGTACACAACTTTCAAAATACTTTCTTCCCACTCCAAAGCCCTACGTTATTCTGCAAGAATAGACCCATGTACTGTAGCACTCCAAGCCATTATATTGGTTTTCCTCTTCTCAGCATCACAACTATTGTGTTGTAACATTGTAATGCTATGTTAGCCATTTTTCCTTATGCACTGGAGTGGTGATGACACACAGATAGAGGTATTTTGGAAGTATGTGTTGTTATATCAGAAGGAATTTAATACGAAAGGCTCTGACTGATACTTTCCTCTGCATGCTGTCCTGTGAAGCTAGGAACATAAACCAGTTATCAGTGCAGTCAGTTCTTGAGTCTTAGCTGTTCCTACTGCCTTTCAGTCTTTTTCAAATGTATGTTATTTACCTGCAAGCAGAAGGGAAAGGGGAGAATCTGTTAAGCCTGTTGATTCAGAATCTGAAGGAGAATTGCTTTTTTCTCTGTTTAAGAAAATACCTTCACAATGTGTAAAGCACCACCGACAAAAAAAACAGAACTTTGTGCCATCCTCCTTCACCTCTTCCTCCTAGCTTTCCCTTCTTAAATGTCTTTCCTGCAAGGAGCCTCTGGTGCTCGAGGAAGACTTTAGAGCCAGAGTTTACATTAAAAATTGGTTTCTGTGGAAAGAGGGGCACACAGGATGATCTGAAAACAGGATGTATTTTGGACACATTCCTCTGGTTCTCTATTTTGGTTTTACTTGGAGATTCATTTCCTTTTCATAACTGCTTGTAGTTCAGTGACCTGCTGAATGAGTCAATTCTAATGCATTACCTTCAATCTTATGATTGAAGCTTTTTTTGAAGTATACTCTTTAGGAAGCAGAAACACAGCACTGATTTTAAGTTGTGAGTAAACGAGGAGAGAAATACAGTCTGTACCACAGTGGCGTGGCTTACAGAGACAGAGAGAGATTCAGGTCTAAGAGAATTACTTCCCCTTTCTAGCCTTCTCCCAGCAAACAAAGACTTTGATGTCATTTTAAAGAAAAGAACAAGAAACATTATCTGTGTGCTAAAATGACAACAGAAAATTTCCAAAAGCTGATCTGAAGATGTTTAAAAACAACATAATGACAGTTGGGTTTTTTTTCGGCATTGCGACTGGCAGTCTCTTGCTGTTTAAAAGCTGAATCTACGTCTCTGATGACATGCATTGTGGTGGTCTCCTGTCAGGCTGGTACAGCAAGGAGGAAGGCAGAGCTACTCTGTTCTGCTCCATTTGTGGCCTTCTGCAGCTGAGTTTGGGTGGGTCCTTAGGATTTGCTATCTGATGTTGTGAGAATACAGGCTTTTGGGGGAGGGAGGGTACTACAAAACCTTGTTTAAACTGACTGTGGTCACTGAGGAAGTGAGTATTGACTGATTTAAAAAAAACCAAATTCACCCTAATAATGCTTATAGTGGTTTGTCTAGAATACTAAGATGTGGATGGGTGTCTCTGTAGTACAATCATCAAGACCATTTGTATTTCCACACACTAACCAGCTCTAAGCTGCACTCAAAATAAGTAGGTTCACTTCAAGTGGTATGTTTGATCTGGAATGCAGTCCGCCTGTGGTTTTGACTGTATTGCAGAATTAAGTATTACAATTATAATTGATTATAAACTAATGGTATAAACCATGGTGTGTAGTCATATGGTTTAAATACGCTTATGCTGAGATAGTTCAGATTAGCACTGGAACTTGAAGAAGGTCCGCTTTTAGCACTACTGTAATAGCAAACCTTGAAATTAATGGAACTTACAGATAAGAGTCTTACAGGGCTTTTCCCTTCTGGAATTGAACTGTACATAAAGTCATTTTTTTCCAATAATGGCTTGATTTAAACTCTTCTATATAAAGTTCTGCATCATAGACATATGGAAAATTCATACATTTAGATCACTAGAGTAAAGGAGAGTACTGTTCTTTGTAAAGACCAAAAAAAATTAAACCTATGTATTGATCTTCTTAAAACTAGGACTTAAAAGCAGGACGTACTGACGTATCGAATGCAGTAAGACAAAGTGTAGAATGAGCATAGAAGTATCTACCTGCAGTGAAAGACTTATTTACTGGAACTGGGGAGTAAGTGACATTTTTTTAAAGGGGTGTCACATGATGGTCATCAAACAGTAATAAATTGCAGAGGCATCTGCCAAAACCAGAGTGGTTAAAGATACACATCAAAAATATTATCATATTAGCTAGCAGAGTCCAAAAGCTAAGGGGCAAAGCTCATCTTAGTGATTTTCGGTTAGGTGGCATTCGGGGCAAGTCTGCCTCATAAGATTATCTTTTGTAGGACTTGGACCTGTGGATTCCAATTAGTGCCAAAATAACAGGATCCTGGTTCTACCAACATGTTTTAAACTCTACTGGTTTTTTGAAATGTTGTACTCAAACAATTAAGATGTAGAATTTCCTACAATTTTGTATGCATTGAACAGAAGAGCTTAATTAAAGACAGATTTTTACACAGTTTTCTTTTTGCTTAACCAGTCTCACCCTTGAACTGAAGGGAAAAAAGGATTTTTGAAAGCTAGAAGTAATGATGATGTCTATCATTTGAGAAAGTAAAAATGAGAATGGGAATGAAATAGCAATGTAATCTGTTTTTTTCTTAAAAATGTAGGTGCTGGTAAATGAGTCACAAGTATTTGCTTTTTTTTTTAATGTGTATGTAAAGATTGTTGAATTTATTGCATATGAATAGAGGGAGTAATTGCGTTTTGCTATGCGTATTAGTGCCTTTCTTAAACTGAGTGCTTTAACAGATGTACTTTACATACACCTTAGTGACTAATGGAATTCTGCCGTATCTTGGTTGGGACTCAACAGCTGTTTATTGGATGAGCTTCAACTGTGGTATTCAGACAAAACTGTTAGGGCAGTCATTTAGTGGTTGTAAAAGGTTTTAAAGTTCTGCTTTTTTGAAATGTACAAATCAGCATCACGCTGTTATGGTGCGATCTGCTTTTATATAGTGACAAAAGGTAACCCATAGTATCAAACATTTTCTATTTCCTATATGTTCAGTGTTCCCCTCAGTGGTTCTCCCATGTCAGAAAAAAATGAAATGTTTAATTGATCTATTTGACTGTAATGCAATATAAACCAAATGTTGCCTTTTCCAATTTAGTGCAATAACAAAGACTGGGCTTCAAAGTATTTTCATGGAACAGGTATCGTAGTGGCTTGGTTATTGAGCCTTAACAGCTTTAATAGTGCTCCTTAAAGTTTTACTAACATATTGCAAGGTATGCAATTGTACAATTACACTTTTTCCATGTTCTAGAGAATTAAAAAATGTAACTCTTAATTTTTATATCTTGTTTTTAAAGTTCATGGTTAAGTAAACATCTGTCCCATGAATCTGGCAAACTGGCACTTTTCCAAATCAGAACAGAACGCAATATTGCAAAGCACTAGTGTAATTAAAGAGACAAGTAATTTGTATTATTTTTCTATAAAACTACTCTTGAGTAACAGATGGCGATCACAAACATATTGCTCCAGAGACATATGGAAGCCTATTTGTTCCATAAAACTGAAGAGTGAATATTAACCCCCAAATTACTCTCCTCAATGCTGAAATACGATTGTGTAGTAATCTTGTGTAGTATGGCCGTAATTACAGTACATAGCAACTCATGTCTCTGAAAATACAGGTGCAGGGAAATGTTTCAGAGATTAGTTTTTCATTTGCAGTTTCCTATAATCTGATTATTCATGCTAGTCTGAAATAATTAACCAATTTGGCTTGACTGCTTCAGTGCCAGGTTGCCATTATCATTTATAAACTTAAATCTTGTAATAAGTATCATAACAACCCCTCTTAACATCTAAACCGCCCAAGTGCTAATTATACAGTACAAAAATGAACCAAGCAGCCGTGTTTCCAAATTCCACCCTGAACTGGGCAGAGGTCTCCAAGTGTGTAAAAAAAAAAAAAAAAAAAAAAAAGGAGAGAACTGGCAATTCCCCCCACCCTTGTTTTGCTGCCTTGACTCTGCTCTGTCAGATGATATCCTGGCCTCCCAGAGGTCTCAATGAAACAAACAATGACACTTTTTACTTGAATCACAACACAGCATCTATGATATAAAATCAGAGTTTAATACAATTCGCTGGAAGTTAGATTAGCATTCATGACAGGCTCTTACTGAATTCACCTTGTACAGAGATTTACAGCAGATCTGTCATTGGATTTTTGATGGTTTGTTGTCATGAACATATATTGGCCAGGAACACCACCAAACTGAGACCCTTAACAAGGAAGATTTGGAATAACTACGAGCAGAATAGCTTTTGCTTTTTCAAGGTTTATAATGGCTGAAGGTAATTGTTTGGAGTGATTCCTCAGAGTAGTTTGCACAAATACAGCAGTAGCCAGGCATTAGACCAGTTTAGCCCTATTTCACCCCATCCAATTGTAGGTTAATGTCATGGAGTGATTTTTTTGTGTGCTTGGAGTATGGAGGCTCACCATATATGACGGAGCTTTAATATTCAAAACTAATTTTGTTTGATTCTGTATAGAACTCAGCATATATATTTGCCAAATTAACACCCCAAAAAAGTGAGAAAGGACCTTTTATTGTTGTAGGCTGCGTTATAACTAGCAGATCTGGCTGCAGATGGGAGACACTTACGAGCAGGTAGCTCTGGACTGCCGTTAGGCGGTTGAATCACATTGGCACCCCTCAATCCCATTTAGAGAGTGCTTGAAACACTTGCAGCTAAGGAGGAATCACAGGGGCCATCAGGGCCTCCTAACGCTGCACCTCACTCCTGCCTTACCCCAGGCAGCCGTTGAGCACGATGCCCTGCTGGGTGACTAGCAGGAGCGGTGCCCTGGCCAGTGGGTGCCAAAGGGCCATTCCTGCACGGAGGTGAGGGGAAGCCTGGAGGGACCTGAAAAGGAAGCTGGTGGCTCAGGATGACAATCCCTTAATGGACAATTTGGGGAAAACGGCTCTTTGTTTTCCTAAGAGGGAAGTGAGAACTGCTGTAGTGATTTATAGTGTTAGATTTCTGTTTATAGCTTGTCTGAAGGCTACTGTTTTTAAATTAAATTAAAGCAATAGCTCTTCACTGTCATTTTAAAGTGTTTCAGTAATGCTATTTATTTTTATAGTGCCTTGTGGCATCCTGTGGGGGACCCAGTATAATGAATCCATAATGAGGCAGCCTCACACCAAGAGATAATTATCAGTGGAAAACGATGGGGAAAAGTGTTTATCGAAGTACTCTAGAATAGCCACATGCTGTTCTAGGATACCCACGTTTTTAGTGCTGCTTGAGACTGCGTGAAAATAGTTCTTCTGTTGTGCGAACAACAGTTTCTTCTTTATTTGACGCTCCCAAAGCCACATGTAAACATTTGAGGCCACACGCACACATTTCACCTGTGCTTATTGGTGACAGGCAGCATGATGCTGTTATTTATTGTGTTGCTTGAGCAGATAAAATACACGACTCCCGTTACAAATCTAGCTAGTTTCCAAGAATCTAGGCCAGTCCCTTGTAGAATGAGGCCATCCGATTTCTCCGCGACAGCAGTTCTCCAAGCGTCGTTAAATTCCAGACGCACGCGTGTCTATGTGGAGAACTCACGCACCCGCTGCCGTTTGAGCACCACGAATGCAAAGTCTCGGACCTCACGGCTTGAGCGCCGACATCCATGGTGTCAGCACGCGTGGGTTTTTAAAACTCAACCTCAAGGATTACACCGACGTTTCGCGTGGAAACGCGCAGAGAAGCGTCTGGCGGAGTGCCTGCAGGGAAAGGGAAGGCGGACGCGGGGCTGGCCGCTCTCGCCCGTGGGGGCCGGAGCGGCGGCGGCGGCGGCGGCTGCCAGAGCCTTCCCGATAAAGGCTCCGAGCTGGAAGAGACTGCGGCCCTGCCGCCGGCAGGAGCGGAGCGAACACAGGGGCCGCTGCGGGACTACATCTCCCGTCGGCCCCGGGGCGCTTCCGTCGCGCCGTGAGGCAGGCGGTGCTGCGTCCCCTCCGTGGGCGCCGGGCTGGGGCGGTGCTTTGCTCCCTCCCGCCCGCGGCCGCCCCCCCCGCCTCTTGCTGCTGCTGCGGCGGCGAGCCCGAGGCCGAGGGAAGATGGCGAAGACCTACGACTATCTCTTCAAGCTGCTGCTGATCGGAGACTCGGGCGTGGGCAAGACCTGCCTGCTCTTCCGCTTCAGCGAGGACGCCTTCAACACCACCTTCATCTCCACTATCGGTGAGGGGACGCGGACGCGGCCGGCCGCCGCCCTCCCGGGGCGGGGGGCGAGAGGTATCCTGGCCGGGGCCCTGCCGCCGGGAGCGGAGCCGCCGGGCGGGAGGGAGGGACGCCGCCCGTCTCGCCGCCCGGGGTTGGGGCCGCGCTGGGCGGCCTGTGCGTGGCCGCTGCGCGGGAGTGGGCGGGAGCCCCGCAGTCGTTACGGGCCCCGCGCGGGAGGAGGCGCCGCCGCTGCCGTGCCCCGGCCGCCGCGGGGGGGGGAGCCGGAGCGGGAGCCCAGCCCGCCCGGGGGGGTGGGTCGTCGGGGGCCCCGTGGCGGAGGGCGGCTGGGTGCCGCGGCCCCTGCCAGGGAGCCGCAGGGTGCGAGGCCGTCGTCCAGAGGCCCCGGCGCCTCCCTGTGCCCCGGCGGCAGCAACAGTTGGCTCGGCCTCGGCCCTCGGGCCGCTCGGCTGTTTTGTTTCTGCTGGTCGCGGAAAGGATGTTTCCGTGGGGCTGCGTCAGTACCGAGTCCTGAGCAAAATCCAGAACGGCGGCGCTGGCCGAGTTACAGGACCATCTTTCTGTCGTTTGTTTTTTTGTTTTTTTTTTTTTTTCCGTTATGGTTCGGTTCATGTTTAGATGTAAATTTTCGGAAAATGGAAGGGGGCTTGGGCTGCTGAAGCTAACCGTGGCTCTTGCTGGGCTGCGTAGTGACAGTGACCAAACCGCTCTCGGCAGGTAGTTTTAACTCTCTTCTCAACTCCTCAGAACGCGTGTGCGTGTTGGTGTACATATAGCTCACGCTTTTGAGATTTGGAGTTCTGTTCAAGCTCCTTCATCGACTGGAGTTAGAAGCCCCCTTAATGACTAGATAGAGGAACCTGCTTGACAACAGTTGGGTTTGGTTATAGATTTGGGGGTGAAAAGGGGTTTCTAAAGCTCAAGGAATATCTTTTAATGATAATGAGATGTGATATATCAAAACAGACTGCTGTGATGTACGTTTCTGTAAGATTTGTCGATCTTAAAATAACTTTCTGCTGAACTAAACGTAAGCAGAATTTTCACGTTCTTCACTGAGGTATTGCTGAACTGAAATCTCAGTCTGATGAGACTTGAGATTTATGGTTAGCTACTCGTAGTTGAGGTCACTTTTAAAATACAATGAAGCGCACTTCGGGATGAAGGGGTAAACTGCAGTGGAGGTTGCTAGTATTTAGGAGGGCAAAACTAATGCAGGCCTTGAAAAATAAGACTAAGAGAATGAATAGACTCTTTATTGGAAATAAATTGATTTAAAGATGAGGTGGAGTAATGTGCGGCTTGTTCTATGTTACCCAAGTGCAGTATCCTCTTCAGACGTTTTATTGTGCTGAACTTGGTGCACAGGGAAGAAACAAATTTTTATTTAGGCAGATGCGATTGACTAAATGAGGTATGGCTGGCATTTCTAACGCTTTAAGAACAGATTTTGTGCATTTCAAGAAATATTTCTGCAGAATTAAAATGGCACATTTCTTTTCTCTCTGCAACCATTTTCAAAATGCTGTATCAGTAACACCAGCTGATCAAGGCCCAAGCAGCATTTTACCTAAAAAGGTATTTTGCTGTATCTCTGGTAGAATAAAAGGCTTAATAAACAATAATAAATGTTGTATAGTTAAAAAAAAAGTCTACATTCGTATTGTGTTAAATAGAAAATATTTCTTTATACTTTTAAAGAGATAGCTAACATAAATGGGTGCGTCTGTCTGCCAACCATTTTCTTGATGTTTCTTGAGCTGCTTAGCCCCTTGATATTTCTTTTTCTCACTGATTTACTTTGAAGTCTTGAGGATTGTGAATGTGATGCTGTTTTTTCTTACCTTATTCAGTAAATATAGTATTTGCTTTCACAAGGGTCTTATTTTCAGCACTATTCAGCTTGAAGAAACTTACTAATAATTGAGGCATACTTCTGATTCCATGGGTATTATTTGTGATTTCGCAGTTATGTTTTCCTTCTTGTAATTTGTTTCTTCCAGTCCTTTTTATTTTTTAGCAAAGGACCTACAAACAGGAAAGTTGACAATGCAGGAAACAGTGAAACTGTTCATAAAGTGCTGACATCTGCTTAAATAAAAATACTTGGGGTTCTTTCAGTCTTCCTCATGTATTGCTTGTATTACTTTCAGGTCAATCGCGTAGATCTAATCTATTTGTTCTTGAAGAGGCGCGTGCTCTGGCTCGCTCTCTGTGAGTGCATGGTGGCTGCTCAGTACTAGTCGATTTTACAATCATAACTAATACATCTGATGAGCTAAGGGGCATTCCACTTTTAACATTCTGATTAATTTTTTTTTCCTTGACTGGTAAAGCATAGCCAACCTGTGCTGCAGAGGGACATGCAGGGATGCAGTGCTTTTCCCAAACAGGCCCCCCTGCCAGTTGAAGTTCTAAGGTCTCCAGGTTAGCATTCCTAATTGAGTACACTGAGTCTTCCTGAAGTATCAGCTGCCAGGCTGTTTTGTTTATATGTTCTCCAAAAAGTGGATTCTGCAATATGATGGTACTTGCTGTTACAATGTGTGTTCAATTCACAATGATTTTAATTAGCACCCACAATATTATGTGCCCTTAGTGTGCCCTAGTTCTCTTCTGGTCTGTCTCTCTCCAGACAAGATCACAGTTGGTTTAACTGTAGAAGTCTGAGAAGGCATATGCTTGACGTCTTGACATCAAATTTTATAGTTTAATCTTATGTATGCAAATGCTATTTGTGAATGAGGTGAGTCATTTAGAGGTTTTTCTTAACTATATGGGGTTAAACTTTTAACTGTTTCAACTTTTTTTTCTTAGATTCTACGTCCAGAAATTAAAGCAAACTTTGTTCCTGTGATGAAAGGACCCACATCATGCCTAACCACAAAATACCTTTCTTACAATTTCCCACTCCTCTGGTTGTTTAGTAGTTTAACCAGGGTTAAACCACAACACTTCAGTTACCAGAGCAATGGAAACACTTTCCAAAAGGAAAAAAAGAAAGTAGGAGGGGGATATGGAAATACTGCTTTATTAGAGAATATTTGTTTTACTTAGCCTCAATGTTCGCATTATAGAAATGAGTCAATAATGATTTGTAGTTACTTTGTCATTTTGCATGATATACTTGTGTTGTACTTTGCAGATTCTCTGCTCTTCTGCTGTCATGCAAAACATGCCTGTAAGGCTACCTCCTTGTAGGTTGCTTGGAGGGTTGCAAAGGGTCCTTCAACTTTTCTCCTCAAGACTTTGGTCGTGCTATAATGATGGCTGTACTGATTCAGACAGTAAGGTCTTCCAGCGTGGTGTCCTCTGGCGGACGGTTGCATCAGAAGTAGGGTAATAGTGCAGTGCCTGTGTATTTATAATTTATCAGACCTTTTTATTCTTTCTTGGGCGATTCTTGGCGCAAGAGTCTTTCTGTCTTTGTCTTGACTACCTGGCACAACTAGTATGTTCAGCAAACTTTGCTACCCATTATAAGAAGTGAACCATCTATCTTTCTCTCAGATGATCCTTTCGGTTATTCTGAGTGATGTGGTTTCAATGTGTAAAAACACAGACGGGCCTTCAGCAGCTTTAGGCAAAGCAGGTTCTTGGCCTTTAGCAACTTCGAATTTTTCATATAGGGCTCTGGAAAATTTCTAAAAGGGTTGACAAGTCATAATACTGCTGTGAGGATCAGCTTTTCACTGTCAAAATGGGATAAAACTTTTTTTACAGCGGGAATGTGTTATATAAGGTTGTTTAGTTTGTTTCCTGAGTGGAAACTTCTGCTTTTGCACAGTTCTACAGGCAAAGTAAAATGCAGTTGAGTCAGCTCATTTTCACACTTCAACAGCTCCTAAAGCAAAACTTGGAGTATCTCATGTGCATTTTGCTAGTAGTTTCAGTGTGGTGTACAAGAATAAGAAGCATTAATTTAGCAGTCTCTAAGTATCTTAACTTGCTGTTCAAGTAGTGCTGTCTGGTAAAACTGGATTGGGTTTATCATTCCAAATAATAAGGTTTATTCTTTGCATTCCTTTCAACTTTTTGTTTAAACTGGTTTCTATGAGAGTAAACTCATATCTTTTAGCATTTCTGACTTAGTACAAAGGCTTGCTGTCTCTGAAACAAAATTTGTCTTACTTATTTTTTTTAATCCAAGACGATACTAGCATTTGGCAGGAAGTTGCCCACATGAGATAGTACTGTATCTGAGAGTTGAAACAATCTGTTGACTTTACAGAAGTAACTTTTCCTTAGTCTACATCTTGCAAAATAGGACACTACTCTGGCAATCAAGCACGTGTATGCTGACCTTTGAACACTTTGATGAAAATCCTTTGACAAGCAAAATTATCAACTTCCTTTTTGCAGTGAGATTTCCATGTCTATAATGTGTAATGGAAATTGTTTTAGTGTAGTCATGTCAAATTATGCCTCACTGAATATCTCTACTCTTCTTCCCCACGGTTACTTGTATGATAGACAAAAGATTGGTTGTTGGTTTGTTGGGTTTTTTCCCCCTCCCATTAAGCTTCAGCATTCCCTATCCTCATTCAATCAGTTTCTTTTGGGCTTCTCCAGATGGTAGGCGCTGTAGAAGAAAACACACATCAGTGATAGATGAGCAAAGGGAGGGAAGAGTCAGGAAGGTGTTGTCGGTAGTACCTTATTAGTGGTCATCATAATAAATGAATTGTAAGACTGAAGTGACTGAGTCTAGTATAAGTGTCTTGGATGGCACCATTATTCATGTCTACAGAATGGGAGTGCATGTTAAAGGTTCATAGGATCTGGGACTTGGGTATCTCTTCAGTACAGTGCGAGAAGGAAGTCAAGGGTTTTCATTGGAATAGGGACAGACAGCATTATGGAGGTAAACATGAAACTGGAGGAATTACTCCGCTTTCAAGGTGTGTGATGTGTGGTCAGCAAGATATTATCCTGATGTTGATCAGAAGGTGTTGTAGTTGGAGGCGTCGTAGGTTAAAAGCATTAAGGTTTGTGTCTCCTGTGAGCTTAAATTTGATACTAACACCTAGCTGGTAACAAAAGACATCTTGGACTTTGATTTTCATCTGCTGATGAGATTGTGTTACCCTCACAATGTAAGTGAAATTGTTTGGCTTTTATTAAAAAAAGCTGTTGCAGCTTTCTTGCTGCATGTTGCTCTGAAACAATGTGACAGATGTCTAACTGTTTTATGCCTATTCCTAATTGGCAGGTGGAATTCTATCTTGGTTATGTGTTATCTGGTTATGTGAGTGACAGGAGGGCAGCTTAGAGCTGCTTTTGTGACTTGGTTTGAATGCAAAGTTAAGAACACAGACTAACGTTGAATGAAGGTAGGAACAAATGTATTGATTGATTGATACAGGCTTTGAGAGAGGTATTGAAGATGTACAGCTTTTGTTTGGGAATTTTTTATTTACTTTTTTTGGAAGGCTTTCCTAGTCCTCCTGAAATAGGGCATCCTTTTAGTAGCAATACATCTTGAACTGACTTATTTCAGAGTTTACCTGAAATTTGTAATAGGTGATGAAGAATACATGCAATATTTATAGTGATGCTTGATTTCACGTTTTGTGATAGAAATAAGGCGTCTGTTTGTAATTCAGAGGGTATTATATTGCTTTTTGTCTTTAACCGGATGTTATGGTAGCTTAAGTGCCTAGTCCATCAAGCTGGCTGTAGATATATAAAATAGATCTGATTCTTTTCTAATGTGAATAAACTATGAATAATACTAACTTCAATGGAGTTGCACTGTGTTAGACTCTTGTACAAGCAGAGTTGATCCAGAGGCACATAGTTGCTGGATTTGCAACTCAAAACCTGAGTCAGTCTCCTGGGACAGAGTTAATTTTCTTTCTAGTAGCTGGTATACTGTTATGTCCTGGATTCAGTATGAGAAGGATGTTGATAACACACTGATGTTTTCAGTTGTTGCTAAGTAATGTTTAGTCTAAAGTCAAGGATTTTTCGGCTTCTCATGCCCAGCCAACGAGAAGGCTGGAGGGGCACAAGCAGTTGGGAGGGGACACAGCCAGGGCAGCTGACCCAAAGTGGCCAAAGGGATATTCCATACCATGTGACATCATGTCCAGTATATAAACTGGGGGGAGTTGGCCTGGGTGGGAGGCAGATCGCTGCTCAGGAACTAACTGGCATCGGTAGGCGAGTGGTGAGCAATTGCATTGTGTGTCACTTGTTTTGTATATTTCAATTCTTCTATTATTATTATTTTCTTCCTTTCTATCCTATTAAACTGTCTTTATAGCAACACTGAGTTTTACTTTTTTTTCCCATTATTTTCTCCCCCATCCCACTGTGAGGGAGGTGAGCAAGTGGCTGCATGGTGCTCAGTTGCTGGCTGGGGTTAAAGCATGACAGTCAGCAACTTCCTGTCCCAACAGGGGTTGCAGTGGGATGTAATTTAGTGCCTCTTAAAGGGTTTTTGACCAATAATTGCATGTAGTATCAGTTTAATCTTGTGGTTTGCAGTAAGCTTTCCTCTTCAATGTAAGCTATGACACTTCTGATTAGATTGTATGTAGTTTTAAATGCAAGTAAAGTACTGCATGTTTCAGAAGACTTCTCTTCTGCTAGGGAGAGCAAACAGTTGACCAAGTTTAAGATGATCTGTACCTGTTTTGCTGTTGCTGTGCAGGCTCTACTGCTTTGGGTACCAAAGAAAAAACCTGATGCTGAATGTCAGTGGCATTTTCTTATATGTATGGCAACATCTAAGAACATGTAAAGCAGACTGGTCACTAATAGGAGTCTGGCACCAAATCTGGAACTTGGGAAGAAAAGGTTGAGTTTAAGAAATTGGGCAAAGCTAAAGTGGCTGCCAGCCAGGGAATACATACACTGCTCCCTGCCCGCTCTCCCCCTCCCCCAAATCCTCCTTTCTTTCATCTGCCAGAGAGAAATAGATTTCCTTTACTGAAAAAAAAAAAAAAATAATCTTGTCTGTGTGGTGTGACTTTTGATGGGATTAAAGATGAAGTAAGGTATCTGTGTCAACCCAAGCATGGAAGCAAGGCGGAAGATACAGTAAGTCAGAGTAGCTGCTGGCTGGGAGAACTTCTCTGGCTTAGCAGAAGTGACTAGAGAGCAGTACTTTGAATATGCAACACAGGAAAAGGACATGGAAGAGGCCATTCAAAGAACCTTGCATAATGTAGGAAAAGAAAACTGTTATGTGCCATAAAGACAAGTATGGCTTTCATTAATAAGTTATGTGGTTTTGCCTGTTAATGTAGGTAGTAAAAGCCTTTCAAAAAAGCCCTATTTCTTCATTCGCATAAGAAGTGAAATAAAGCAGCCCTTCCTCCCTCATGTCCTTCACTTGCAAAAAAAAAAAACAAACCACATACTTACTGCCATGTAAAAACATGGGTTTAAAAAAAGCCTCCGATAAAAATGATGTTCCCAAAGTCTGAGAGTGCCATCTTTAAAAATAACTTCAGTAACTTTAAACCTTCTGCTTTGACTTTTGGCCTGATTTTGCTGCCTCACTAGGTACTTCACACATGTGCTTCTAAAACATGACCATATTTCAGCCTCTAACTGAAATTCCTAGATTAGATGATTTATCTTAACAAAGATAATTCTTACTGGGTGAGACATTTTGATCTTCATTGATAACCAAGATCCTTTTGGCCAGAGTATCAGTTACAAAGCTAAGAACTGTATTACTACCATTGTTGACATGTGCTTTTTTTTTGGTGTTTTTATCTGTGTTTATGTTGCTGGCAGTACCCATATTCTATGTACTTTTCCTTCCAGTTTTAGCAGGTCTGTGCCCTCTGAAGTCTCATCTCTTTAATGAGTGGTGTCTTCCTGCATTCTTATAAAACTTTCAAAAACTTCATCACTGCTCATCTTTTTTAATCACTTCTATCTTGATAGTGGTCATGTGTAATTTATACCTGCTCTGTCTAACATTATCCAATTCAGCTTTTTTTTCCTCTACCTCTGACCCTATCTTGATATACCTGAATCTCTGGAGGTGCTTGGCAGCCCAAGTAGTTGGGCTATAGCAGTATTTAACTGTACATACTAACTTCTCATCAAGCCTTCCATACCTGTCTTAAGTCTGCAGCTGATGGGATATGTATGCAGTACCTATCATAGGTACTGCTGGAATAGAAGATACAAAGTGCATTTTTTTTGTACCATGCAAGGTTTTTTTTTTTATTTCTAAGTGATCAATGACTTACCAATTCTTCCTTTGCTTTGTGAATTCTGGGACACTGTATGCTTGCTTTTCATGTAGTAGCTCTTCTGTTGTAAACAGACAATGGAATGGTGTGGCCCCCAAAAGTCTTTATTTCTTCAGTCTGAATAACCAGTTCAGAATAGACATGCAGATCAAGTGGGAGCCCGAAAACTTTAAGAGACCTTTTTGAAAAAGAAGTGGCATCTCCATTTCACACTGGACAGTCATATAGGTTCATCTGGACCAAAATTACTGAACAAAACCAAACCTAACCTTGTTGGCCTGTTCTCATCATCATAACTGAAGTAAATGAATAGTGAACAATGAACTGTAAATCATGGTGGCAAGGTAGCATTGGTTACATAGGATTTTTTTAATAAGGCATTTTTTCGACCTTTTGGATGCTTAAGGTGCTAACTTTTTTGGATGAAGCAAGCTTTCCCCCTTCTTATCCATTAAAACGTGGCAAAGTTGTTTTTTCTTGTGCAGTAGAAAGCCATGTGCTGCACATCCCAGAGACCTGAGGGAAAGAAGAGCTTCAAAGTAAAGGACAGATGCACAAATCTCCCATTGCTGCATTACAGGTTAAGTGAGTATGGGGCTGGGTCCTTGAGAAACTGTTGCAGCCGTTTCTGTTCCGTATCTAGTCACAGCTGGAGTGTGAAATACAGAGCAATTCCTGTACTAGCATAGAGCTGCAGCTGGTCAGGTGATGTCCTGGTGTAGGGTCCACACTGGAGCTGCTTTCAAGCTATTTGTGGGCCACCTTTTGCTCTGTATTCACTAGGGCTTTAATTTAATGATTGGCTCAACAGAGTCTGTGGTCTGCTACTCAAAGGAGGAGGGCTGTGACTGTGTGTACCTGTTCTCTAAGTTACGCCATCAGTTGTCATTACAGATGATGGTAAACTGAATTATGGAACTCACCCAGATGAAAACTAACCTGATCAAAAGAGAAAAGGATTTGGTCATGACTCTTCAGTGGCAGCACCTATCCTAGTTTCAGCTAGCTGTGAAACTGTAGCCTCAACTCAAGTATGTTGGCTGATTTTAATGTTTGCTGCTCTCCAGTTGCACATTGGCATGAAAGGAGTAAGTTCTCAAAGCAGCTAAGTTAGTGCCTTCCTCTTGGAGGCAGTCAGTCTATAAATAATCCTTAAAATAAACAAAATTTGTTGTCTATCAGTAGTGCAATTTTAATCTATTTCAAAATTATTTTAGATGAAACTGAGTTACCACCAAGTGTAGCTTATTTTACATTCAAAATAGAACAAGAGTTAGACATAGGTTAATTTCTGTGCACTTTCATAGCGCTGTAGTACCTAGGTTGTAAACTCTAAAAGACATTCTGCAGGGACCCGTCCCTTTTAAAGTTGGGCTGTTGTGACAATTGGTAATTTTACTCATGTCAAGCAGTAATAAGTTTCTACTATTGTGTTATTCTATAGTCTTTAAATTTGGATTGAGTATTTTGGGTGTTTAAAATCATGCAATTCAAAGGCTGCTCAAAGCAATCTGTAAATTCTGGATTCAAAATGCTGAAAAGAGAATTTCACTTTGCAGGATCTTCTAGTGTTCACACTGAAGCACTGCAATGCATGGTTGTGGTGGCAGAACTCATACGAGCACTGTTACAAACAAGTGAAGATCACTGGATTTGAATCTTATATGATAATCAGATTACAGTGCAGGTTACTGAGCTGTCAAACCTGGATGTTTAAAGTGTTGGTTGGTTTAATTCTGATGATTGTGAATTGTATTCTGAATCCCTTGTTCTCTTTTAAGTAGAAAGTAGTTTATCTTAAGAAAGGAAGCTTGGAGTGGTAGCTGTTCTGTAGCTGAGGAGACACATGCTGAAGGAAGTGGCAGTTTGCTTAGCATTATGAGCGTTGATCTGATCTTGTTAGTAAGTTTCAAGGTTTTATGAGCAGGAAACTGCCTTATGTTATATATACACATGGCACCTGCATTCTTTATTGCCTTACCTACTTTAGCCTTTTGTATATATTTATTTTGCCAGTGTAGTGTGTTTAATGTTAAGAACATTACTGTATTCATATCTTTCAAGGTGCAAGACACTGCTCTATGTATCATTGTATAGGACACTGGTATTAGAATCTCTGTATGTGTGAATAGTAAGATGAAGAAAGGCCAGTTAACCTGAAGGAGCCTGTTCAGCCCACTCTGAATTTAGTAGTGTTTTATGGATTCTTGTGGGCTGTCCAGAAGGAATAGAATACAGCTTTGTCCCTTTAAGCTGTGAAAGGATGAATAAAACTGGTTGCATTTGTGTATAATTCTCAAATAAATTTATCTTACAGCTTTTAAATGTTGACCTTCACCCTGGTGTGTTGCTTCATGTTAATCTGTATTTTTGAATGGTCGCAATAAAAGACTACTGCGTCTTTAATTTACACAGTGATATAAGACATTGCTGAGATAATCTGAAAATGCCTTGCAGATGTTACTAGGGACTAAAGCCAAACATTCAAGTTCAAAATGATTAGACTTCGTTCTTTTGCATGAGGCTGTATGACACACTGGTGTGTTGCAAGTGTTCCCCACCCTGCCTTTTACACTGATCTTGTTTCCTACTTGGTCATTTCATATGTTTACTGAAATCCTTCAAGAAAGATCTCACATAAAAGCACATTTCTGAGGCTTCATTTATCTGCCTTTATAGATTGAGACAGTATACTGATGTAGCGCAGGAAAATATTCCTTTTTAAAAAAATTGAAAAAAAAATAGTTGTATATTTAATCCAAACCCTGCAATTCCTACTGCTGAGAACAACAAAAATAGTAATCCCTGGGTAAGCTATGGGAACAAACTGATGTCCTTCAGCTGTTGGATGCATATGGAAAAAAACAGGTTTCTGGAAGAGTGTTGTCCTGTAGGTATGTCCATACTTGGAATCTGCATGGAAGATGTTGAAACTCTAGCTCTGTTCACGTGTCCACAAAAAGCTCGTGTGTGTGATCAGTGCTGATAGCTGCACATCTGTCATCTTGTGATGGGCAAGGTGTGTAAATGAGCGCTTCAGTGTCCTTCAGTACCAATCACAACTCTTCGAAGTACAATGAAAAGCATGTGCGCTGGCAGCAGTTGATTCTGAAACACTTACTGCTGCAGTATGTTGGAGATAACAGGTTTGTGACGGCTCTCAAATTCAAACCCATCCTTTGGAGAATCAGCAGAACAATACCAGCTGTTACAGCTATGCTGTAAAAATACTACTGCTTACTAGTTCTGATGTTCATCTATGCAACTTAGTGGTTTGCTGTTCACAAGAAGCAAAGCCTATAGGGAGAAGTATTTTCCAAGTAATTCTCTCCCAGAATTCAAGAAACCAAAGGTCAAGTATATTGATTTTCAGTCATGTGCCTCTTCTCACTTCCTTTCTTTGAAGGTAGGTTACAAATGTGCTTGCTCATTTCTAAGTTGCTTTTAATTCAGCCTTAACTCGCAGTGACTGCAGGAAAATGTTTCCCTTTCCTTTTGTATATCTTGAAGACTCTTGTGTCTTGCAGTAAAGAAGTTGTAAATTTTTCTCCCTCTCAGCTCTGCCCATTGAAAAAAATCAAAACCCCACATATAAACACAGTAGGCAAGGAAGAACCAATGCTGGGAAGTTGGGAGCAAGCCCAGCTTAAAAGTTGATGCATAAATTCCAGTTGTTCTGATGCTGTATTGTTCAAAAGGGTAACGAGACTTTATCTTGACTCCTTTCGCCATCTTGGAATGAATTCCTTTTTATTGTGATCTATGTCCAATGGTGGTAAGTGCCACAAAGTTTCTGTTTATCAGGGAATCCCACTGGAAAAATCTTTTATTTTAATTTAATTTTACTTCTTCCATTCTTACTTCAAAAGAGTAAGGTAAGATTTAGATAACTTCCTTAAGAGCATGGGTTTTTTATTATGTGCAGGTCATGCAAAAGAGATCTCTTAATTTTTAGTTTGATAAACAAGATCTGATGCTGTGGTGCTTCTTTTATATTCTTTGATAGATGGGTCTAAAATGAGACTCTTTCTAGCAAGCAAATCGGGTGTTAATTTTTTCACAGCTTCTTTGCCAATTTTTGGTGTTTAATCACTTTTTTAAATTCACTTGGCTTGTATATTTAAAAAAATCAAAACACCCACAAACAAAAGACAACTAAACCATTTAAAATGCCAGTACATCGAGTACTAATTTTTTTTTTTTAAATAAAGTATTGCTTTGCCAGAGATGGAGGAATACTCTACTGTGGTAGATATACAGGCTAGTATACACCATCAGAGATTAACCTTTATTTGCATCTTGAAAGGGCCTGATTTCCTGGCGGATTTCTTGCTACATCTGCACCAGAAAAATATTATTAAATACACAGACTCCATGAACTTAGTGAAATGGGAACTGTATTGAATCAACTTGAGTTAAAAATCAACAGAAATTGTTACATGATCATACAGATTTCTTATATGTAAGGTCCAGCTGCTGCAAACTAATGTTGAGCCACATGAAAAATTAACTTAAAATACTGTGGTTAACTATGTAATACAGGTAAATGTTAAGAATTCTAATACTTGCTTGCCACTGGCTACTAAGTGATTTTTTTTTTAATTTTTTTTTTTACATTCATTTATGTGTGTTTCTTTTCTGTCTGTCTTTCACTACTTGTATTCTTCCAGAACATGACCTTTCCAGTACCTTCTTGCTAAGCAGACTGAGGACCAGAGAAACCTTTTACCTTCAGGAAGTATTTGCTGGTACTATTGTTAACAGTTTACTTATTCCAGCCAGAATACTTTGGTTTGGTTTCTTTGTGCTGTAGCATTTTCTGCAACAGAAATTTTGTTTAAAAGAAGAAAGACGACAACCTATCAGTCCAACCAGCGGTACTGTGTAGGGAAAAGTTGTAGTGGAGACCTAGCTGAAACTGATTCTGTAGCACGGAAAAACTTGAGATACTGACTCTGATGACTATAGGGTTAAAATCACGGATAAGGGGAGAACAAAAGAGTAACAGTGATGCCTTGAGAGTAAGCTACTGTTCTAAAAACTAAAGTAGCAAAATGAACTGTTTCAGCATCTCTGCTCAGTTTGTCCTTACATTCTTGTAGGAATTGCATCAGACTAGTTTGGTTAAGGTTCATAGTAGAAAACCATTGGTACTAAAGCTGGAAAAGGAACCTCTCAATATGTACTGCTGGGCAGTCCTGTACATTTAGTATTGTAATGCAGCTCTTTGGAACATTTCCCAATGCCTCTTTAAAATGATTGCATTACAGCTTAATTATGGGTAAAATCTGCCTAGGTTGGCTGGATAAGGAGGAACATGTAACTAGGGAGCAGAGTGGTAGAAGAAGTAGTGGTAGAAGATGAATGTGACTTTTTTACCTAAACCAAAAGAGGCCTAGGTGAGGCCAGTCTCCCTTCCCTGGTCTCCTATTTGGGTACGTGGCGTTGGACAGTGGTATACCCTAGCTGGTGAATTTTATTAGGTTTGTGTAGTGATACAAGGTAAGTAACGGCCACATGCAGCTCTCATGGTTTTTTTGTGTCAGTCTTTGTGTGGCACTAATGACACTGACTTTTTCTTAGTGTGCAGATTTCTCTGCTCAATGTATTCTTTGTCAGTTTTATTGGAAGCTATGAGAGAAAATATCCTCAGTAAAGTGAGTAGAGAGGATGCATCCCTGGCCTGTAGTTAGCAAGGATCTGAAAAGGATTTTGAAGAACAATAAGCCCTCAGCTACTTTTACCCCATGGTGCAAGGGAAATGCAAGCAATTACAGTCCTAACAATGCACAGTTCAGGTCTCAGCTTTGACTTCATCCTTGCAGGCTGAAAGTTTGCGATTTCTGCAACAGATGCTCTTCTAATATGTACTGACTTGCTAGATGGACACCAGTGCGTCAGACTTATGTGGCAACTCTGCTTTAACAGTTAAAAATAATTATCCTGTTAGACTTTGCATTCTAAGAATTAATCTGGGTCTGTGTTTTCTAAAAGCTTCTAAAACTTAACTTCAGATGGACATCCAAATGTTTCTGGGCTTTTCCTCCCTACTGGAGAGAACAGCATTGCACATTGCATTTTAAAACTGTGAAAGCTGTGTGATCCTTCGCAGTCAAACTTTCTGATTCACGAATGACTCTTCTTTGTTAGACCCCAGTATCTTCAAACTTTTGTATCCCAGTGTGTGACTGTGTAAAATAAGAATTAATTGATAAAGGAAACTTTCCGTCAGTAATTACTTTTGAAATGCTGTAGTCATTGGAGTGTTTTACATGCCATAATTTAATTTTAACTGTAACCAAAATGTTGCTTGTACTTAGCCATGCAAGTGCACTTGGCAGGAAGTGGTAACACATGTCACCACGCTTTGCTCTACAAATGTTTGCAGCTCACCACTTCCTGTTACTGAAGTGAAAGAACAAAAGAAACAGCAGTTTCTAGTTCATTTTAGCCTCTAAAAAGTTGCAGCTGCATTGGTTGAACTTATTAGTATCATAACAGAAATATTCATGGACTTCCTCTTTATATTCTTTTAGCTTTGAAGTTCATCTTTATTTGAGAATTTAGGTGAAGTTCCTGCTAGAAATCTTATGTTCTGAGAAGATCTTTTTGTGCAGATCCTGAGTTTTAGAAGTGATCAAAGGAATGGTGGTATAAATCATCTTCGTGCTGCGAAGGAAATGACTCACCACAATAAACCAGTCTGTGCAAGGCATGGATTGGTGCACACAGATATCTAACTGCAGTGTAAGCTTGCTTTCTCAGAAAACCGTCCCTACAGGAGTCTTTCACTGTTTATGCTGATGTGTCTTAGCTTCAGTAGTTGACAGCATATACAGAATTATCTTTAAAACACAGTAGTCTCTCAACCTAGTTTTCCCAGTTGTTGTTATACTTAATTCTAAGACTTCAGGCCTAGACACAAAGCAGCTTTTAAAACAGATTTAATTTGATATTGTCCATGATACAATACCCTTTCCAGAAAAATCTGTATTTGTGCTTTATAACCTTTGAGGCCAAAAGAAAATCTATTGAGAGCAAAGGTACTTTGTTTTCCGGCCATGAAAACAATTACCTGTGATTTCAGCAGGTGTTGCACCTACTTAAGAGAAAAACCTTTACAACAGGGGAGACACAGAATCCTATCAAATGTAAAATTGAAACACTTGCCAAGCTTCTGTTACATGTAATGAGGATTTTTTTTTTTTTAAGTACGCATCATTCTTATGTCATTTTTAGAAGAATGAATTAATGAAAGTGTCTTTTTTGCCTGTAAATTTACTAGTGAATCGTGGGAAATGGCAATTGTAGCAGTAGTCATAGCATTTTAAATTAATGCAATTAATTTCATATGCTGTTAAAAGTGCTGATGTGATATTTCTGCTCATAATTTGTATTCTAACTAATGGGCTAAACTACATATCCATAGCACATCAAGATCAGCTGGCTGAGACTTGGTATTTTCAGTATATTAAAATATTAATATTGCATGTGAGAAGAATGAAAGTCAAATAGTTAATGAATGTCTGTATTTCATATTCAAATACTATTGTAGTATATTTTTAAAAATCCCATAGCTTCCTCCTTAAGTGATGGATGAATTCTTAAAGCTCGAAACAGCATTTTCCCAATTAAGATACTCTTGATAAGTGTCACTTAAATTACATCTGAACAAAGAAGAAATTAAATAAATAAAATAACTTACCTGCCCAAAAAAATGGGCCATTAGTTTCAAAACAGATTAATTGGGGGGTATATGGAAGTGGCTGTCCTGGGATTCAAAAATCTGGCAGTCACATACTGGGACTTGAACAGTCTCAATTTGAACTATGTTATAGCATAGGTTTAGAGATGCGAAAGTTAAAATAGTCCAGGGTAAAGGCTAGTCTGTTTTGACATATTGGCTTTAATTCATAGATCCATTTTATCCCTCTAAACCTTAAAAGACATTATTAAGCCCTTCTGAATTAATTCTTCCCCCCGACACCCCCCCAGCTTAAAATCTGTCTTCAAAATCAGTCTCAGAACTGATGGTTACCATGTGGAAGTGTAAGCAGGGGAAAGGAGAGAGGTGTTTCTTGATACCTTTTGGAGCTTCCTAGAATATCGAAGTTACTCCTAAACTGGTGTTCTTAAAGTCCCATGTGTCATCTATTTCAGGCACCTTCAGTAACTATCTGTATAGCTTTTATCTCCTGTGACGCTTTACCATTTACTGTGATGTCTGATTAGACTGCATTAAACATCAGTTTTCAGAAGTAGATGCCAGTTTTGAAAAGGAGCTAAGGGGTGATAGTATGTATTTTTTCCTCGGAGCCAGCAGAGGTTCTGGGGAATTGACTTGAACTGCTACATTCATACTAGTGACCTTATCAGTGTAAAATGGAAGAATTTTGAGATTAAATGTTTCTCTCATAATCTTAATTAACTCCAGTAGTGAGCCTCAGTTTTTGGTCTATTTTTATTGTGCAGAATAATTTATCCTTGATATGTTGGATGCAGCCAAAAACTTTGTGCATCCTCAGCACTTCCTAGTGTTTGGAAGAAATGGCAACATCAGAATAATTCTTTTGCCTAAGTTTGCTCTTACCAAATTGTCAAAAGGAAACTGAACGCTTCCTTTTCATTTATTGCAAAACTTAGACTCTCTCTTTCTCTGGCAGGAATTGACTTTAAGATCAGAACAATAGAATTGGATGGAAAGAAAATCAAGCTACAAATATGGTAAGTATTCCAAAGTAATTTAAATTTTCAGTGAGTATCGAATTAGTCTTTGAACAGGAATACTTCATAGCTTTTGAGCCTGGGTGTACCAGAAGTTTCACACCTTTTATACATTGACTGTCCGTAAGGTTTATGCTTTCTTCTAGCTTGCTCTTGGAGTGGTTCTGCTTCAGTAGCACAGGAAATAGCCTGTTCATATGCAAACGTTGCAGCAACTTCCCATTTTATCAAAAGCTGTCCTCTTAAATGCCCTTTTAGCTATTCAGTGTGGAAGAGAAGTATTAACTCCATAGCTGTAAACTAAAATATGCAACCTAATAAAATGTAATCTCCTCTGATACTTTGATACCTAGTTGTACTCACAGAGGCACAGGTGAGTGATAACGCTCCTGTTCCTTTGCATGGTGGGTTAGTAGAGACTGAGTCTCCTGATAGCAGCAGATGAGTATTTTTGGTGTAGCATTGTTACATATGCTAAACTCTTTAAATGCTACTGGTGAATGTAGGGAGGGGTCTTGCTGATTTCTCAGGTTCTTGAAAAGATAGTTGTGATACTTGCATGTGAGCCAGAATTCTCGTGGCTAAGGAAGTGAAGTGCCAGAAGTGGTTGGTAAAAATTTTCTGTCTGTAATGTAAGTCAAAAAGCTGGTTTTTGTCAGGCCTTTGGAGTTCAGCTCCCACTAGATGTGACTAGTAGCCAAACACTTTGGTCCTCTTGTTCACTCACAGACAGATACTGCTTTGAAGTCATCTAGAATAAAGTATCAGCACACTAAGGTATAGTGGCTGATTTTAATAGCTAACTGTACGTGAGAATGCACTATCGTAAAATATTTTACTGCTGCATGTGTTAATTTTTGTTTAATGCAGGACTCAGATGCATCAGAGCTGCCTTTTTTAGTTATTCTAGGGAAGGCTGTGTAGTGCTGAGTTTTATTGCTTGCATGAAAATTTAAATGCTTTTGTGCCATATTTATGATGCTGCTATAACCACTGATGTAAGCAGGGTAGCTTGGGAGTGAGGAAGATTTTGAGGGCTGAAGAACTTGTGCAAACAGCTTCTAAATGGTATTTTTTGTTAATGAGTGAGTATCAATACATTGTTACTCTATTTAAAAAGACATATCTAAGTACAGAACAGTGTACAGATCACCTCTAACAAATACTTGTTTTCACTGAATTTTAGGGATACAGCAGGCCAGGAGAGATTCCGCACAATCACAACAGCTTACTACAGAGGAGCCATGGTAAGTGCTCTCACTTTAAAAAAATTAGGCACAACTAATGTAACTGGTTTGCTCTTCTTAAGGTTACATCATGTAAGTCTTTGACTGGAGTATTAGATAATTGTGGCTTGAGACGTGGGGAATAAAATTTGTGATTTGGTTGGGGTTTTCTTGTTTTGTGTTTTTCTGTACTTTGTCTGGTCCTGGTTTTGTGATGAAACTTCAAGCCTTATTGTCTTTTTTTTAATATAATTAATTTCTGCAGATTATAATAAGAAGCTAAGTTGCCAAGCTTTAATCAGACAAATTTTTTTAATGCAATCAACCCCTTTAAACATTTGAAATGTTTGAAAAATAGATAATGAATTATTTTAATATTAAAAGTGTATTTCACTGAATTGCTTTTCCTTCAGCCAGTAGAGATTGTAAAATCTGGGCTAGAAGTACAATCACCTACAAAAACTACTATTACTTTTTCCTCCATTAAGAATGACTTGAAGTCAAATAACTGACTTAGAGCCTGCACTCTTTGTGGTACAGCTGCTTGTAATGGTTCTTAATGCTATGATTTGAGATACTTTATGTTGGGATGCTGTTAATTTCAACTTGCTGATTACTAGCTATACTGCTACTACATGTTTTTATTGCTTTGTAAGAACAGATCTGTCCCATTCATAGGCTGGCTGTGGGTCTGTTACGGAATAGAGATGAGGAGAAATAGTAATGGTTGTGGCTCTGTGTTAGAGCTTTCTAGTACTTAAAAAGGTTTTGGCAGCGACATGGTCTTCTCCCCACCTCCCAGTCCATGGCCAAGGACTTTTCTTTGTCCTACGAGGAATGATTGGAAAGGCAATAAGGAATGGAGGTGAACCTGGCAATCTGTCCTTAATGCAGCTGTTGTGTTGTTTCCCATACTTTGCTAATTGTTGAGAGCCCATGCTAGTATATGTACATAACTGTCTGAAAGAGCTAAAGCTTCTGGGAGAGCACCTAGTGTCAGCTTTGCTGTAAGTATCTACTGGCCCCAGCAGATTGGATCTCACAGGTTTGTCATCTTTGACTGCTTAAAGCTACTGCTTCTCAACTTGACTTTAACAATAGAGTCCTGATTGCTGTTGTAGTAGAATTTCTAAACTTCTCCTGACTATAGGCTAATAATTTAAAATTTCACATAGGTGGTGCGTTTGACCTCTAACAGTGGGAAAAGATGTTAAATAGTAATATTTTGGGTAAATTCTCAGCAATGGCATAATACTTTGAGAAAGGATTATAGGTGCATAAGTCATATGTTGAATTTCTTGGAAGTATACTCAACAGCATACATCAAAAGTCAACCAATAGTGCTAGCTCATCTAACGAGATTTTCTTAACTTTATTTAGGGAATTATGCTGGTGTATGACATCACAAATGAAAAGTCTTTTGACAACATAAAAAACTGGATAAGAAACATAGAGGAGGTAGGTGCTTTGGCAAGTACTTCTTACTCGTTCCATCTTATGATTTCCCTGGGACAAATAATAATCAAGTAATTATTCACTTCATTATAGTAGCCAACATATATGGCCAAGTTAGACTGTGCAGTGAATGCAACAGTGATTATCAGTGGGGACAATATTATCTCGTTCATCTAGGGATAGAAGGTAGAAAACTTAGTTTAAGAAGTAAGCATAAAGTATTTCAAAACTGCTCTTACTATATGACTGTTATTGTTCTTTTTTGCTTTTGGGTGTGTCTAAGGAGTGGGAAGGAGCAAGATCTTAGGGTGTCTACCTTTCACTGAGATGATGACAGATCTCTCTAACTTCAGTTGTTACTATGTTGTGTGTTTTGTCTGATTAGAGATTTTTGACCTTTTCATTTGGTCTTGGGTAAGCTTCCTTCCTGCTAACTTACTGTAAATCGTTTAATGGGACATGCTGTCAAGTAGGGATAGGTCATTATGAAGTTAGAGGAGAAACCCTAATTTTAGCCAAGCTGTAGTTAGGTAACAGAATGTTACTGGGTTTTTTTCCTTAAACATAAAATCCATGGGCTTCTTGTTGAAGTTCTCTTGCTGAAGTGATTATTACATAAAAATTCTTTTATTAATAATCTATTTAAAAAAAATGCAAGTGTATTGCATAATGATACTTCAGCCAAATACCCTAGATATCCATGCACCACTTGGAAGTAAAGTATGTACCGTTACATTTCCAGAATAACCAAATGCATGTGCACAGCCTGGTACAGAGCTCATGGTACTGTATTTGATCTGTAGTAATACAGAGGCAAATTTAATCTAGGAGTCTTTATCCAACCTCTTTTAATATTTAAATATTAAATTGCCCGTTTCAAAAGTTAGTTTCTTTCTCAGTAATGCCTTCACATTAGATAACTTTTTAAAAATAAAATGTTCATTTGTGGATGAGTTTGACACGTAAATTTCTTTTAAATATGCACTTTTTGCTTCTGAGAGATTACTTTTTCTTCTTTCAGCATGCCTCTTCAGATGTAGAAAGAATGATCCTGGGTAACAAATGTGATATGAATGAAAAAAGACAAGTCTCAAAAGAAAAAGGCGAGAAGGTAAGCTTTGGTGACTTACCTTGTTCAGAAGCCTACTTTTCTTAGGATTTTGGCTGCTGGATATTTGGTATGTTTTAGGCATATGAGAGATAATGGGCCTCAAACCTCTTGTTTCAGAAACTTTTATTTATTATAGGATGCTAGGTTGGATTTTTTTGTTTAAATGGCACTTGACTGTCTTCAAGCTTGACTGAACTTGATGGTACTATTGTCTTGAGGGGAAGATCCTGTAAAGAATGTTGACCTTTGCTATAGTGTGAAGTATTCTAAATTTCAATATAAAGCTATGTTTATAATTTGATCATGTTGTACTCAATTCACCATGGTGGTTACTTGCTCTTGTCATAAGTACTGTTATTAAAGCTTAAGTAATTAGTTGTTCTGCAGAACAAACAAGCAAGTAAGAATGCTATACAATCTATCATGTACACAGCTACAGTAGTGTAGTTGCTAGTAACACAACTTATGGGATGGTTGTATGTAGTTATCTGGTCCATAAATCCATATCAATGAAGATTCTATCTTAATGTTCTTTTATGTCCTAAATAAGTCTTTTTATGAGCAATTAATCTCTCTGTTGGTTTTGAATTTACATGAGGGTATGGCTTGTTCTAATATTTTGTCTAATTGTCCAGTAACTTTAATGTTTTTGCAAGAGAAAAGCAGAAATGAAGCTTGTTTGGTTTTGTTTTTAAAGCTTGCTGCAGCATACAGCATCTATTTATTATGAATCTAGGTGAAACATTCCTTTTACAAAGGAACTTCAAAAAAACTGAAAAACTTTAACCTCTCTTCCAGTTAGCAATTGATTATGGAATCAAGTTTTTGGAGACAAGTGCAAAATCCAGCATAAATGTGGAAGAGGTAAGAGATGCATGTTATGCTTAAGTGTGTTTCTTGAACTACTACTGTGGAGGCATGTTTCATGTTCTGACCTGATCTGGGATCTGAAATACCAGCTGTGCTACTGGGTCACCAATCTTGTTATATTTAGAGAGCTACTGTAAAATCCAGCATTTCTTGTTTTCTGGTTATGTCTGGAATTGTTTTTTTTTTAAATGGGTATTAACAGAGTGGTTTACTATTATTGTAGCAAACAGTTGCTTTAGACTTCTGTGCCTCACTACTTAAATTGCAAGTGCTTTTGGAAAGGGAATAGGTGTAATTTTAGAACAATGCTTTGTGCAGGAAATTAGATTCAAGATTATTTACTTTCAGAATAACATGCTACTGTGTCAAGGAGCCTTCAGGTGACTAATAAATATGTGCTATGCAGATGAGACCGAAGATTTGTATGTTAACCTACAACATCAGCATAGACTGTCATAAGCTGATCTTACAGGAGGAGAAGGGCTTATAATACTCTATCTATAGACTTGCAGTCTTTTCCTGCAAATAAATTTTGTGCTAAAAACACAAGATCCCTATTTATCAGAGCATAAGGAAATAGAATCGGAAGGAAGAGTGGCTCAACTCCAGTCTATCTTACCATGAATCACTCTTGTCATCTTAGGGAGGGTAAAGGGAGGATCTTAACTCTATGAAGTGTGGACAAGAAAATAATATGATATCAAAAGGCAGTTACATTAAGATTCATTCATTCAGATAAGGCATACTTGTTCTTAAATGTTGTTCCTGTACCTAATCATCTAAAAGCCTTTCCATATATATGGATGGGATACCTTTTAAAAGTCTTCCAAACATGTACTTAATTTAGATCATGCAGCTAACAAATTAACTAGATACTAAAGAGGCTGCTAGTTTAAAATAACATGACTGATGCCGAGCCAGCCAAATGTTTTTTTTCTGATTGCAGGATGATTGTTATACAATATAGTTAGAATGGACTTATTTGCATTGTGCTGCATCTGGAATAGTGCTTGACGTGATTTTTGCAGTATCATTATGATTCTTACAGCAGACAATGGAAGTGTGAACATTAGCAGCTAATACCAATGCTGGATAGCAATAGTCTAATAAAAAGTACTTTTCTTCTTCTTTAGTTCCTGCAGATGGTTGACTTGCTCTTTTATCACATGCTCTGCAATTTCATTTTAACTCCTGTTGGTCATTAAATGTACAACATGAGTTTGTGCTTATTCCACATGACTTGGCTATCTGAATATTTTTTTAAATTGTCACATGAGTAGTGAAGAAAGCATTAAAAAATGCAGCTGGTATAGGCATTCAGCAAGTAACGACTTAGTCGTCTTTCCACCAAATGCTTAACTTGTGAGAAATGACACAATTGTGATATTCTTGTGATCAGAAGTGAATTAATTTATTTGTTGTGATTTTATTTGCATTAAATGAGTGTCTGTGGATATATTCCAAACACAATGAGAGGGGAAGTGTTTACAGGTTTTTTTTTACTTTGTGGAACTGTCTTTGGATTGTTGATATCTCCAGATAGCCTAAAAGTCTTACTTTTCCCTGCTTCTGGAGAATTGCAAAATTCTGCTACAGAAGTTTCTTTGCTCCTTCATACATTGAAGTCTGAGATGCTGAGATTTGCCAGAGTGATTATTTTAATTTTTTTTTAATAGGGATGTTGGAAGCATAAATAACTTTATAGATAGTCCAGGAGCAAAACTTTTGGAGGACAGAAAGCAAGCTAACCTTAATGTGACTTCTCAGGCATGCCATCCTCAAACCTCTCTGAGAGTTTCTAGTTGCGATGCACAGTACAATTTAGCAAAAAAAAAAAAAAAAATATTAGTGTGTGTTAGTGTATGCAGCCTTCTCTTCAGCAGATTTTTTTTTTTTTTGCCCGAGAGGTATGTGATGGGAAAGTCTGTTCATTTGCTTCAAACATTGGAGGGATGGAGACTAGAAAGAAATAGTTTTTTCTTATAAAGCATGCTTAGTGCAGTTTTAAGTTAACAGCTAGTGTACATAGAATGCCTTGCAACTTGAAGTGCTAGCAATGGCCTACAAAATACTGTGGTGTTAATGTGTCTGGTTACTCCAAATCTATCTTGTCTTTAATGTGTCTTGTGACTAACTCTCTTTCTTTTTCTTTTTTTTTTTTTAATTTTTTTTTAATTTCTGTTCCTCACCAGGCATTTTTCACACTTGCACGGGACATTATGACAAAGCTCAACAGAAAAATGGTTTGTATTTCCAATTGGCATACAAACTAGATACATTGAAATGACTGCTATAATAATTGGCTGAGTAGTAGCCTTATCAAAAAACTCCTGGGGATTACAGTGAATGCTAGATCAAATTTGAGCAAACAGTGCTTTATCACACTTTATTACACATCAGTGTGTAATTGTTAATTATTTTGTATGAACATTAACATTGGGCAGTCTGAAACTGATGTGTTCTTTTGAAATGTAACTGTGTGATCCTTGTTTTATTAAACATTAAATTATGTAGTCACTCTTTCAGCTAACACTTCAGATCTGGATTGTTGGATAAATGTGGGGGTTTTTTTAAATAGGCAGTTTATTGAGTGATTAACAGTCTGAGTAATTGAGGAGCTCAAGTTGCAATAAACCTCTGCTCTTGTTATTGCTTTGTAAGATGGGGAAGTAGGGAGGGAAACTAGGAAAACTATGCTTATTTTTTCTGCATTTTATGATGTTGATACTCTTTTCTTTCAGAATGACAACAGTTCGTCAGGGGCAGGTGGGCCAGTAAAAATAACAGAAAATCGATCTAAGAAGAGCAGCTTCTTTCGATGCACGCTACTTTGATGAACTTCTAATGATAGACTGCAGCACACTTAGAACCTTTTCTGCTTCTTTGAAAGCACAGGGTCACAAAGCCTCAGAAATAATACCACCAAGCTGCTGCTGAGAGCTCCATTGAACGTAGACTGCGATACACAAAATACCAAGTGGATTTTGCTCGCTAAGCCTATTGACCTGTCAGGCTCTTCTTTCTCAGATATGGAAGCTATGAAGTGGAGACACAAATGCAAGAGTTAACTTGTTTTCCTTTTTTACTTTCTGTTTTATTGCCTGTTGCAAAAGCTGCTATGTTTCTTTTAACTTTGCACATCCATATTGGCCTCTTACTGCCTGTTACAGCACAATCTTACATTTGTATTTGCACAGTTTGACTTGTAAGTAAGATTCTTAACAGATTTGTGCAGGTTTTTCTTTTTAAACAAATTTATTTTCAAGCAGAAGAGCCAGGGGAAAAATTAAGTCTCACTTCCATTATTTTCTATGCTGTATACTTGTGGCCATGACTGCAGTATGGATGTTGACACACTAGTGATGAGAATTACTGTAACAATTGGCATTTAACAATTTGTGTGGGTTTTTTCTCTTAGATGCACAAATCTGTTCATGCAGAAGCTGTGGCTTCTATTCTGAATGTAGTGTGTTGCTTTTCTTTCTTTACCAGACTTCACAAAGTTGTGTTCTGCATTGCCAGTCACTGTCTGATTCACAGATGCACCTTTCAGTTATTTGAATAAACACAATGTCTTTCCACACTTAACTTCCCTTTGTTAGCTCAAACTGTCTGCACCTTTTTTTGTTTCTGACACTCTGGAGTTGAAATCGTCACAAATTGGCCTCATCACTATCACTTAAGTGGCTTGTGGAAGCTGAATGCATGACTTTTGAGTAACCTCTTTGTGGATTCATTTGTTCAGAAATGACTGCTTCTAAAGGTGACTTCCATTTCTACTGTAATTCTAAGGATAGTTCGTTAATGTCTGTAAGCATTGACCCTGACAACAGTGGTGTCCAAAAACTAGCTTCCTGTGCAGTTGCTGAAATTTATCAAGTTCTGGCACTAAGGAAGTGGTCACATTAGGGCTGTAATGTACTATTAGTTATGGAGTTAATGCTGAATGTGTGAAGCCCTCTCTGGTCTGCTCAAGCAGTTAAGTTATTTTTTCATCAAAAACTGGTACAGTGACCTAGACTGTTAGAAGCAGAGTTGAAACATAGTTGCCTTTTTTTACTCAACTGAGCATTGTATAACCTAGTCTTTGTTCTACTACTTTTTTAATGTCTTCTGAAAAATTTCCTCAATGAACAATTAAAACAGGTGCTTTAGTTCTGTTGATGTGCCAAACTTGGACCATTGTAAGCTTTAACTACAAGTTTGTGTCCAGAATGTTTGTTCTTAGGGGATAGGTGCATTCTGTCATTGTCAAAGTTAATGTCTGATGTGCTTGCTTTTGCCTCACTACATTGTCTAGAGTTGTAAACAGTGAGTTGGTTGTTACCACAGATAACTGCTTCATTTTGTGGTGTCAGGTACTGAATTTGTCATCTCTGGGTCTGTTGTAAATATTTTGAAAGTGAACGGGGGGCCAATAGCATTAGATTTAAAGACTTTTTTGATTTTAAAAGGTTTAACATTAGTAGCTGGTTCCATAAAGTTTTAAGTGGTTATCAACCTGTCCCCACATGTAGTTTAGTAGAAATAGTTATTGTAACTAGATGGTGAATCTCATAAACTGCTGTTGCTGCACTAAAACAGAAAAATCTTCATGGCAACAAGGTTTAGTGAAAATACAAAGCAACCCTAACTGCTCTGTTGTCTACCCTTGATGTTTTTCTCAGACAGGCTGAAGCAGTTATGTTTTCTGTATGGTTTAAAAAAGTGCTTCTATACAGAAAGTGTTGTGACACCAATTATGAATGTTGTTTATTTTTAGTAATTTACCTCTGACTTATTTGGTGTCGTAATACTTTGATTTTTATCTCAGGGGTTGTCTGGAAACCAAAACTGACATGTTCTGTGTTTGGCACCATTTACAGAATGCTTTGTATTGTTTTTCCTGTTTTTGCTGTGTGGTTAAATGTTCATTCAATATTAGTCTCCATGAACTTCCCTTTGAAAGAGCCTGTAAGTAGTAGGGTCTATGAAGTGCTTCTTGAAGCAGCAGCAAATTGGGGTATCTGCTCTGTATGGGGGGGGGGAGAAAAAAAACTTGCTATTTTCTTACATTTAGCTGTGCTAAACTGTACATAAATGTGAGGTAAGACCATAGGAAATTCACTTTATGCATGATAAAATAATGCAGTAATATTTCACTTTGCTTAATGTTCATGTAAAGTTCATCTTTTTCTATTTGTAGAAGAATTTAATGCAATTTTGTTGTCCCCTGCTGAAACTGAAGAATTCTAATTTCATGTGGTCTTATGGATAAGGTAAAATGCAGATTTCGCTCTCTTTCTTTGTTGTTTTGCCTCCACCCCTCTTCTCCAGCAGTATTAAATGGCTAGTGGCTGCACTTTATCGGTGTGCTAACTTTTGGTCAGTATAGACCTTTTTCTGTGTACAGTCTGCCTTGTCAGACATTGAAAAATGTGCTGTATCTTAGCGTGCAAATCAGCTGTATGTTTTACTGCAAAGTTTTTTTTTAGCTATATTTTCCTTTAGACAAGCAGGTGATGATAAATGGTATGTTCTGCCTATGCATCAGATGCTGGGTACTACAGGCTTTTCTAATATCACTATGATTGTTTTGTGCAGTCTCTGTTGCTACTTTGCTCAAGACTATATAATCTAAATTGTGAAGGACTCTTAACTATACCTCAGTCAACTAGTTAGTATTCTAATGTCCATTAGAATGAAAGTCATATAATTATTCATTAAGCAGCAAATGTATTTCTGTTTTATTTCAGAAATTGCCATTAACCTTTCAGGAAAAGCAGACATTTTTTGGTGGATTTCGATACAACAAAAATACTGCTTATGCTATGGAGTTTTATGAAATCTTTCCCTCAACCCCATGTCTGTGCACTATATCTTGACCAATATTTTTCTAAATGGTTTAAAAAAAAAACCCAACTGGTCTCAGTGCTTTGCAATTTTAGCTTTCAGTCTGTTCTCAGCAAAACATGCACAAGAAGTTTTTGTTGACTGTATATAGAATATTTGATTTACTTACTGTCTGGAAGTTCTATTATTGCTAAAGCTTAAACCACTCATGAAACTTAATGCAGCTCACTTCTCTATTTGGGGGACAGTCTCAAAAATGCTAATTGACTTTTCAGACCTGTAGTTCTTTTTACAGAAAGTGTTTCCTATTGTAAGTACCTTTCCCATACTAGTCTGCTGAAGTCAAGTGAATTAAGTGGATCATTTTCACAAGTGAGTAAAGGAGTCTTGAATATATGTATCACATTAAGATATTATGAATGGATAATGATTTGAAAGTACATGAATAATATGTAAAATGCATAAATGTGTTATTTGTGAAAATGCGTCTGGTTATCTATTAATGTAACTGAAATTTTGCAATGTTAAACTTCTTAAGGATTGGTCTGTAGGTGATAATAGGTCTTTTTTCTCCTCCATTCACTGAACTGCTTATGCCATTCTCATTCTTATAAATAAAACTTGTATTTCTTTCCTCCACAAAAGCAGGATTTCAATTGATTTTTCTTGTTTCTGGTGAATTTAAGTATTTTAGTGCATTCCTATGGCCTTACAAACATTTTTGCAAATAAAACTTCAGTTATTTTAATGCTATATAGCTACCAAATTCAGAATAAGAAGTATAGTCCTTGAGAAAATGCTTAATTTTGAAATAGGATTGTTCTACTGTGTGTGTTTAAGCACATTTTATCTCTGGTATAAAGGTGTAATGTGAAAAGCTACTGCAGAGAAAAGTGAACTTGTCATGTGGTTAACTTGTAAACCTAATCATTAATTGTGTATTGATGTGTATAGACAAAAAACCAAACCCAACCCCTAAAAAAACCCTTCACACTCAATGGTTTTATTATTCCGTGTGACCTTTTTTACAACAATGTGTGTCTCAAATAAAAGTTACATAATGAAAAGTATTGGAGTATTTTGTATGAAATATTCCATGTAGTTTTTATACAGTTGGCATTTCCACTCTATTTTCAGTACATCTCTTGTGGAAGGGTGCCCAGCTGAGTTGCACCTGTAAAGCTTTGCTGAACTTCAGTGGCAAACCACAAGGGTTTTTGTATGCCTTTGCTTGTTCCTAAACTTGACTGTTCTTTAGATTTCTCCTGCAATTCCTCTATTCCTGTAGTTATTGCTTAAATTTAAGTATATTATTTCAATCACCTTCAGCTTCATAAGGAACCATTTTCCAGACATTTAGTGTCATGAAATACTCTTCCAAAGTAACTTCTGAGCAATGCCAGTAAAGATAACATGAGACACAATCTCCAATTTGATTTAGAATTATCTACTCACTGAAGCTGTTAATATTTCTTTGTTGTTGTTGTTGCTGTTTTAAATCAGCGTTATGTGAAAGGTAAGGCTCTTAAGTAACCTGAGGCACAAATATCACTAATTAATATAGCAAATACTGTTTGTCCAGCTTCCTTCAACACTGAATGTTGAGGGATTTGACAGAAATATTTATTGGCTATTATATTATATTAGCAATAGTTCTTGACTTTCAAATTATTGTGGTTTGGCAGTAACTCACAACTGGTATGAAAATTAGGAAACCTAAGGAAAGAATGGTTTTGTCTACCCAAGACAAAAGCAGATTAATAGTTAAGACACCCAAGTGGGCACCCTAAGGAATAAATGGGAAATACATGGATGACAGGTAGCTTCTAAAATCCGTGCTTTTTACATGTTCATCTAATAAACTGTATTTAGCTGAAAGAATGCATTGTTTCTCTACCTTAAGCAACGGAAAGCTAGAGTTACATTCTTGTTACACCTTATTATTTGTTGGTTTTGTTTTGTTGTGTGGTTTTGTTTTTTCAGACTGCTTCTGCCAGACAAGTTTGCTGCTTTAGGTCCAGCTGTTTAAACATTATTTTGCAGATGCCCTTGATCTGAACTGGTTCTAGATGCTCAGCAGTCCTGAAAGCACTTCTGCAAGTCCTTCAGTTCTCACAGGAGTTAGTGGCATGCATCTGCATCCCAATAACATTTTAAATACATTTGCATTCTCCATTTGTTAAAAGGAAATACCAGGCATACACAGCTTAAAAATGGTGATTTATTACAGTTCCTGGATCTTTTTTTGGTTGCAGACTAGCAAGGAAGGGATGCCATCCAGAGGGCCCTTTACAGGCTTGAGGGGTGGGCCTGTGCGAACCTCCTGAAGTTCAACAAGGCCAACCGCAAGGTCCTGCACATGGGTCAGGGCAACCCCAAGCACAAATACAGGCTGGGCAACGACTGGATTGAGAGCAGCCTGGGCGACGACTGGATTGAGAGCAGCCTGGAAGAGAAGGACTTGGGGGTATTAGTGGATGAAAACCTGAATATGAGCCAGCACTGTGCACTTGCAGCCCAGAAAGCCAGCCGCATTCTGGGCTGCGTCAAAAGTGTGGCTAGCAGGTTGAGGGAGTTGATTCTGCCCCTCTGCTCTCCTGAAACCCCACCTGCAGTACTGCATTCAGCTCTGGGGCCCCCAACATAAGAAGGACATGGACTGTTGGAGCAAGTCCAGAGGAGGGCTGGAGCACCTCTCCTGTGAAGAGAGGCTGAGGGAGCTAGGGTTGTTCAGCCTGGAGAAGAGAAGGCTCCAGGGAGACCTTACAGCAGCCTTCCAGTACCTAAAGAGGGCCTACAAGAAAACCAGAGAGGGACTTTTTACAAGGGCTTGTAGTGATAGGACAAGGGGTAATGGCTTTAAAGAGGGTAGACTTAGAGTGGATATAAGGAAGGAGCTCTTCACTGTGATGGTGGTGAGGCACTGGAACAGGTTGCCCAGAGAGGTTGTGGCTGCCCTATCCCTGGAAGTGTTCGAGGCCAGGTTGGATGGGGCTTGAGCAGCCTGGTCTAGTGGAAGGTGTCCCTGCCCACGGCAGGGGCGTTGGAACTAGATGATCTTTAAGGTCCTTTCTAACCCAAACCATTCTATGATTCTATGAATTACTTTTACAAATGGTGCACAGTTGTAGACCAGAGGTAAGTTGTTAGTACACGTGTAGGATGTGTCCAGCTTTTATAATCTGGTAAATTGCCTTTTTCCTAAATGATTCTTTTTCCAACTTGGTTGACTAGCGTCTCTTTAGAATTCTTGAACTATACCAAAGTCATCAATATAATGTAAGATTTTAAAATAATTTTTCTTCAGAAAGGTTCTAATCTTCAGGAGATACATAAATGAAGCTTTTAGGTTGCGTAGTGTTACTCATGCTGTCTAGAGGTTTAAAGAAAGGGCATGGAATGGAATGCAAAACATGCTGAAGAGAATTTTTAGTACTCTAGGATGTTTTGTAGTTGTTTCAGAAATCTTTTACTGTCTTCAGCAGAGCACATCAGCACTAAGCTTCTGGTGTGAACAAATGTTACAAATTCTTCTGAGCACATACTCAGTACATATTCTTCCTTCAATTTGTGAAATAAAGTTAAGTTTTGAGCAGGATCCAAGCATTTTCCTCACCTGAGGAATTAACATGTTTAACGAATTGTGGAAAGTGTGTGTAACTTGAACTCTACTCTTGTATGCATTGTACTGACTTCAAAGTGAACAAAAATTCTGTAAACAATCACTAAGTGTTGAGAATCTTGCCCTATTAAATACCTTCCTTGAGTAGATGATTGAGATTATTTACTGCAGTTGTGACTTTTTCTGCTTATGCCACCACTCCAAAGGAGTGTCCATGATACACAGCTACACCTGGTATCCCAAGGCCTTCTCTTAGGCAGTGGTGTCTCAGATTGATGGATTTGTTTCAAAATGGTTTTTGATTTCTCAGGGAAACGTCACCATTGTGGTCACTAACCTTTCTCACTTGGTTTAATACCCTTGCGGAACAGCATAAAGAGATGATGCTATTGTGAACATACTTGTCTTTGGATTTCGGGACTATTTCACCCACATACGTAATTTTATTGGACTGCTGGCAGTGTGCTCATCAGTAAAGTGCAGACTTTACTTACCCAATTAACTACACGTGAAGTGCAACTTATTGTGTCAATACTACTTTTTTTTTAAGGAAAAGTTAAATGTTTACTTTAACAGCTGTTTGCAAATCCTTAGTGTTACTTTACTTTTTTTTTTTCTTCCAGGCAAGATAGCAACTAACTAGCTCTGGTATGTATTCTAGATGAAGGAATGAATTTTTCCAAGAAGCCTGAGTAAGTTCTGTCCATGAGATTAATGTCTAATGCTGCCAAACACTGCTTCTGAACATCCTCACCTGAAATGCAATGACTTCGTAAAACACGCATTTATGCTCTGAACCAATAAACTACAGGGAAAAGGCTATCACCTGTGTCTTAAATACCGTTTGTAAGTAATCTTCCAGAACAGCACTGTGCTTGAACCTCGGCCATGGCTCCGCAACTCCCCCGTGCCAAGTGTGGGGATGGGCAATCCTTTAAAAATAGTATTCAACTAATTAACTGTTAAAGAATTAGCATACGCTGCTCCATCACTCTGCAGGTATTTTATCTGTTTCAAGGGAGAGGAGAGGAAAAAAACAGCGACGCGGAAGGTAGAACCGAAGCCGTTCTAAAACCGGAGTCGGTACGGCGCGACCCCACTTCCCGCCCAGTGCCGCCTGAGGGGAGCGGCGCGGCCCGCCCAGCCTTAGGCCCTCCACGTCTTCCTCACAGCCCGCGGGCGGCCGAGGCCGCGGCGGCAGGTTCGTCCCGGCGGGCAGCCGCACGCCCGGCGGTAGGGAAACCTCCTGGGCTGTGGGGATACCGGCACGGCCGGCGGGAAGCGGCGGCCCCGCCTTCAGGGGCAGCGAGCGGAGAGAGGGGCTTCCCGCGAAGCCGGGTGGTGGCAGGGCAGTCGGCGGGGCCGGGTGTCGGGCACCGACTGCCTCACGGCGCTGCCGGGGGAGCGGACGGCGCTGGGCTCCCTCCCCGGGGCGGGCCGAGCTGCCAGCTGCGGCCCCTCGTCTCAGCGGCTGCCGGGGTTGGGGAGGCCTTCCTGGGGTGCGGGCTCATCGCTGTCGGGCCGGCGCTCTGCAGCCGTGTGCCGCCTCCCCCGTCGCAGGCGGCCGGCCCGCCCTGCCGGCCGGGCGACCGGTGAGGAGGCCATCGGGCCCAGAGCTGAGCGGGCCTGAGCTCCGCTGCCCTCAACGCGGGCCCCCGCACCCCCAAGGGCAGCCGGCGCCGTGCCGCGGTCTCGGTCTCGCCCGACCGGGCCTTCCCAGCGGGCAGTGTTCTTTTCTGAGATGGCGACAGCAGCTGACCCCTGCCCTCATCTCTCCTCAGGCGTTTCTGTGGGGCCGCCACCTCGGGGTACCCCACGGCCTCCGGGGGGGGCTCCGGCCACTTCTGCCCCAGAAAACCAGCCCTCGCGTGGTCCTGGAGCACAGCCCCGCAGGCCCGGGTGGCGGCAGGGGACCTTCGCCCAGGCTTCCGACGAGAACCCTCGGCAGCTGCGCCCCTTGGCCATAAATGTCCCCTGTCCTGTGTCCCATGCCCTCGGTCACCCTTCTGGGGTACAAAGTGCTGGGGATGGCAGGTACGGGCGGTGCCGTGTGGACACCACGCTGCTGTGCTGTAGTGGTTGGGGGTGAAAAAAACAGGGATCTCTACATGGTGGTGACCGAGGTTTGGTTTGGTTACTCCTGGGGCATTCGTGAGGAAGCTCCCAATGCCACATTACAGTAAGCGGACATGGGTGGGTGGGCACCCTGGGTGCAGGGGTGCACAGCCTCTGTCCTGCCGCAGCTGCCCTGGAGAGCTGGTGTGCCCTGCAGAGGTCACCAGGGGGTCCCGCCTGGGGAAGGCCTGGCCACGAGCCCCCAGTGCGTGCAGCCCCGTACTCGCCAGCTTGGGCCCCTTCCAGCTCCGATGTTTAGGCAGGCCATCCGTTTCCATATGCATTTTTAAATTCTTTTCAAGGCAGCATTGTTTCATTTTTGGTGCCTCGCGGGTATTCCCAAGAACCGTAGCCATGGTAGGAAACAGACTTTACCGAAAGTGTTTTTAAGAGGTGGGCCTGCTTTTCTGTATTTTCTCACACAGTGTAATGAAGCTAGTCCTTCCTCTTTCGGTAGTAATGTAGTTTGCATAAATGGGTAGAGTTACTTAACTGTTTTTTAACCACCCTGTCTACATCAGAGATGAAATTGCTAGTTTAATTTTTATTAAAATTAAAAAATAGTTTCTTGTCATGGGAAATGCACTCTTCTTTAGAATGTATTTCTTTGTGGTATTTACTCTGCAACTCTCTAACCAATTTATTTGCCTCATGGAGATTCTTATTAGAAATTTCAAATGCTAGTGGAAAATGCAATATGAATAACAGTTCTTTGGTTTCCCCCCCCCCCCTCTTTGATTGAAGGGCTTTCATCTGGCTGGTCTCCCTGCTGCTTTCTTCCCTTGTGTGATTTGTTGCTGTGCAAATTGGTGGTAGGCATTAAGCATCAGTATGGAAAAATGTGTTCATCTTTGGAGTGGTGTTTTCTGCCCCAGGAACTATTCCGATTTACCTACAACAGACTTCTGAAGTCATATGATGTTTCCCATTCACTGGAGATTCCTTAAGTGTGGCATCACACTGGACAAATAGCTAACAGTATTCAGTATCAGCAGTTCTCTTCTGGCAACATACTTTCTCAAGAGTTAGGTTTAATAATATAAAATAAAATGATTGCAGCCTTAAAGCAAATAATAAAACTTAGGAACTTTAATTTTTACATTTTATTCTATAATGCAAATTGGAGGTCAAACACAGCTAATAGGGTTAACCCTGTCAATTAACCCTGTCAATTAACCCTTAAACTTTCTTCCATAGGAAGGGCTACCTCTTGGAAAGAAAGAGGATTTAAAACAAAGTAGTTTATATTTCATTTATCACAGCTCTTCATTAAAACTTAGTATTAGAGCAAACACCTTTCAACCATATATTTAGAAGTTTTCATGAGTTACTGTTATTACTGCCTGCCAGTTTTCTTCAACTTAGGACACCGTAGCTCTTTCTGTAAAGATCAAAGTGATTAAACGATAATAAACTTTCCAAACTGCCTTTTGCTTAAGGATGTAGAATGAAATATTAGATTTGACCTTTAAAAGTGTTTTTTCCCTGTATCTAAATTCTGTCTAAATGAGAGCACAAAATTAGTAGAGTAAGGTAAGTTTTCTGAGAAGTGGGTTGCAGTGTCATATGGTAGCCTTTGATATCATGATAAGTTGTCTTGTGACTGCTATATAAAATGTCAGATGAGTGACTATGGTTGAGTGCAAAAGCAACAGCTTGTTTCACTGACCTGGAATTGCATGCATAGCATTCTGTGATACTTGCCCTGTAATTACCATTTTATGCCAGAAAAGTAATCTTTAATAACTCAAACAGTAAATGTCCTTTATGGGTAGCCTCTTATAATTCAGGTAATATGTGCAAAATGATAAGGAGGTGGTTTTCTTTCAAGAGATTGATTTCTGATGTTAAACCAAGAGAAAAAGATATTATTTTTATCTTCAGTTTCCAAATAACAAGTGAAAGCTTTGATGTGTATTCCAAAAATCTTTCCAAAATCCTCTTGCTTTGGGGAAAAGGTGACCAACACTGATTTTGATTAGTGTATATTTCTCCATACTAATGAATTATATACTTGATGCCACTGGAGTTTTGTCAGCTTTTTGACAGATACATGTGCATGTCTTGTGTGGAGACATGATTGCGTCTGTAGCATGCAAAGTATGAAGTCAGTCAGAGTGCCCTAAGCATTTCCTGTGCGACCAAGATGAAGACTGTGTTATGATAACTATACCAATTATTAGATTACATTAATAAAGATTCAGTTATAGAGGTGCCTGAGATGGTCAACACCTCTGTATGTTGACCATCTTTGCACGTTTACCGTAGTTAGAGTATTTTAAGTGATACCATCTATTTATAAAATTGGTCTGTGCCTCTGATTTTCAGTTGGTCACCAAAGACACACCCCCACCACCCCCCCCGTACCCTGGTAATATACTACCATGCTCACTAGTTTCACTAATTCAAGATCTAAAGGTTCATGCTCCTTCGATTTTTAAAGGAGGTGTCAGATGCTTAAGTGCCTCTTGAAAGAAGCCATGGCAACTCTGTTGTTCTTGATCTAGAGCAGTGGTTTCCAACAAGTAAGCTCAGCCTCCCCTTCAGAGGTTCACCTACATCAAAAGCAAGGTTTAGAGGACAAGCAAGTTTTCCTCTGACATTTTCTGCTACTTTTATTTCGAGACGTGCAGGGTCCTAAATCAGGCTTTAAGTAGTAGAAATTACCTTTTTTCCTTTTAATTTTAGGGACCAGTTTAACATATCTCCTTTTAATTATGTAACTAATTCAGTGGGTGAACATTAGCTTATCACGTTTAGCGCAACCAACTTAAAGACAAAACACAGTAACAGCTAGTCCTAAAAAAGCATATTTGTTTGTGTATTCTCTTTGAATTATTTGCATGCCTTTTTGTTCAGGGTATTCATACAAAATTTTAGAATCAGAAGATACTCTAACATGTCTTTTCCTTATTTTACTGCTTTTTATGACCAGAAGCATTTGCTGTTTTAGTCCCATGACTGTATCTGTAGTTGAGCTTGGAAAAGTCATCATTTCAAATGGGAGTCTGTGGACTTCCACTATGTTTGTCTCCATGATGGTTAAAACAAGTGGCAATTAATTTTTATAAATAATACCCCCACCTATTTGCAAATAAAGTTTTAAAAAAATCACATTTTGAAAATCATACAGGTTTTTGTAAAAGTTAACGTGAGCTCTGCAGGTGTTCTCAAAAGACTGATTACAAGACCCCCATTTTTACTGTGTCACCTGAAAACCATTCTTGCAGGCATAAATTTCAGCTTGAAGTGAAATCAGTTTTGAAAGAGGAAGGGCAGTCTTTTCAAATACATGTTTCTGTGCTCTGCCAAAGCTAAAATAGGTATCTGTGTGGAGAATTGGTTCATAGAAATAGAGAAATAATGTAATCTGGGCCAGCTGCATATGTTGAAGTTAGTGCATAAAATTGTTTGACCCAGTGCTTGTTCTAACCAGAAAGTATTTTATCCATGTGTTCTTGGAATATGGTCCTTACCTGCAGTAGCTTGTAGTAGCTTGCTCTTCTGTGATTTCCCTGATGAGTTTTTTTTACTTGTTCTTGCTGAAGATTGTAGCAGTATGAAGCAATGCCAACTCTCCTGTCTGTTGCTTTTCTTAATGGCTTTCAACCCTGTTGCAATAAACAGTTGTTAACGTTATTTATCTTGTTTTTATTAGGAATAGGTAGTATTCTTTGCCCTGCCATAGAGCTATGGATAAGCGAGAAGACAGCAGAGCCTCAGATCACGGTAATGTTTTTCACAAAGTATTTTCAGTCTCTCAGTGTGTAAAAAAAGATAATCCTCTGATGCTATAATTTCAACCTGTCCCACTTTTTAGGGTGGGAAACTCTAAAAGTTTATAGAGTGGTGGGTTTTGGTGGGGTTTTTTTGAGTTGCTAGAGACTTAACTTTTCTAGCAAAGCAAGAAACTCTTCATGTTTATTAAATACACACAGAAAGCAAAGAACAGAAGAGGAAACATTGGTAGAAAATGTCTGAAGAGTATAGAATCTCCACTGCGCAACCTCCTTCACTCTCACTTTTTGTACAGCAATTCCTAAAAGAAAAGCCCTCCTTGATAGTCCTCCAGAAGGCATGTGACTTCTTGCTGAGAAAAAAGTGACTAAGTTTTTTTTCAATATATTCCTTTAAGAAAAGCACAGAGGAAAAAATAGAAGAAGTAGCAAACGTTCTGCTTTTGTCTGTATTTTTCTAGTGGATGAATTTCTAGAAGATGTTATAAAATATATGCAGTCTGTACAGAAGCAGTTAAAGTTTAGTTCTGGCAAAATAGCTTAGAAATGTTCTATGCTGGCAGCTTGCAGGCAATCTGCTGGAAATGTGAATCAGTGAACATATACACATAGGATCACGGTGCCTGTGCAAATTATGATGTGTTGTTACTAATTGAAGAGGAGGAGCTGCTGCCTTAGTTGATTTTGTCAGTGAAGAGTTAGATACATCCAAACTTATTTGATTTTTATTCATAACATTTGATGACTATGTGTGTTATCATTAATTGATAGAAAACTCCTGAATAAGCTGTTGTGGCCATTGCTTAAAAAGCATTTGGCTTTCCTGGGAAGATATTTGGGTCAGTAGTATGTGACTATTAAACTTATATTGTATGTGCCTTCAAAAACATTTTCATATACTGAAGACTACAGGTACCTAGTTTAGTAGAAAAATAATCCTTGAGTAGTAACACTTGACTTTCAATTCCTTGTTCCATAGTAAGTGTTCCAGCATACATGTTTATTTTTACATTTCCTTTTGCTATTGTTTCCAAACTTGAATGTATGGTGTGGTGAGGAAGTAAAAGAAGTGACAACTTTCCTGACTTGATTTTCTAATTGGTAAGTCACTAGATGGTGCCATTTCACTTCTCTGGAATCAGAAACTGTCTTACATATTATTTTTAGTAATAGTTGTTAATTATGTTTTTAAAAGAAAACAAAATAATTGGACTTTTGAGTTCTTTTTTGGAACTATGTTTTTTTTCTGAGACTATGCAATATATATGTTTTGCTCAAATAAAACTAATTCATTAATGAAAATGTGCAAAATTTCCAAGTTCTGTTCTTTTAAATTGTCATAAACTTGTAGTTTTACATTCATTTACATATATTTTACTGACTTTGATAATAAGACCTGATTTGATAAAAATGCACATTTTAAATGTAGATTTGTTTGAGGGTCTTTTTTCCTTCCTGAGGTCTAGGTAAGTATCTGCAGCTAATGTGAATTATAATACAGTTCACTGCAGTTGAGGTATAGCCATTTTCATCCACGGACAATTGCTCTATATTTCTCTATGACTGTACTAAAAACTGAAAAGGAGAGAGTTAACAGTGGCTCATTTATATATCTTACTGTAGTTCTGCAATACCACAGAAACAACTATGTGCAGTTTCATGTAACAGGCTAAAAGTTGTCTGGGGAACTTTTGTTTCATAATTTCACATTAAAAAGCTACATGGTAATTTAGTGTATTGTCACAACTCATGTGCTGATTAAGAGTTAGGTACAAGTGATGGGTATTATTTCCACGTTTAACCACATGCTTTTCTATTTAGCTGGTCAAAAATAGGAAGGCTTGCAAAACCATTTTTTCAAAATGGCTTTGACACTTTTTTTGTAATAGCTCAAATTGTGAGAATGGCAGGGTAGAACTTAACATTCACAGGAATGCTTTTTATTAATAAAATTACTTATTTTGAATGATCCTAGTATCAGGAGTTGATTTGCTAGCCAGAAGTCTTTTCTCGGTGAGGAATGATGTTCTAAAACCGTAGTTGCTATATTGTGGTAGAAAGTCTTTTTATGAGTGGACAAGGTACAATGAGTTAGGTTAGTTACAGAACAACTTTATAAATTTCAGAAAAAGTAGTGAATACATAAATTGTCTAAAGCTATGCAGTAAGTGGGTTACGATTCTAGATTAGAATGTGGGCAGAGCCTCTGGGACGGTCAAGAAAGGCTTTTAATATAATCAAATCGTCTAAAACTGGTACTACCAAAACATTTAACTGGTTGTGTGAGCTGCTTGGTTCCCTGAGGCTTTCAAGCCACCATTTCTTTCTTACTTCTTACTTATTCTGTGAAGAGCCAAGCATGTAATAAACGTTCATGTTAAAGAAATGGAGACTTCAGCGTATCCTGGTGCTGGATACTTAGTCGTGTCACCCTGCACTGCTCTTGGCAGTTGGATACAGCCACTCCAAGTGTTGTACAGCCATGTAAGGCCATCCAGCAGTCACCGGTGGTTTTTCATCAACTCTGAAAAATGAACATGGGGGGAAATTTTGTATGTGTCTTACAAAGTCTTCTGTTTGCTTTTGTGGAGCTTAATTAAAGTACAGGGAATTTGAAATCTATCTGTAAACATTTATGTGTTGAATAGGCAGCCAAAACTGAAACAAGGTGTCAGATTTTACTTTTCTGTAATGTTCCTGATTATCTGGCATTTTTGAAATATAGAACATATAAATATTGCCTTCTTTTAAAGAGGCCTGTGGGGTAGGTTAAGCTCCAGTTTACATTTTCTAGTGATGAAGAAAAATGTTTGTGTTTTTTTAGGTAGAAGGACAAACAAGGAAAATAAAATAAAGTGAAAGTTAATAAGATTTGACTATTCCTTGCAAGGCAGTAATAGAAACCTTGCAGTGTCTTTTTAAATTTTTATGTCCCAAGCTGTATTTGTGGTTTAAAAAAACCCACACCACAATTAATTCATAAACCGATTTTTCAAAATATACTCTATGCGTAAAAATAACTATTTACAGTTTTCTTGCAGAATTTCAGAAAATTTGATTACTTGGAAATAATAACTTGAAAATAATAAAAAAGCAATGACTGGTAGTGGTGCTGGTTGTTCTGAGCCACCTGATGGCATTGGGTTTCATGAGTTCACCAATCAGTTTCATTTCCTTAAGGTCTTGACAGTAGGAGAAGTAGAAAGTGGGGCAGATTATCAGGCCACTATAAAATGAGCAGAGGTACACACTGATGATTTATTTGTAGTGTGAAAGTTGAGGGCAATATTCCACCCAGCATTTTTCCAATTCTGAGTATCCAGCTACTCAGCCATGGGACACAATTGATTTTCCCATTGTCTTTGTAGTTTGCTGTGTTCCTTCACTTTGGGGTTACTGGGTCTGCTGATCCTGAGTGCTAAAATGGTTGAAACTCTGGGGCAGACAGCTGCAGCTAACACACTGCATATTACAGGACTCTGGGTTTTTTTAAAAGCTCTGGTTTATTTAAAATGACACCTTTTCATTTTACTTCCCTAGCAGTTTGACACCAACTATCTCTTCTCATGTGAAGAACTCTGGATTTACTTACTTCCTGCTACTTTATTTTTATTTTTGCAGACTTTTCTGCATCCTCACTATGAAGGTAGCATACTGCCATTCTTTATTACCCTGATCCTCATGGGGACTTAGACTTTCTTCACTGCAGGTGGCTCCCTTCAAAATCTGAAACGCTGCTTGTTATGCAGGGACAGTGACTTCCTTTTAGCTCATCAGCATCCCAGATAGTGCCTAATATCCTCTATAATCTCTCTACACATTTAGAGCAACTGATGCCTTCTTGAATTTAGGGGGAGGAAAAAACCTGTATTTGTTTACTACATAACTTGGCTTTTGTCCGGCAGCTGTTTGAAATGCACAATTCAAACCTCCTCATGGATACCACACATCTGAGAACTTACTAGTTCACTTGCAGCTTTCTGCAGTAGTAAGACAAATGATTCAATGTTAGATACGTATGTTTAACTATGGGTAAGAGATTTAAAGCTGATGACTAGGTCTTAAACTTAGATGAGAATTAATATATTGATCTTGCTATAGAATTAATGAAAATAACATTTTCCTTCAACACAGTAAGCTTTGCAATAGCAAAACAACTCCATTTTCTTCCTCAATTTTAGCTGAAGTCAAGAAGCCTTTTTTTTTTTAAATCTTCTATATTTAATACACTTTCTCAGAAGTTAAAATTTGCTTTTGTTGGTCATTAGGTTTTAGGTGTATATATTAAAAGTAATCCTTTAGGGTTTGTTTGCATACAATAGATATGACAAATGCAGAACTTTTTGTGACTTGGTGCTTCTCAGTGCTTCCTGAGTAAATTTTGAAATACGCTTAGTCATGCAAGATGTATTGTACCCCTACACTGTTCACAGTGGACAAAATGTAAAAGTAAGATATTTATCATGATCCCACTGTATACACCTTCTAGCAGAATAGTCTTGTGACTATTAATTGTGACTTAATTGTCATATACTTTTTTTTAACCACAAATACAGCTTGGTCAACCAGTTCGGACAAAGTTGTACCAACCTGACTTCAAACTTTGTTATATAAACTATGATAGGATGTCCTGAAGTAAGTTCTCCTTTCTGAAGAAAAAAAGAAAACCTGGTAGCTGCTATTTTGATAACCTCTTCCTGAGAGGAGAAATTCTTGACTAAACCAGGAAGTAGGGCAGTCAGTAAAGCACCGCTGTGAGGATATTCATATTTGCTTACAAGAAGTGAATACTCCTGAGTTTGGACTTGAGAATAATCTGCTTGAGAATAGTCATGCTGTAGGTGCACTGTAACACAAAGGAATGGGTTTCCTTATATCACAAGGAAATGGAAGGAGAGCTCTATAACCCTTGTGGCATCTAACTCTTTCACTTCTTTTCTGGCTTAAATTATTTAGGCTTCATTTCTGCTATTGGAGCCTCAAAAATGGGTAATTCAATTTAAAAAGGAGTGAATTGTGATTTTTGTAACTTGATTTAATTTATTATGGTAGTGTGTTAACTGCATCTGTCTTTCTGATCATGCTTGATTTTTCCAGACATCTGACATGTTGCGCATGTAAGAATGAGAAAAGAAATGTCCTGGCAAGTATTAAAAAAATGTGATACTTCAATAGGTTTATTAAATGATAGTGGCTAAGGAGCCCAGAAAACATATGGAGTTAGATTCTTTCAGCTCAGGGACCACTGGCAGTGCAAACTGGTAATATAGTATTAAGGAAGAACAAAAATTGCCACGTGCTTGCGTTTTCAAAGGCAGCATGGATTTCATAGGAGGACTCCATGCAGCTAGAGAGTATTACAAGTGGTAGTAGCAGGGATATTTGTGTGAATCCCTCTTCAGTTTGTTCTTTTGCTTAAGAAATAGTTCTGAAAGAGACTTTTTTTGTCTAATGTATAATTTTTTCTTTGCTGGTTATGTGAGACTTTTCCTCGCAGTAAGCATATAGTATTTGGCTGAGGTTTTTATGCTTCTTTTCACAGATGCCAAGGATGTTGCATGCAAAAGAAAGTGATTGATCAATGTTTCTAATCAGCTGAGCTGAAGATTAAAATACTAATTAAAATGTTACTTTTTTAGAAGAAATAAGAGAAACCAAAGAAACATCATAAAAATTTATTATCTATTCTTGTCTTTAAACACCTATATTCAAAGAGTAAGTAATGTTCCCCATAGCACACAAATGCTGCCTTTTAAGTAATTCCAAACATTTCAACAAGATGATCTTTATGTGCTTGTTTATGCGAGATAAAAATGCTAGCAAATGCAATGTACTTAGTTGTAAGATTATGCTCCTAAATTTCATGTACAGTAAGTATTAATAAGTTATTTCTCCTTTCACTCAAAAGCTTGCTTTTGACATCAAACAGTTTTCTTGGGGGTGGGAGGGGTAGAATCTAAAACATAAGTATGCATCTGCCATCTTTAAAGGAGAAAACACATACAGTAATAATTTATTTATTTAAAATCACAAATGTGGTGGTGGTGGTACTGAATATAAAATGGACCTAAGTGTAAAGTTCAGACTGGAATTTCCCCAGTAGTGTTTAGCAGCTTTCAGACCTGAAGTTATTTTAGGTATAAGCCTGTGCTCAATGACTTCCTGCCTGTGTACTGAAGTACAAACATTTCAGACCCTTGCTTTAGATGGCAAATTCAAGAGGAATTCTGTATACATCTGGGGCTAGGCTGGCTAAACACTGTTCTTCCTGAAGTCAATGACATTTCACATTGTCTTCAGTGGAAACAGAGTTAGGTTTATGCTTCTCACTTTCAAAAATGCATAATGAGACTGAAGAGTATCTAGCTTATGAGATTTGAAAAGGTAATTTTGATTACTTTCTAATAATTAACTTACTAAATTCAGAGAACTAAATCAGTGAAACTGTCTACTGTATAATTGCGGTTGTAATATACACTGCAAAATCAATCAAGATTTCATGATTAAATGACAAGTCTGCTTAAAAGCAGCAGCAACTGCATTATCTCCACAGCATTCATGCACACACTATAAATAAGAGCAGGATAATAAGACAAGGTCCTTCTCTAATTCTAATGACAGACAGAGGCTGATGTCCGTAACAGATTTGTGAGGCTGTGTAATAACTGGAAAGTGAGCCATTCCTCTAGCAGTAGTGGTTTTTCAGCACTCAGTTCCTGGGGATTCCAGAGAACCCCATTAACAATCCATGTGGCTCTCATTGCGTTTACACTTGTCTTTTCCTCTAATATTTCTGTTACAAAGCCACTGGTGAATGTACTAGCATCGTATGCTGTGATTTTAAAAACTGTATCTGCTGAACAACCTAGTTCAAATTCTTATCTCAAATACACATTGCCCTTTATCTTGTTTATATTCATGATGCTAAAACCAATACCTTGATTTAGCAGGGAAGAGTCCTTGTAGATTGATGAGTGTCTTCAGACTTGAATACCTGTGGGAAAATCTGTGCTAAACAAACCATAAAATGGGAGTTTAGGATTAACTGTAAAATCAATTAAAAGACCCAGACTCAGTAAGCAGCAAACATGGAAAGAATGTGGTGAGGAATTTAGCTCAGGAGTATTCACTGATCCTATCTCCCTGGAAAACAAGAGAACAAGGGCTACAGAAAACTTTTGGCTGGTACATTTTTAGAACACTCTTGAGGCTTATCTTTAGCCAAGAACAAGAGACATGTTCCACCAATGCAAAATAAATCAGTGCTGTGAATGAATAGGGGCTTTTGTGATAGAGCAGGGGCATCAAAGTTTGGAGATGTCTTCTTCCTCCTTGTACGTGCCTGGTTTGTAGATGACTCCTCTGTTGTCTTCACCTCCCTTTTTGCAGCTAAAATAAAAGAAATGTGTTAAACAATTGTAATTCTGATGAAGGAAAAGCACCATTGGTTACTTAAAATGGTCAATTATGCATGCATGAGATTATTTTTCTCTGTACCAGTGCAAATGTCACAGTAGCTTATTGTTACAAATATTTCAGGAGAATGCATTCTGTGTGGCAGAGTCAATGCTGACTGCAAAGGGATCAGGCTGTAGGAAAGTTTGTAATCTTAGTCTTTTTTCCAGAATTTGGCTTTGGTGGCAAATAGTCTGGCTAAACGATCTCTTGTCAGTACAGATTTCTTCCCCTTAAATGAGGTGACCTTTGGGAGAAGTTTTTTCTAAAACTTCATTCCCCTCTTGTTTCACTTACTGTTCTAGGAAAAAATGAAAGGATTAAAAAAGCAATTAGGAGCAGCAATGCTAGCAAAAAGAACAAGAAAAAGAACAAATGGCAATTCAGAAACAGAAAAACTGGGTAAGTCTATTATCAACCCAGCCTGCTTGTCCTGCTTAGCCTGGAAAGGGAGTCTCATTTCCTAACTGCTAGTGGGAGCAGTCAATACCCAGAGTAGAAAGTAGTTTTGTGTTCTCCCTGGTACTCACATACAATTCCCTATTTCCTTTCCTTGTATCTTTTAAGGGTTTACATGAGCACTATTCCAGTAATTATTATTTTGTGGAAAAACAACCCTATATAGTTGCTTTTCACAATACCCAACCATTCCTACAGTGGCAGAATGGTGGCCACTGTGGCTCAAAGGTCATAGCAAGTAGAGGCCTTTTAGTCATATAGGTATATTTTGCTGGCAATAAAATAGAATTACTTTGGAGTATATGATACAGGAGAAATAACATCTACAGTGATAAAAACAAATCAAAGCTTGTAGGAAGAGATTGTATTGTATAAAAGATCAAACATTACCACTATTGAAAATGTGCAAGGTTTTGGACACACAAGCACTTCTTTGTGTCAGAAGAAAAATTTGGTTTGACTTCTTTTCCTGTGATGTGACAAACAGCTGGACATCTTACCTTTTCCTCTTCAGTAGCCAGAAGGCTACTGCAAGAATGATGAGAACTCCTAGAATGCAGGCTATCACAACAGAAGCAACAAAACCTAAGAAAAGAGGGAAAGCGCATGAAACAGTTAATTTCATTTACTTGAGAGGAGAATGTTAGCCTCTAATCTGTCATAACATTTGCATTCTGCATCTGCAACCTTCCTACAACCACTTTGCAATTATGGAATGGATAACTTTGCATAGATGTATACTGGAAGGTCCTAATCCCACAAATGGATCCACAGTTCACAGTGCTGTGAATTTAGACACCTGCTGAAGTCACAAAGCCAACATGCAGGCACAGGCATAGCAGATCAGAAACTCTTTGGGTTTCAATGCTATAATCTATGAGAGGGCATAAGCAAAACTGAACAACTAAACCCAGGCAACTAAGGATGTTAAATTTGATGCCTTTTGTTTTTTCAAGGCAGAGGAACACTGTTTAATGTGGACAGCTGAAGAGTGATATGCTTTGCTCTTGAGAACATTGCTTAAAGGCATCTATGAAGGTAAGAATGAATTCAGGATATTAGTGTGAAGAACTGAGTGATCTCATGTTTGCATTGAGATGTTGAGCATTATCATTATAATGCCGTCTCTGATAATGACCTTCCTATATTTTTGGCAATTAAAGTATTTTTATTCATTTTGGCCTTCCCAAAGACCCTGAAGGTGAGCACACTTTTCTTAACTGCATTTTCATAATTCATGTACACATTTTTTTAATATTTTATCAAATGACTGTTCCTCTCTAAGGAACATCAGAACCGTCCCAGAGGGAAGCTGACAGGTATCAAGTATTCCATCTAAATATTTTCTCTTATTAAATAAGCTATTGAGAAAACAGAAATGTAAAACCCGGAGTTTAACCGTATCCCATTTAACCCACTAGATGCTTTATTAATTTTGAGTCCAACTGAATAGAAGAAGCTTGCAATCTGTGGAGTTGAAAAAACCTGTATTTTAAAAAAGGGGAGTTTTGTTATAGTAAAGGTGCATCAAATGGGCAACAAAATATAACACCAAATAGATAATTGTAGAAAGAGAGCTTGTAGTTTGAAGAGGAAGGGTAGGGGGCATTTCTGTTTGATGAGAAGACCTTCTTGCAAATTTAGTTAGATAGTATTTCAGCATGGTGCTATAATCAGAACTAGACACCAGTTCCCATTTAACTTGTGGGCAGTGGAAGGTTTGAACATCATAATAAATTTCAGCTGCAAGTACGTGAAGCTGATTTTATTAGAATAGATTGCTGACAGGCAAAACACATTATAAACATGTTTGAGTTTTTCTGAATAATCCTTTAAGATTAGAGACATTTTGAAATGTAGTCCTTGTTAATAGTGAGCATGAATTTAGATTTTAATTACTGGCATCAAAAGGCGGAGGACCGAACGGTTTGGTCCGTTGCATTTTTGATACAAAACACAGCTCAATGGCCCCATCTCGTGGTGTCTGTGCTCAGGTGAAGATAGCAGCCCTCAGTCTTGATACTGAAAAGGCAGAAAAGTTGCTCTGAAAACCTGCTTTAGTAGTGGCCTAGAGTGTGCACAACAGGATTTCTTTCACAAATTTCTGTGGTTGCCTGACCCAAGCCATGGTTCTGTGTATGGTTTCTCCTTCCCTTCTTAGTAAGCATCTGTGGTACAGCTGGCTGCATCAGGCTCGGCACTTGCAGCCAGCAACCAGGTGCACTTTAATTGCACTTTGACAGGAACCCTTTTTTTTTTCCTTCCCCTTAAGGTGAGGGACTGCACCTGTGAGGGAGCCTTTGTGACCATAGTAGGTGGAATGTGAGATTACAGGGGTGATGAATACCTTTTTTGAAATGGGTAGAACATTTTTCTGTGGTTCACTGATAGAGTCAATGAGCTTTTGTAATTAAATATACTTAGACTGAATGGGGTTTCTATTAAAGTAGTGCTGAGCAATGCCTTTCATAGCCATAGAGACCAGTTCTTGGGTGAGAACAGCAGGATGGGCAATAACCCATACAATTCAACCCTGGTTGAGTCATGCCAAGTTTAAAGATACATTGAAAATGCTTTTATAGCTGGTGTCACCTCTGCATGGGAGCCAAATGTTATTCCTGGGTTTGGCACTGGTTCACAGCAACAATTTTGAGAAAGTCACATCTGGGTCAAATTTTCCCTCATAGATGGAAATAATAATGCTTACACTATTTCTGTGAAGTGTTTAGAGATTCCTGGATGAAAAGCATAGTATCTGATTTTCAGTCACTGGGATCACAGATTGTAAGTCTCTACCTTTTACTTTTAAGTATTGAGTGTGATTTACACAGAGAAGGTAGTCAGGTGCTGAAAGGTCAGCTTAAGAAACAGATGGAAAACTGCATTTCTCACTTCTGATGAATTGAGAGAGTAGAAAACATAAAAGTTGGATCTCTAGGATTCCATGGTGAACTGGTCTTAAACATAAGGTACCTGCTTACTCCAGAACTTCCGTTACTTCAGTAAGTGTTTCTGCAGTGGCATTGCTATAGTAGATTGTCTGTGCATGGATTTAAGAAAGACCCTGCAGAGGAAGCCTTACAGTCTCAAAAACTTGGCAGCCATATTGCAAATCCTGATTCTGCTGTTTAAAATCATTGTACATAATCTGACTTGAGCAGAGATTTGAAGGGGATTACTAAAATAGCCATTCTGGACCTAACTAGTTCTCTAGCTGGCAGCTGGTGTTTGAGATTGGAGGTTTGGGAAGAAAGTTTTAACCCTCTTCCTGGTCATATGAGAATGCCATGGGGGAGAGGGATATTTCTAGCTGGCCAATCCATAAAAGCAGAAAAAGGATTGGCATACTCTAGTTCTTTCCCTTTTTCACTATTTAGCAATCTTTTCATTTACTCAAAATATTGTTTGTGCAACTAATACCAGTTTGTATATTAATCATGGGGCTATTAAGGACTGTTGATGATTTGGTAAACCTGTAATTTTCTTATATATTTTGGTTAGAATCTAGCAACAGAAGAATTCCTAATGTAGTTCTTATTTTAAAATGAGATTAAATTGAGGCATTTTTCTGTAACTGTTATACTCTGCAAGTGGCAGCATAGGGACTTGATAAGAGGCTTGAACATAGAATAGAATATTATGACTATGGCTTTATATAGTATACAATGAGAAATCAAGGAACAGAACCAGCAAAATCCCAAGCGTGACTTGTGTATGCCCTATGTGAGTTGTATATAGTCACAGAAATAACTTTTGTCTAACGCAGGTCATATTACAGTCAAGAAACAAGGTTTCCACTTGTTACCAATATAATATGAACAAATCAGTTTTCTTAGCTGATAAATTGATAGGGAGGTTGTTCTGTTACTTATTCTTGACTGAAGCAGTAAGATTTAGGTTATTGCCTAGTGCAGAGAACTACACATGAACAGAAATTGAGGAGACTCTCCATCATGCATAGCACAAAGGTATTAATGATCCTTAAGAAAGGGAAAAATCTTATGTTTTGTTAACACGTGAGCTGATGCAGACTGACGCAAAATTTTGGTAGCCAACAATACTCAGTATTTTGTTTTAGTCAGACCTTGAAACTGGGCTTCAAACTATAAACAAATTAAAATGAGAAAAAAGACAATTTATCAGAGTAACTTCTTTCAGCAGTAATTCAAAAGCAAAAATGGTAGTGCTAAATAAAAGAAGAGTATAACTAAACTAAGCTAGTTTAGACTTAAATATTTAGCTATCTGGTGCTAGTAATGGGAAAGACGGTAAGATACATTTGGCAGCAAAGAAACAAGGAGACAAATGGAGAAATGACAGCGAAAGCAGAAAAATGCTTCAGCTGCTTGACTGCAAAGAACTAGTGTGGATGCTTACAGAGCTTTGCACTGTAGTCTCAACAGGCTTGGGGACCTTTTTTTGAGGTATCTGGAATGAATGCATTTCTAGCTTCCAGAATGAGGGTGGGAGATGAAAGCTACTCAGCTATTTTGGGGGAAAGTCACTGTTCTAGGCCTTTATTTACAAACTGGAAGCTGTGTACACACAGGAGGGTCCTTGAGAACCTGAGCACCTTTCAAGATGCTCAGTAAAAAGTACAAAGTCATATAGTGATGACTTAACCTATCAGGTGTAACATCTTCAGCTCCTTAATCATACTTTAAATAAAAGGATATGTTATGCTGTTTCTCTGCACCTCAAAATTGGGAAGTATCCCATCTCTTCTTAAATTGCTGCCCCTCCTTCTGTGCTGCAAGTTAAAATAATTGGTTTTCTAGTCAGTAGTTTTCTGCTGAGTGTACAGAAATGAGAACCTGGGGTATTTTGGATCCCTGAACTGCACTGAAAACTGTGTATTGCCTTTAGCACTGTAGTCTGCCCTTCTTCATATACCTGGTCCATAAGCCTTCTCCTAAGGATCCACTATGTTAACTGCAGATAGAATGGTTAATAAAACAAAAGTCAGGAGATGCTGCAGTTAAGGAGATGTAGCCTTTGTTGCTGAAGCTTTGGAGATTATGAAATGCAGAGATTTAATGCAGAGCTGGAGAATGGGAAGTCATGGCTTGTGGTTCAAGCCATATAGTCAGTCAGCTCAGAGCTGTTAAATATTTTTTACTCCAGTAAAAATACAGAGAAATGAATAACTAAATCATTAGAACTCAATGAGAGAAATGTGCTTAAGTAGCAAGGACAGTAGCATCAACATGCTTATTTAAATAATTACTAAGTTATGTGCAATAATTCCAGAGAAGGCACTCAAAAGAACCTTCGTGGTAGAATTGTGTTCCTCTTATGGGAAGCTTTAGAAAGATTTAAAAATGTTTCCATGAGAACTGAGATGGTCCCCAGCCACAGAATGACTTCTGAAATTGTCTCTGGGTTTTATCTCAAAGATGGGAGATTTGCTTCAAATAAGGGCCACATGCTGCTGATGCTCCACAGTGCTCTGGTTGGGAGTTTTGATGCAGCTAATCTGACAAAGAGACCAGCCAACTTTTGGTGGCAAATCTAAATCTTCTCTGATTTCAGAGAAATGTTTTGGCTGGGATTTGTTTTGGCTGATCTCTAATTTTCACTTTTCTCCTTTATAGCTTTATATTAGAAAAGTTATATTATGATGAAAGGGGTTGTCTGCTGAGGGGAACGGCAAGAACAGCTACTGCAGTATGCCTGCAGGGAGAACTGTTCCCTGCAGTGGCTATTGTGCAAAATTTCCCAATATAGACAATTCCTGTGTTTTCCGTTCTTTCATCTAAACAGTGAAGAAACTAGCAGGCAAAGTTGAAATGATGTGCTAACACGTTTTATTAATTTGAAAGTTCACTGCTTGGCCAGTCTTTTTTGTGAAGTCTGTTTTTTCTTTTAAAAATCTTTTACTCCCAGTTTCAAATATTGTAGAGGCTTGCCTAGATTCATCTGCCTTCAGTGTATGTGCCAGCTTCACAACTGCTTAAGGGTATTTGTTCGCAAGACAACACAGAAATTGGAACAATACATTTTGCACAAACAGTATACTCGAATGCCTTATTGTGGGGCACAGCTAAGCTTCTCACCACAGCTGCAGGTTTTTGTGCACAACTCGCGCCCCAAACCTATGCACTGTCATTGTGTAACACTGTATAATTAAGCTTTTAAATCCGTTCTTCCTCATAAGATGGCAAATTTTTTTTTCACTTGTAACACTGGATCATACAATCCAGTGTTATGAATTATTTTTGTTTTTTGATTTTTAATTCCTCAAGGATTCTATGTAATTTCCCAAAACCAGACTCCCTGAAAGGCAAAGCTGTGATTCCCTTTAGATGTGTGGTCTGCATAAAAACAATCCTGATATTGCTGAGAACCAGCAAATGTCGCTGGTGAGACAAGGCCAGCTCAAGCACTTTATGCTGACTGAAACAGCTCAGCTGTAGAGAACTGTTTAGTGTTTGGAGTGACAGCAAGTATTTCTGCTAAGCATGACAAGGCCAAACATGCCTTCCTTCTTTTATCTCCTTTTCTTTGGTCAGAAGGGTTGCAGGGCTTGCCTGATACCCATTGTGGAGAAAAACCCCTTCCTATATACTCTCTGAATACCTTATTCTCGTACAGTTGCCCATGCAACAATGCAGTAAGAGAAGAAAAGGGAACAAAGTGAACTGCGGGAAAATAAGATTGCTAGATTTTTGTAGTGGTACAGTGCAACAGGACTGCCACTTCAGTATTTCAAGTTTACACAAATCACTGTGCACTATGTCTTTGCATAGAGGCATTCATACAACTTACCTTCACGGAAGGAGATAAAAACCAGTCTTTCATGAAATTCCTGAACGTTTCGGAAGTTGTCAACCATTTCCAGGGGTTCTGGGTCATCACTCTCTGTGCAGTACATGGCTGTTTCCAGTGCCAGTAACTATAAAGGGAAGCACCCTGTTCAGCTCCCAGAATACGGAAGAAGCATTGCCAGTGTATGATTACTGAGAGTGTGTGTTTGGAATCAAAGGGGTAGTCAAAGGGAAGAGGATACATTAAGTAATATTGAAGTCTTGCGTGACCTGTGAGTCCAAATACAGAATAATGTGTAAACAGTGTGACACCTCCAAACTCATACCTATATTTTGTTTACATCCTGATAAGATTAATCCTACTTGGTAATTATCCACCAGGAAAAATGGATGGGAGGAAACATGGTGGCCCTTTGCAGCATGTTCTCCGTAGCACAGTCTAACTCCTAAGCAGTACTAAAAACTACTTTATGGAAGACCTCTCTACTTTGGTAAAGACATGATCTGGCAGAGTGGACAAAGTTAAGAATGGACTTCAATAACAAAGAGCATGCAGTAATTTGATCAGAGATTTTTGATAATAACTTTTTCCCCTGTGTTTACAATTAGGTGAATCAGAACATAGTGATTGGGAATTTATAGTCTATGTAAGTGGCCACCTAAGAACAAAAAAAATTAATCAGGTGAGCACAAAAAACATAAGCTGGAGAAAAGCCAGGGCATTCAAGATTGACAAGTAACACATCACATGCTTTTTAGAAACAACATCTACCCAACCTGTCATACCTAAGTCAGTCAGGATCAAAGTAGCACTAAAATACTTAGTGAATAGGGTTCAGCCATGAAGCCTGAACAAAAATGCTCTGGAAGTGACTCATGGAAAGACTCAAAGCAGGAAGTAAGTACATAGTGAAAACAGAAGGTAATCTCACTTGACTGTGATTTTTCAAGCTGATACTATACCAATTGCTACGCAGTTGTTGGTCCTTTATTGATTCTGGTCAACTGAAAACATGCTAACTAGAAGCAGAACAGGATATTGTTTTATGTCAGTTCTGTGCTCTTCTTCCCAATTAAGGGATTTTAGCAGTGGTCATCTTTCGGTTTTACAGGAACGTAAGAGAAATCCAGGAAATGAGAATATGCATATACTGTTCTTTAGCAGACAGCAATCAGGAAAACATGTGCTGTATTTAAACTTGCCTGCTCTTGTGAAATTTTAACGGGGTGTCGGAAAACTGTCCAGAGAACGCTAGGGTAGCAAGGAGGAGTTGTCAGGGATCCTTCATAGCGATAATACTCATCCAGTCTGTCAGGAAGCAGTTCTTGAATATTGAAACCAGGGACTTGGACCATCTGATCTAAAATAGGGGATTCATGTTAAATGCTGCGTCATTACTACACAGGTAGTGTATCAATGAAGTGAATTTGCTTTTCAGTAAGTAGGATATTTTTGGTCATATCACTAGGAAAAGAAAAATACATTTTAACAGAGATGATCCCAATTTAATAAGGAATACAGCTTTCTAGGTTTCCTGTGTAGGAATCTTGTTTTAGATACCACATCAGAATTCTATAACATAAACTGTGGCCATATTAACCAAAAAACACCATGTGCAAGAAATAAGGCCCAGTCAGAAACACATGGTACATGCTAGCCATACACTCTTCATAGAAATGCACTGCATTTATAAGTCTTTCACAGTTTGTGACAGATTTGTCTGGGATTTCTGGACTGTTTCTTCAGCTGGTTTGATCCCTCTCAGGGTGACATCTGATACTCTTAGCCATTTGCAATCCAATGCAGGTTTATAGCCACTCACCTTTGTATTTCACATTCCGGAAGTGCCTGAAGATCTTTTCGTAGGATGGGTTGAAGGGTCCAATCTGTAATGAGCAGACTTTTAACAGCTGTGCAAATCACCGCAGTCTGAATGAGTCTTTGCTTCTGCACACAGCAGACAGCAGTATTTGATGGCCTCTGCCATAAGGCAAGTGTCTCTGCTGTCCAGATATTCATATACTAGAATGGCATAAATACTCTTTTTCCTCAAAACATTAACACTATCCTCAGAACCTCAATAACACTCTTACTCGCTTCCAGAGCTATTAGGGCTGCTTTGTCATAATACTATCTAACAACTGCAGCGTAGACCTCTTGTGAGCACTTGAAGGACCCTGTTCCCCTTGCCTGTTCAGCATGCTGTGCAGATGAAGAGAAACTATTTCTTTTGAGAACATTGCAGGCATAAGGTCTCAACTGACAGGGTTCTCAGGTCATCTACTGGTTTCTAGTCGAAGATGCATTTTTCCACCCACAAACATTTCTTAGTCTGCTGCTCCTCACAGTCCAGGAAGATAAAGAATGACACTATTGGGTACCACAGGGACACTGGCAAGGGCTATAACTCAACTATCTGGCAAGGGCTATAACTCAACTATCAAACAAGACCATGATTTTCAACTGCTACCAGTAGCTTTTCAGTCTCATAATCAATGCCTTTTTTATGAATACTTTAGAGCTGGTGATTAGCAACTCCTCTGACAACCAGACATAGTAAACTGGTGTCCTTAGATCAACTGTAATAGCCACCAGCTGTCTGAAAGTTTTTGAAAGACCTAATCTCCATTGTTCCCCTATTTGATTTTTAAACACCATTGCTTAGAAATAACCAGAATCCCAGTATTATTCCCTAGCATAATATACAATACTCTGACACTTTTCACAGCTGCAACTTCCAAATGAACTGAAATTTAACAGAAAATTATTGTCAAAGTCTTAGAGCTGCTAGGAAGTGAGCTTGGATAATATTAATGAGAATTAGAGCTTTTTCTGCTAACTAGAACATTTTCACTTTTTTGATGGAAATGCGAAAACCTGGGTGTTTTCAGATTTTTTTATGCGGCAGGAAATCCTCACTTTTAAAAATCATCTTTATAGTTATCTTTCTTACTGAGGAGTTTTAATCCTCAAGAAAAAGGAGAATTATATATGTACAAGCTTCTAAAAATTTTTCTTTCAGATCATTATTATCTTTAATTGCTTGTATGTGGGGCTTTAGAGAGGAAAACTGGAAAGCTGTCCTGTCATCTTAAAAAGGGCACTGAATTTACTTGTTTACTGTAATCTGTGATTCAAAGAATCTGGGAAGTTTGCAACCTGAAGACTGTAGTCAAATTGTAATTACATATAGTCACCAAAGCCAGGGTTGTGTCTGCCTATGCCTCTCTGCTGTGTTAAAACTGCTTCATGCTACAATGGGCAGTTTTGAGTAAGTGAGCTTGAAATTCACTGTTATCTATTGTTTGATAAACTCTGCCGATCCTTAGTTTGTAAATGAATGCAAAAATGAATTTAACATAGCTGAAGTTAACTTACTGAAAACCATGAGGAAATACTTAGAATTCCTCTTCTCTTAAAATTTGTTTCTGTTTATGTATGTGCTGCTGGAATCTTGCCCTTTTTTGTGAAAGAGAAAAGGAAGAGCCTTAATTCAGCCACAGCACTGTTAAACAATCTAGGTAGTTTTATATGTTAAAGGTCTGTGATGACTTAATGATTGAAAGCATATTCTAAACAAAACAAACAAACAAAAGGTCCTGCATCCTACCTCAAGAAGAACAGCCAAAACTGCCAGTCCATCCACTTTGTCCATTGCTGCTGTTATATCTGGATATTTCTCAGAGTTATAATGTACAACATGCAGCTACAAAGAAGGAGATACAATGTTATGGTAACCTCTGGGGCATGCTCACATTTCTGTTTCACAGCTAAAGAGGACCAGTGTAGCCACCTCAGGCTAAGACAATACAATGGGATCCTTCAGTGATTTCTGGATGTAGTGGTTAAGATCTTTTCAGAGAAAAGCAAAAGGTCCTGAAACTACCACTCCTGCTGTAGCCAAGTTATGCTCTGTTCCCCACCCCAACACCCCGCAATGATGGGGGGAAGAGGATAACTTCAGTTTCAAGGCATCTTGACTGTGGTACTAGTAAATTTTTCTGAAAAAGTAACACCTTAGCACTATTGGGGCTCTCCAATGTTTAAAATGCAAAACCAGGTGTTAAATGTAACTAGAGAAGAAATGGATTCCTCAAGTGCTGTTATGCAAGCAAATTATTCTGACTGATTTCTCTTTTATTCATTTTGGGGTAAATATCCAATTGGTACTGCTTTTCAAAATCTATTCCCAAATCCATAATTTAGGATTAGAAAAGATAACAAATAGTTCTTCACTGGGTAGAAGGTGAGTAAAAGTAGACAGAGAAGCAATGTTGTGCAACTAAGAGATATACCTGGTTTACAGAGAAGAACAAAGATGTCAAATATCTAGCAATTTGCTTGAAATTACTCAAGTGACCCACTGCCAGCCCTGAGTTTAGAACCTAAATTCTAACTCCCTGACTTGTGGCGTATTCATGAAAGTACATCAGAGTCCATCCTTTTTGCAGTGCACAATGCATTTTTTTAGTATATACCCAGACCATGAGAACTTGGATTAGAACCTTGCAGCCTTGTACAGTCATATACCCAAGATAAAGATCTCGCTTTGAAACAGCGAGACCTGCCCAGCCTCCTTTGTTTCTTTCCCTGATCTGAACTTCTCTTACCTCTGCTGCAAAATGCTTCCCACTGACTGTGTGCTCTGAGCCTTCTGACTTGTTTCTGTTTCCCCAGTGTAGGTGAAGTTGAGATGCAGTGTATTCAAAAGGGAGGTTTCTGATGCACATAGTAGGCGACAGATACATTTTCACTGTAAGCAGACCAAAACCAGAGGGGAGCAAATGATACCACGGCTTTCAAGCACAGGGCAAATAAAAGTACTGTGTCTAAGTATATTATGTATGGAGCGTGAACAAAGCAGATTCTTAACTTAAATCCATCTCAGTCTGTGGTAGGAGATAAACACTTTAGTTGTCTTTAACCCTTTCTAGGTAATTCAGGAGAATTCAGAATATACCCTTTTTCTATTTTCTTAAACTGAAGGAATTAAATGTGAGAATTGTTGCTAATGGAAATCTTTCTTCTCCCTGAAGAATGCAAAATTATCTCAGTCCTATTGAAGAGTCAGTTACTGAATGTGTTGAAGCAAAACTTAGGCTTGTGTGCCTTCTGTCAATCCCCTTATAGTGGTTGAAAATGGCTTAATAACTTAATATTTCTCATGGTATTTTTAAACTCTTGTTATATTGAACTCCTCTGCCTCTTAATCTTCTTTTAGGAGCATATGGCAAAACCAAATAAGCTTCCCCCTCTCCCCGCTCCCCCTGAAACCCAGATCATTGATGTCAAGCAGCAAGATAATCACAGGCCTTAAGAACTAGCATTTCCTCTCTTGACATTCTGGAGGGAGACCTTTATATGCATTACACTCCCTTCTGCTCACTTATGCTCTCCAGTGTGGAAGACAGGCTGGGTTATTTTTTTGTGTGTAGAAATTACAGTAGTAATTCTCAACTCAGCAGAAACTGACTTGTTCACTTGAGAAGTTTGGTACTTCATAAAGCAACGATTTATGTAAGGAACAGATCAATTTCTTTGCAATTTATCTTTATTATTTTCCAGTGTGAATACAACTTGTTTCTGGAGTGTTCCAGACATGTTTTGCAGGGGAAACAAGGCTCGAAACCTTAATGAAGGAACAGCTGCAAGCCTATGTGTTTTTATGCTAGTGCTAAAAAGCTTTTTTTGAGCTCTACTGCTTTCAGTCTAGCTGAAGTAGGTAATTGTGTCTGGATTAGCTGGCTGCTGAAGTACTATTAATTATATGTAGGAATGACTGATACCACAATATTAAGCATCCTACTGATTTCCTCTCTAGCTATAAGAGAAGACAGCAGCAGATGGTGTAATGATCACTCTAACAGAGGTTAATTTTTCATTACTCAGAGCAATTAAGGTTTGTATCTGAGTGACGTTTCTAGAGTGGGTCGCATGTCCCCTGCTTTCTAGGAGGACACTGACCTTATAAGTGAATTCCCATTTTTACTGAGGGGGGGGGAATCTATTTTTGTCTTGGCTTTCATTAGGAAGTCGTTGAACTTCTTGTTTTAGGGGCAAGATCTGACAATGTTAGTGATGTAGGCTCTACGAGGAATTTGCTTTTACCTGTGCAACTATTATGTGAGGGACAAGCTCTCGGTGTTGTTCTTTTGTCTCCACCTGCTCTCTGGCAGCATTGAAGTCCACAATGACAATGTTTCCTTCTCTGCCTGTCACTTACATCAGCCTAATACATTCAACTGTGAGAGTACAATCTTTCACTCAGGACCAAGAAAGGCTCTTAGGAAAAGAAGGTTCACAAGGAAAGGGTGTTCCAGCCACTCCTAGTCTAAAGCAACCTGGTTTTGATGAAGAAATTGATCAAGAGGAAAACCAGGAACCATGCCTGAAGAGTGGGCTTATGATGTTCTAAAGAGCAGGTTTACCCCACTGAAAGAGTGAGAGAAAAAAAAGAGAAAAAAAAAGAGATGTTTGCATGTCGGGCATCTTTTAACCAAGCATGCCAGAGAAGACCAGAGGCAGAGAGTATTTTATAACACAGGTTCTTTTGATGCTTCTGCAACAGAGGAGGATACAAAGAAGGAAGGCCTTATAACTGTTCTTATTTCTATGTCTTCAAATGTTTCAGGAAGGAACAAAAAATGGTGATACTATATTGCTGGTATTGTATATTGTGTCAATATAGTAGACCTTTATGAGACTGCATCTTCTCTGCGTTTACCCACTGTATTGACCTTTGGTTTAGTACTACAATGGAGGGCATGTTTGAATGCTCTTTCTAATTATTTTTCTGTCTTTTTATCTATCTGTACTGTCTTACACTAAAGAGGGTTTCTATCTCAAGTTAAAGGAACAGAATGGTGCTACTAGATTTTTGTTTTTCCCTCTCCCCTTCCCCCCATAATTCAGCTGTGCTTTGATTAGACTGGAATGTCAGAGACCCATTGCACCCATATTTTATCAGTTCATCTTTTTTTAACATAATCACAAAGTCTGTTTCTGTTTCGGAGCACTCCAACCAAAGTAATAAGAAAAGCTCAGGAATTAATTCTGACATGCCTACAGTTTATTTAAAAACCATAGTCAATTTGGCTTACTGTGAATCCGTTTGTACTTTAGTACATTCCCAAGTTTCCCTAGCCTGTTCTCTAGATGTAGGTATGCTGATGTGAAAGCTTCATCATAAAAGTTTAATTTCATTTGATAATCAAAGTAGTTCACCCATGAAATAAAAAATGACGAGCTCCAGCAACTCTTTCCTTCACAATCCCTTGCTGTCATTGAGCTTCCTTACCTGAATGACCATTATTGGTTAATGTAAACTGGTCAGTGGAGGGCACATTATAGCCTATGAATTCTAAAGGCAAGAGATTAGAATCATACTGGAGAATATCTTTGTGGAAATCTATTGGCGACTGGAATACTCCTCCACAAAATGGGTATTTCTTTGGCCAGGCCTTCTCTCCATCAGGACCTGTGTAAATTAACAAAGAGACACATTTGTCAAGCCTTAACTATGCAATTAATATAAAAACTCCCCTGTTTCAGCCTTCACGCAAAATTTGGAAAAGGAGCCTTTTCTGAATTTTTAAGACTTTTTTTTTTTAAACTTAATTTCATCTTTCCAGTGTGCCATTAGCTAGAAAAGGGCCAAATGCCAATAAAAATCTCACATAGAGACACTCTACCACCCCTCTATTGTTTTACAATCTCAACTACTGTTGATGTTACACTCTTGGGGAACTGCAGGCCTGGTAGCTCACCAGGTTAGGCCTGTAGGCAGCAGCACCACAGCCAGCCACAGTGCCTCTGACCCTCTCATGATGGTATTGTCTCTCTTCAGAGTGCACAAGTGTGACGAGTAGAGTTTGGATCTGTGACAGTATTTGGATTATTTACTGACATGAGTTACTTTTCCCTATGGAAGTAACAGGCATATGCACAGTAATGCAGCTATTCCAGCCTTCTGAAGAGAATTGCTGAAAGAAGTGACTTCATGTTGACAGAAGAAAGTTTCCATACTTTTCAGTACATAGAAAGCCAGACCCTTATAAAATTCCCTTACCATACAAACTGTCTGGCTCTATCTACTCATGTTGCATAATGGACAGTGAAAAGCTAACTTGCAAAAATGGAAGGTGTTATGACAATTTGACCTGCAATAACTTGCTCAAACTCTGGTGAAACTTTTCTTCATCACAGTCTTTTGCCCTAGGTAGGATCTACAAAGAATAGATAATATCAAGAGATTTTTAATTGTGCCTTTGTTTTAATTACAGATTAATAGCTAGCAGCTGTTTACAAGCTGTAAGCTGAGACCATTTGGATTTAAATACCAAAAGAGGTACTTGCAACTTGTGTTTCTTCTTTACTCTGAAGATTCATCATAATTCTTTCTAAGGCAGGAAGGTCTTTTGGGATCACCCAGCCTGATCTGTATAACACGAGCCATTGGACCTCTCTCGATTAATTTCTACTTCAATGAGGCCGTATCTTTCAGAAGGGAAAAAAAATCTACTCTGCCTTTAAGCATTGCAGGTAAAAGATACTTCATTAGTGCCCAATGGATAATTACTCTCCTTGGTAGCTTGCTTTTCACTGTGAGTTTGTCTAGCTTTGACTTCGTTTAGATAGTGATTGCTTTTAATCCTTTGCTTAGAAATTGAAGAGCCTCCTGTTAGCATACTTCTGTCCCTCATTAAAGTATTTATAAATAGAGGACATAGTTTCTCAATTCTCTTAAACTAAATAGATTGAGTTCCTTGAGTCTTTGGTTAGAAGGCTGCTTTTCCAAACCTATAATGTTCCTTGTGGCTTCTTTGAAGTCTCTCCAGTGTGTTAACATTTTCCATGAATCGTGAATGCCAGAATCTAATGTTAGATTGGGTCATCAGTTGCAAAGTAAGTTCAGATCTTTTCTGAAGGAAAATTAACAATCAGGAGAATATTATTAGAGACTCACTTTTTAACGTGAAAGACAGTTTCCAAGGATATGGACAGTGGAGGTGAATGTGATTTAAACATAGTGCATGTGACAGAATTGGCAAGTTCAGTTCTGGTGCTCAAAGAGAGCCTTACTTCCTTGTTAAAGCTCTTCAAGATTATTCAAGACATAGGTTAGCACATGGTATTGTTTGCAGTGTGGATACTCAGACTCAGTCAGTGCTTTCCAGTATAAATAGGCCTTGATGTTGCTGTAACATAAATCTTTGACTCCAGTTCGCTGCCAATCACATTAATTTCTCTCCTCTTAGATCTTCATGGTACTATCTTAAAGTTACTGAAATTGAAATTCATTTTAAAAGCTAATACATGTTATGCTGACATTATAGAAGACTGTATACTGTCGTCTACATAGTTTTTGGCAAATAACAAATCCATCCAGAGGAGCATAAATTCCACACTATGGGATATACATATTCAAGAACATTTCCCAGAAAAATATATATCAGGATATACCAGGAAATGATAGTTTCTTGAGGTTGAAACTTGATGTGCAAGTCAATGACACTGAAATGTAACACTTTCCGGGGAGCTAAGACTACAGCAGTGTCAGAAAAAATTGCTGAGAAACCTTTATTGTAAAAAGACTTCAGTAATTTTAAAAGGCTTGGGGTTTCCACGTGCTGATAAGATAGTGAGTTTGCCAGAAGATGTCAATATATTACATATTGTAGGTTTGGAGACTTAATAATTAAGTAAATAATTTTTAATTGGTGCATAAAATAGAAGTCTAGTCCCAGCCAGTGGAAACCATGTCATGAAGTACCACTCACTTTTTCAGTACTATGTTTGGATGAATTGAATGCCCTTAAGAGCTGGCAACAGAGTATGGGAACTTCCACACCAACATCAGCAGTTCAGAAGGGAAACTTTTGTCTTTTCTATAAAATGTAGTTGTTGCAGTCTTTATGTACCTTGATCTTTATTAGCAGTTACCCTTTCCTTGACATAAATCTGCAACTCCACTCACAGACCTCTAAGCTACAGCAGTTTTTGCTTATCATTCCTGCTCAATTAAAAAAAAAACCAAGCAAACCAAACAAAAAGCCTTTTTTGGTACAAAACCAGTTTTTCTAGAAATTCTGCCTTTTGTCACGTAGTCTTCCTAATTTCAGTGCCTCAAAACTCCTGTCTCAAAGAGCTGAGCTCACTGCAGCTTGGGTTTGCATATGTGAAATTGAGATTTCTGTGGTAGATAAACCACACAGCTGGAAGGCATTTCTCAGCTAGCTCTGTTGAAAATGAATGATTGATTGTGAACCGGATTTTCCTTTTTCTGTGCCAGCACATTCAGATAAATTCAGTGGAACTCACATTATGTTTACAAAGGCTCTGTCTGATCACTACTGAATAAAGACTGGCATGTGGATGTATTAAGATTGCCCTGTGCTACAAGTCCCAAAAAGTATTAACATAAGAAATATTGCAAAAATACCTTAGTAGTTAATACCCTTCTTTTGTGACAACATTTGTGACAAAGGGAACAACCCAGGCATTTCAGATGATGTTTGCTGCTATGAGGATCCCATCAGGACTGTCAGCAGAGCAGTAATTGTGCCATGGGCCTGTCCTGCGCACCCAACACTACTATTCCGCTGTTGGAGCGAGCAAATTAAGGTACGGAGCTGTTGGTATAGGTGGAAGTAGGACCCCTCCTGCTACCACTGCGCCCAGTGCAGCCAAGAACACTCCCTGCTGTAGGGAGTGCAAACTCAGGTTGCTCAAATCCAGCTTGTGGGCTGCCTTCTTGTACATGAGTTTCCAGGACCATGTTCTCCTACCACGCTGTAAATAACCATAAACCTGACTGTGCCCTCATGGCTATTTTATAAAAGATGTCTGTAAATAAAGTAGTAATAATTCTTTGGATAGTCTTGCTGCCCAGCTGCACAGTGAGCTGAGCAAAATACCCTCAGCACCATGGCTGCACGCGTCCATTGTATCATCTCCTTTGGCAGCTTTTAGCTTTCTGTGCCTAAGCCTTCAGCCAGCCTTGCAGCTTAGTGCTGCTGGGTGATGCAGGACAGATGTTCCTTTAAGAACAACCATGGTGTCTGCTCCCAGCATGTGTACATTGGCTGACTTGAAAAAAGAAGAAAACAGGCCTATAAGACACTGCTGTTACCAACAGACTTTTGCTCTGATGACCAATTAATATTCATGTTGCTTGAGCTTTTCACAGGGTGTCGAAGTTCTCTTGATCTGAAGCAAACTAATGTAGTAAAATGCATTGGGTCAGTAACATGGGGAATGTCTGTGGCATTTTTGCAGCCAGGCAGAGCACTCTGCCCTGTTTTCAGCCAGCTGGAAGCTTTATAGCTGCCGTTAGCCCAGGGCTGAGTTAGCAGTGAAGGCTGAGAGTCCAGGCTCCCTGCCACAGTAACATGACCCCATGGTTTCCATTTCGCTCAGAGCACAGGCGGAGCTCAGTCATACCATTCTGTGTACACATATCCAATATGTGTGTGTCATTCACATATGTGTCCAGAGGGAAGCTTGTGAGATAGAGGAATTGCCAAGGGCTGTAGCTGTCCCTGCTACTCCATTCAAGTGCTGTATGAGAAATTTTGGGCATGTTCTAGTGCGTTCACTAAAGCTGGCATTTCCTAAGGGAAGTGGAGGGGTCTTAGCACAAGTTCTCAGCACCTCACTGCATTGGAGTATTTGGCAACAGTAAAACTAAGGAGTTTGCAAGTTCAATTAGCCTGAGGTCTGTTACAACAGTTGTTGTGTCTACATTGTAGTGTGAAGTTGTCCCCTCACATGCTAAAGCACATTAATAATTCTGTTGGCTCTATTAATTTAAACTTGGCTGTAAAGCTAGTTTCCTCCATTGTAGCTGCTTGTCCACTCTCAAGGAGTGATTCTGGTTCTTTGATTTCATTCCAGCCCTCTTACATTACAGAAGCAGAAAGCCAGAATCTGAAGAATTGAAGCCCAGATCTCCAATTCTACCAATTTACTTCTGGGGCAGAGGATTTCAGGCCTGCACCTTCCAGCCACACAGCAACATTGCCAAAAGCTGCATGCATGTGCTATCCTGAGCTATGGGGCAACAATCCTTTTAGTTATTTAACTGAAAACACTTTTCTCATTATACACTTCATCTACTTTGTCCATTTTACAGAAGGTGAAGCAGCCCATCAGAGGACACAAAGCAAGCCTATGTCAGAAGTGGCTGAGGGCTCATGCCCCAGCTCACTGGCCTGTGCTGTTTCTTCCAGGCACTTTTTCTTGGGCTATATACAAGAGTAGTGAAATCAGGAAGAACAAATAGCATTGCTACAGTTTGGCTAAGGAAGAGGCAAATAGAGGAGAGGTTTAGCCTTTATTGTATCTGAAGCAGTGTCCTGGTTTCGGCTGGGATAGAGTTAATTGTCTTCCTAGTAGCTGGTATAGTGCTATGTTTTTGAGTTTGGTATGAGAAGAATGTTGATAACACTGATGTTTTCAGTTGTTGCTAAGTAATGTTTAGTCTCAAGTCAAGGATTTTTCAACTGCTCATGCCCAGCCAGCGAGAAGGCTGGAGGGGCACAAGAAGTTGGCACAGGACACAGCCAGGGCACCTGACCCAAACTGGCCAACGGGGTATTCCATACCGTGTGATGTCCCATCTAGTATATACACTAGGAGCAGTGGGGGTGGGGGGATCGCCACTTGGGGATTAACTGGGCATTGGTCAGCGGGTGGTGAGCAATTTCATTGTATATTCCAATCCTTTTATTATTACTGTTGTCATTTTATTAGTGTTATCATTATTAGTTTCTTCTTCTCTGTTCTGTTAAACTGTTCTTATCTCAACCCACAAGTTTTACTTTCTTTTCCCCATTTTCTCCCCCATCCAACTGGGTGGGAGGTAAGTGAGTGAGCAGCTGCATGGTGCTTAGTTGCTGGCTGGGGTTAAACCATGACAAGCAGTAGTTTCCATTATAGCCAAGCCAAATGCTCATTTCTTTGGAAAGCTTGCACTGAAGAGATAAGGCCTGATCACCCGCAGTGTCATCTTGCTTTGCCACCATGCCCTGAGCTGTATCAACATTCAGTTTTACATATTATTGTACTTAACAAAGAGAACTTTGATTGACAATCAGCACCCGGATTTCTCCTCCACCCTTAATCTTGTACTTGACCCTCATCTTGACATCAGTCTGCACTGGGATGATAATGGCTTGACTTCCTTTCCTGTCCTGTTGACCTAATTTTAGTGGGAGGCATTGCAAAGTGTTGCAGGGTTAAAGGTAAATGGTGGAAGGTGTAGGCTGCTGTAAGGAACGAGGATCAGCAGGAGAGTATGGAAAGGCTCTTTTCTGGCTGACTGCAGTCTCTCTAATCGCTGTTTTTCTCTGTGCATACCAATGTTCTACCTCTGCTTTTTTCCAGGTATATGAAAAGAACTATTCTGTACAAGTTCAGTTGCCGCTTTAATTTTTTTGAAGTTGCTTTTTTATGTTTTTCTAGATATATTTGAAAATCAGTAGTTGAAGGAAAAAAATAAGAATCTGTTTTGTGAACCTTTCCTCTATCCTCCTGTACATGCTAGAAATCAGACTGCAATATGGAAGTACTTAATAGGAACTGATGAAGTTGGGCATTAAGATTAACATACTCTGAAATAAACACTGGTACCCAAATTCCCAGAAAGGGAGAAGTAACTAACTTAAACAAGCATCACACTGGGAAGGAAGGTAAAACTTCTACTTTGATGGTAGTAAAAGAAGTCTTGCTTTCCTTACTACCCAGCGGGGTTAGGTTCATCTGATGGCTGCTGTCAAGGTGGAAAACGCAGGCTTTTGTTATTCAAACTGTTCGAAGCTTTTTTTCCCTAATGAGGATGTGAAGTATATGTGTGCATACTGGCAGTTACATTAATACCTATAAACATGCAGCTGACAGTTTTCCTTTTGCTTATGTGAAGCAAGTCAGGTAAACTGGAGCACAGCCAAAGGGAGTAGTTACTAGCAGCGAGTTCAATCTCAGAGGTTCTTTGTGTTGTCTTGGAACAGCACCAAAGGCTTAAGATGAAGCATTTTTTGCTGAGATTCTCAGTACTGCCTACTTCTCTGTGGGCACGTGGCATATAAAACACTACTCTGAATGAGGAAATAACTGGCCAGAGGATTTGATCAATTAAAAGAAAATCTCTAGATAATTATTCTTCCTGAGCAGCCATCAGATCCTTCTGGGTTAGTAGCTGACTTAGAGGATTAGTATACAAAATAACACTGCTCTCCTGAATATGATTTATTCTACCTTGTCAGTGCTGGGATTTTCAGGGAGCTAAGTCTCCAGTAACACAATACAGGTGACTTGCTGAACTCTGACTCTACTTAAAACTGAAGACCCATGTGGGTGGGGAGAGATATGCTCTTCGCAGAACTAGGCTGAAATGTGCTGCTGGTCTGTGACTGGTGGGGAAACAGGGTTTTGGGGAACCTCTGCAGTTGTAGGGCCAATCTTAGTCTGCTGAAGTTCCTGTCATTCTGCAAGGCAATTTAAAACCCAGAAACCCAGGTATGAAAGCTGATGGATGCATAACAGATTTCAAGACAACAGGCCAGATCCAAACCTGGGTAAAGATAGTGAACCTAGTAGGTTCTCACCAAAATACATTTGGCATGTTGTCCTTAAAATACAGAACAAAGCCACAACTTAGTATGTACAAGTTAGTTAATACTTACCAATATAAGACCATTTTGACCCTGTTTAAAGACAAAAGAAATATTACTGTGAATATCTGAAATTGATCTTGATCTGTAAAGAAACAAATTGCCACTTAAACCCATGTACTGAATTTTGCAGTACTTTTATCTGTCTTTCTAGCCCCAGATGTTGAACAAAACATAGACTCTTTCAAAGATTATGAACCCTTTTCACCCAAATTATAATTATCCCTGTGATCCTGCCCATAGAGGTGGCTTTCTTGTGGTCACTTAAATCCTGGAGCGAAACTTTTGTCAGGTTTTGATTTGTTGGGTTTTTTTTAATAGCCACAAACTCTCTACGTAGGTACATCGCAGATTTTTTTCTGGTTAGGAAACTAAGGAATATAAATGGGGTGTAGCTATAATGAACCACCTTGTGCCTAGTTGAGGAATTTGAAAAACATCAGTGGATTGCCATTGCTACACTGAGAAATGATGGACAGTCATTTCTGTACAGTGGCTCTGGGATTTGCCGACTGAAACAGATAGGAATAGATGGACTTTGGAAAAAGGGAATATGATACACGAACCCATATAACTCAGGGTATCCTGGGGGGGTTGGGTGAGTGTTAAAATGGTCAATATTCATCCATTGCTTAAGGAACTGAACTTGAGACAGTGTCTCTGCATGTCTTTGGAAATGTCTTGACTTATTAAATACTCTTTTTAATTTTTTTTTTTTTTTTTGGTCCTGAAACCTACTTACAGTCATTCAGCTTGCTGTGTAATTCCAGGTGCTTGTCCTGACAGACCTGAACAGTTCTGGTTATCAGGCTAATGCAAATCTTTACTCTCCACAAATTTAATTTTATTTCTGCTTAGAAAACAGTCCTGAGTTACAAGTCTTGCAAACACTCAGTGTGCGTGCATGCATGCATGCAAATATTTATTCTTACATACACATGTCTGCTCAGTACATGATTCTTGACTGCATTTCTTGTACTCTGAAGCGTGGTCACAGATACAGCTCTTCTCCAAAGAATATTGTGTGAAATGTTTGGGATTAATTTGTAAGGATGTGCAAAACAGCTGCACTTAGCTCTTTTGTATTGATATATGCTGGGAACACTAAGCTCTCTGCTTCCAGTTCGTTAGGACCAGTATGCCTTGTTCTTTTACACTGGAATTTTCAAAACGAGGTCTGTGTAATCATCCTGGCTGAAGTCCCCAGGTTCCTTGCATAGAAGAATTTGTGTACTGTCTTAGATTTCAAGATGAGAAACTTCATTCTCCTCTCCCCTTCTCTCTGCAGGGGATTATCTCTTACTGAGTTTTTTTGGGGGTGCTTGTGTCCTCTGGTCAGCACCTTCTGTAGGGAAAACTTGCATGAAGATAGCAACTGATTGTCAACAGGTTTCAGAAATTGCCACATCCTCATCTGAGTAGGGTTTGAAGAAATACTGGGTTAACTACAATAGCTGCTTTCTGCTCATGCTCCTACTGCCCATTAAAATGTGTACAAAGTGTCAAAACTATGATTTTTATCATCTAGAACAACCTTAAAATGGTCAATTTCAAAGTTTTTCAATATTTTGGGTGTTTGTGCCAATCAAAACAAAAATAAATGAAAGCTTAAAGTCTTTTGCCAGGTGAAATGTTCCTTAGCCTGTGAGCATTTTGATGATCTGCAATTCACTACCATTATGACTTTACTGATGAGCACAATAACAGCAACTAGTGTAGGTAGGGCTGAGGCTCATTTAACACTTATTTCATCTAACTTAGATCAGGAGATGAATAGATGACTAGATGGCAGAATCTTCTTGATTTTGTCTGAATGAACATGTAGAGCTGCAAAAGTGATTTGCTGCCATCCTCAGACTATCAGCAAGGTTATTAGCCTTATTCTGCTTGATAATGAAATAAGGCAGACTGTCACACAGTCTCCCAAAATTGGAGGAGAATCAAGAGAGTGTCTGATTCACATCTAGAAGGAAACTAGCAACAGCTCTGTACCTGTGAGCACTCTCCTGCCTCTTTGTTCATGTTGGGGTGAGTGCTTCTGTGTAACACAGATACATGTCCATCCATGGCAGAGGAGGGTCCTAGAGCCAGTGTATCTGTGTTTCACTGGTCAATATCCAGGGTACAAATATGTTTCCAATGTCAGTTGGGAGCTGGGAAAGTGGGAATGGTTTTAGTTACGACAATCTACGTTAGTTGTGTCTCTGACTTGGGTAGACGTCAGAGACAGGCAGATGCTGTAGCTCTTGCCATTTCTTGGTACTGAGCATCTAATTCTTAGAAATTCTCCAGCATTCCCTTCAGGACATACTGTAAGACATATCTTTTTGACACATCCTTTCACTTCCAAAGCTTCTGTGTTGTCAGAGAAAGCACCTGGAAAGCACCAAGCTCTAGGAAACTCTGCCGTTCAAGTGGGAGATTCTGCTACAGAATATAGCCATTTTTCAGAGGATATGTGCCCAAAATAAGAAGGTGACCTTAAAAGTTTGAATTCCGCACCTTATGTAGCTCATGTGAAAAACCTGGTAAAATGCTTGTCTTGGCAGAGCTGTTTATGAAACTGACAGCTCTGGATTATGCTTGAGCCTTCAGGATTTTCAGCCCACGAATATATGTGCTGAGTAAGTCCTCTTACACAACACTTTACAATGATTATCCCTCATATCCTGTAATAACACTAGGTGGATTATAATTAGCTAGAATGGATGAAAATTGATTATAATCAGCTTGAATAGATGAACACTAACTCCTAAAAAGAGAGTGAGGGCTGACCTCCTGAAACTGGTCCTGTTAAATATAAGAAAATGAGGTCTAGTATATGGGCTGCTTCACAGGGATTGCATTCTTTTCCTCTGGTTTAAAAATAAACAGGGCAGAGGGAAAGGTGTGATGCTTCCACTAACTCTGAGAAGGGCCAGTCTCTGCTTCATTCTATGAGAAACAAAAAGATCACAAAGCAAGGCATACTGACCATGCTCGAAGTCTGTAACACATATTAAATCAGAGCACAAATTTCTTTTTCCTATATGTATCAGAATGCCTATTCTGAGAAATTGAAATAAGGGTACTAACTCCAAAGAACTGCAGACTGCAACAATATACAGCTTTGAGCATGCTATTGAAATAGTAATGACTAAAAGATGCCAGTTTTCTGCATATATTAGCTGCCCTAAGTTACAAGTGACAATAAAATAGAAAGCTGAAAGACTTTACCATTCAACGGCGCTTGCATTGAGAGTTGTATCTTTAGGAAGAAAATAAGCACAGTAGCGACTGTGACTATACTGAAGCTCTTGGCTGACATCTCAAGGAAAGACTTATAATATTCCAACAGTTCACAGGTTCCTTGCACTCTGAAGAAACTCCCTTGTAGATATGTAGCAAATAGCAGAATGCACACAGAGCTTCTGCTAATGAGTTATTGCCCTTCTCTCCCCTTGTCTCTCTCCTTCCTTTTAAGACTGCTTTTTATAAAGCTCCTGAGACTCAGCCCAAAACAAATGATGTAATCAGACCTGCCTCTAGGTCACAGCACCCTCAGAAAACTGATCATACCCTTCATTACCTCAGTTTTAGTGAGCTCCTCATAGGGCAGACTCCAGCTCTTGGAGAGGGAATTTAAATGTGGAACCTCAGAAATTATTTAGCAGAGACACAAATGCTTAAAAAAGCTGTCCTCTTATGGGCCATACCACAGTAGAGTTTTTCTAGCCTATTTCAGAGTGTCTCCTTCAGCTCCCATTTTTGGATCAGTGTGATTTAGCATAATGGGCCACTGTGAGGACTGGAGGGAGGGGAAGAGAAGTGAGGCTGTGTGTGGGACTCAGAGGGACCATGGACACTTGCCATGAAAACTATCCAACTTGTCAGGAAGGGATTTTTTTAAGCTGAAAGCTCTTGGAACCAGAAGAACACATGAAGTGGGGAGGAGTGAAAATTCGTGAATAAACAGCCCCAGAGTCTAATGTTATGTTCAGGACATGTATGGACAGGGGTGAAGAGGAGCACACGGTGTAAGTTAATGTCCTCTTCTGAAGGTGATTGAGGAATATCCTCTTAAACTCAGTCCACTATGGATCGCTGAGGAGCGGAAGGTGGGATTGGAGAGGCTATTGGTTTTAGTTGAGTACATTATTATTTATAATTGTTAATAACTGCTTACTACATCTCAGTAACAACTTTGTAGCACGTATTCATTTTGAGTGGTCAGACTTTATTTTCAGCATCTTTATTTATCAACTTCTATTTAATTGCTCAATGTTATTAGACTTGCTTATTTTTTCCAATCATCATTTATGAGGCTCATAAAGGGAAAAGAAGGTTGACTGGATCATGGCTCACTTCTGTCTAGATCCCAGGTAATGACCTACTGTAGAGCATGATTCTGGCCTATTGCTGCTGTTCTTCTGTAGCTGTGTCCTCCCAAGCTAGGCAGAGGAAGGCTGCAGAGAGCAGCAGCAGCTAATTAATGTCTTGTAGCCTCTTAGAAAGCAGCTGTTGTTAAGTACAGTTCCTGTCTCATACTACTTAGTATTTTGTAAACCTAGATTGTAATTCTGCTTGTTTTGGTTCAGCCAGATGTAATCTAGAGGGAGAGGGCATGAGCTTTAGTGAAAATGTTTTTAACAAGGCTTTTTAAGTCCAGAAAAGAGTCATGCTGTCTACCATGTTTGTACAGATGGGCATGCTGAGTGTGTTGAAGCATGTGGGCTATCAGCACACAGTTGTTACTGCATGCAGGACCTTCCCTAACCTGGCGCAAGTTTGGAAATATAATTTTGTATGTTTCTGTAGAAGAAATTGTTTTGTCATCAGCCTTCAGGTAACTGGCAACCTGTCTGACAAGCTGCTAAGGCTGGTATCAGTAACAGTTGAAAATTACTTCCTCTACAAAAAGGCCCTGTTGTGTAGGAGGGTGTGGACTGAGTTATCTGCCAAACTGTGTTTTCTTCCTTCCTTCCTTTTTTCTGCCAGTGTTCTTGAAAAGTTCACCGTGTTGAAGTATGCTCTGATTCTTAGAATTTCCCTCAACTCTTTTTTGCATTTCCACAATCTACACCTCTCCTTCCCCAGTTTCTGCTATAGTTTGGCTTCACATCCTTGGGAGGAATTCCAGGCAGCACTTGTGCTTTCAAGGCTAGCTGAATAGAAAGCTCTTTGCTTGCAAAACCCAAGCCACAGAAAAAGAAAAAGAAAAAAAAAGAGCTCCTTGACAGTTACCTGCCTGTATTCTGCACAAACCACACAATGCTTGCCATTTTATTCTATCTTTAAGAAATTTTAGGTTGCTAGCCAGTTGGTTTTCATCTCACCATCAGTCCAAGGCAGAGACAGAGCAGGGTTTTCATAGATTGGTGAGGCTTATGAGAAGTAAATTCAGATCCCCAGTGTGACAGGTCAGGTTGAAATTTTGTGGTGTGGGTTTATCAATCTTTAACTTGCAGTGTCTCCTAACTTTAGTGGTGTTTGTCAAACTGGTAGTAACATATAGACTAATGTGATAGTCATCCTGGAAAGTGCACAGGACAAGTTTAAGGGAACTCATTATGCTGAAAAATGTCTTCCGTGAATGTGGGTGTTTGCCATATTAAAATACATGTTTACAATGCAGTATGCAATAAGTAGAGCTAAGAACAGGGAGGATGAAAGATGATGTGGATCATGGAGAAAAAACCAAAACACAACCACCCAGCAGGACCATGGGCTTCAGAGGAGACTCAGTATTGCTATGGGATCCCTGTTGAATGGAACTGCAGAAGTGCAATTATGCTGTAATATAAGATGATTCCACATCCTGTTTCTCCCTAGTTGTGATTTCCCATTTTAAAGCTGCGGCAAAGGAATACAAGGTGTGAATGATAGGTTGCCTAATGTCCCAATGTTGGAGAAAAATTGAGCTTACAGTCCCCAGAGTTTGAGGCCCTGCCCCAGTTAGCAGGCAGCACTCCCCACCCGATGCAATTAAGGATCATGAATCCTTTTTAAAAGCAGGATCAAGTGCAGGGTGCTATCTGGCCTGAATATGGATTTGCTTAGCAGCTCCATTATTTCTGTTCCTCAGTTTTTCTACCTTGTTCTTCTCTAGAGCAGTTCATTGAAAAACTTTCAGTTCTGCTGTTCTCAGCTGAGAAGGTAGCGGAGCTTGGCTGGCTTATGCTACAAGAGTTCCCCATAGCAAAGATACCAAAATATTATCGCCATCCAGCTGTGATCTAGCTAACCAGGAGTTTGCAGTACAGGCTGATTTTCTCCAAATTACACTGAAACTTTGGCTTCTGTGGCACCTCAACATGACAAACACAATGAAGTATTAAGCACTACCTCAGTCTTACAGTGTATGAACAGAACTGCTTTAAAAACAGGTAATTCCCTCTATTGAGGTATATTTCAAAGGGCACTGTTATCAGCAGTTATTTTCAGTCAAATTCTTCTGTACCAATTTTTCATCCCAATCTCTGTGTGTAGAATTGGGAACAGAAAAAAAGGCAGGACATTGCTTCTGAAAGCATAGTGCTATAGAAATTAGACAATGATAGGGTAAATGACCATTAGGTAAGGAAAATCAGAGAAGAACACACTTGTTGGACATTTGTGGTTAGACCTGGGCAGTGACATAACCCTAGTCCATAACCAAGTCAGCCCTCTATTACATCTGTTCAAGAGCTATGTGTTTCTCCTATGCCTCAGGGCATATGAAGTGATCTCACTGCAGACTATCTTCCTGAGTAACTTAGATTAGCAAAATACTAATTTAGTTTGAAAATTTACTCTTTTATTGTTTTCCATGATACATCTGAACACGTTCCAGACTTCAGGAGTTACATATGTGAGCTCTGTTGAATGTAGTATACTGAGACTGTTATGACCACCAGTCAAGATTATTACTGCTGCTTTCTGCAGTGCTCAGGCTTAAGTATGCTAAAAAAAGCAGCTCCTTGCTCATGGTTGTGTTTTTGGTATGGTAGCAGTTGCAGTGGACACGCAGGTCGAGAATTGAAAGTAGACAGACATGGGTAAACATCTTCATGTGTAAATATCCTTCTTTTGAAAATGGCTACACACGTTTAGTTGGCCAGCACATGTTCTGCAGTTCATCAGCAAAGGAAATTCTGCTCTATCTCACTTACCTTTGAGTTCTACTAATCTGATTACAAAAGCAAAGACCTCTGGGGTCCCAACTGCTTCTCTCCTCAAAATCAGCCCATCCCCATTTATTAATTTTGTCCAGCCCATAGCACACCACACACAGAACAAACTCCAAACTCCAAGTACAGATTGACAGGCACAACAATGACACTTGGCTCCCATATTGGGAAACTACTTCTTATTAGCTCATGTTTTTTAATTTGTCCTTCATTTTTGGATTAATAAATACTCTGTATTTGTTGTTCCAAGAATTCTTTCATCATGGCAATGCCCTTTACTGTGATCGCAGTAGGTATGAGAATGAGACACAAGAAAAAGAAATGAAAAATGTAGATAACAAGTGATGCTGTCACCATTTGCAATAAGTCAAAAGACCTTTAATGACTACACAACGTACGAAACAGGTTGTGTAGGTCTTTTTATGAAAGCTGTTCATATTATGAATGAGCCAGAATAGCCATTTTTCCAAACTATATGGAAAAAGTTAAATTAGCTCTGCAGTTGAGATTCAAGGCTGCCAGGAATAGCTGTGTTTCTGACATGCAAATTGCCAAATTTATTTACTAAATCAAACCCTGCCATTGTCAAACAGACACATTTCATGATGGTAGACTTGAAAATTTTGGAAAAAGGAAATGAAGCCGATACACTTCCAGCAATTCCAGATTGCAAGAAATTAGAAATACTCCCTATATCTTTATGATTGTTTTGGCCTTGCTTGCACAGTTTTGACAGCATCATCCAACATATGCTCCGACAAAATTCCTTTTTTTTTTTTTTCCCTATCTTCACTATGCATTCCCTATTGTGTTTTTCCCATGGAATAAATGTTGTACAGCCATTACTGTATATTACTTGTTATATCTTGTGGATTTTTTTTTTTGGAAATTAATTCCTAAAGTGCTTCCCATGCTGGAGCATGGCAAAGGGTCATATCATCCCAGTTATGCAGGAATCAAATGAATAGTCATCTATTCTAGCAGGAAATCAGACTGCGAATGTGGTCTTTCAGATGTTCTTCAGGGAGTGTCAACAAATGAGCTGTTGAGCAGGTATACGAGAGTTAACTTTTAGTGCCTATTAGAGCTCTCTGCAAAGTTAATGGGAATGTTTTTTGTTTATCTTATTGCAAGCTGGTTAGCCTGGATGCTGATCAGTCAATATGCACAAGTGACACTATTAAATATTTGATAATCCCAGCCCGTTAAATGGATGAGACAAGGCCTTCTCATAAGAGAGTACATTTGGAATTTTCACTTGCAAATTTCGTGATGATTTGTCTGACCACCCTCACTCCCTCTTCCTGGTGTGTTTAGCTTCAAAGATGAAGCTGAAATAAAATGGAAAAGAAGGCTTTGATGTGAGCAGTGTCAAAGGTCAGGGGAGATGCTGATATTGCATGGTACTTTTCTTTAAAAAACATTGTAGCAAACATACGGATAAGTGGCCATAAGAAACAGACTGTGGAGCACCATGCATACTGTAAACAGAAAGCAAACAAGAAAGTCAGTTGGATCCAAAATAAGAAATGAACTCAACGTGTGCAATAACTAAAATCAGTCTGGGTCGTACTGCCATCTAGTGGGGGTCTCACCCATTCACCCATCCACGCCCCGGGTTTGTGAGCTGGTGGATGTTGGGGTGACTGCTGGCAATGAGGCCCAGTGAGAGTGGGTGGGTGCAAGGCTCCGTTGCAGCCTGCTGTGACACAAATGATTCAAACACATGCTGGTTTACTGGTAACCTGCTGTGTGTAAACAAAAGGTCTAACCCCAGGACTGTCTGAAGAATTTTGGAGGCCAAGGCCACAGCATTGACAGGCAGATGTAGTCTAGTTGTCTCAGAAACCCTAACAATGCTTGAGGAGTCTTGGGTGTTGGGCAGTTTGCATCGGTGACCCAAGACAGAAATCTTGAAACTGAGTCCTGTTTCCATGTTTGAGCTATGCTGGAATATAAACCTTGATGTCTATGTTTGAAATGTTAGTGCACACTGCCATTAAGTTCATCCTCTCAGAGCCTCTAATTGTGTAGATAAAACACGTTGTTCAGAGCTTCAATATTCATTGTCATCTTTTTGACACTGGCTCCCCTAGAAAGGTCACTCTATTGTTAAACTGGCCATTTCCATGTTATGGGATTTTGAGTTGTATTTTTATCTCAGGCAAGTTCTGTCTTTCCTTGATGTGATCTTCCTTCAGGCCTTTCAGTCTCTCAAAACTGCATTTCTAAATTACTATGGAATGCAGGAAATTGTTCAGTATCTTTGCTTATATCATATCTACCCTACTGAAAGATCACATACTTTCAGTTAGTTGTTTGACAAGCAGATGAAGCTGAGAGTAGTTAACCCTACTAGGGTTGCCTAGTAACCCTACCTAGGTATTGCCTGTCTGCCTTTCACAGCCAGACGTTAGTGCTAGGAACACCTTCTTGCAATGCTGTGCACAGGAGAGGTGAAAACTGTAGGAATATCCTGCACCAGTTGGCTCCAGTCACAGGGCTGGTTACAAGTGCTTCCTACATGTGATCCAAGACTGACAGAAGCAATTAGTGATAGCCAAGTTCTTTTTTATGAAAACACAGACAGCTGCTGAACCACTTGTTACTCTTTAATGAGCAGTTTAGATGTACAAAATAATATGTTGAGGTTTACCAAGAGCGGTAGAATAGGTAGATGCAATAATAGATGGAAATGCTGGACTGCATACTGTCAATTGTCACATATGGCCATCCCAGTTCTGCCTTCCTTCCTAGTGCAAAGGCCTGAACCTCACTTATGTTTGGCCATAGGAGCGTATCTAAGAGAGCTGGAGGGGCTTGTGGTCTGTTAAATTCAGGAGAGACTAACTCAAAGCCCTGGATCTACATATCTTGACTTCAGGAGCTGAATTCTGGTCTTGGTTGGTGAGGCACAACCAGCCAGGCAGGCAGGAGCTGGAGACACAGGAGCAGCCATGGGAGAGCTCTCTTGGAAATCTACAGCTTACTTTGATGAGATCATAGATCTGTTTTCTGCCTTCTAAGCTTAAGTGCCGTAGTTTCTACTGTTGCACTTTTGTGGCTTGAGTCCTATGGCTCAGTGTTGCACAGGCATGCATATGTCTGTGTGCACTTCAGTGTGACTCTTAATTAAAAATGAAACCCAGAAGCACTCCAGTGGGTACAAAAAGGAATTTAAGTGGAAGTCCCAGAAATTAATTTTGAGTCTTGCATTTGTCATCCAGTGACAAACCATTAGCCTGCAAAAACAGCACATGTTTTGCTCTGTTCCAAAGGTTGGATCTTGCTGGCATCCGATGACTCTTCAAAAGGCATTTGGAAAGTGGGAACTAAGGATAGTTGTAATTTCATCCCTGGAAATTAGTATTTAATCTTCTTGGCTGTATAACTAGGACTCGCACCTTAGGAATCACTAGATGAGGACAAAGAGATCCCAGAAAATGTGTGTATGAGAGGGAGCCCTTAAAAAACCAACTTGTTAATAATGTTTTGGGTGTCTCAGAATAGGAATATATAATAAATATGTAATAAAACAACTAGGAGGAGATGGACGTATCCATTTAATTTTTTTGAAGGGATACATCAAGATATAAAATCATTACTAGGTAGCTAGCTATTAAAGATAAATGCATATTAACTTCTTATTGGCAGAGATCAGGCTTTGAAGGGAACCTTACATGATCAGATAAACTGTGGGGACAGTAGACAACCTTCTCTTTCTTGGCAAAGGCACTGAATGTGTGTCCTGAGGCACAATGCATAATGGTAGATTTTTTTCTGCTGTGTCTTCCTTTTGTTCTTGCCTCATTTTCATTACATCAGCAAGTTTGGAAGGTAAGAACTGCTTTTTAAAAAATCTTTCATATTGGGGATGATGCACAAAACCAAGATACTGATCACTGGTCATTACAAGCCATAGAGTTAGAGCAAGTATTCATAAATCCAATGCCCTGCCCTCTAAATTATATTCTACCTCTCTGAAATTCCCTGTATGTTAGTGATTTTTCCATCTGCCCTCCCAAAAATATTATGTCCTTATGGAAGAAATTTCTGCTGTGGCGGAATAGCCCAGTGAAGTCAAATTCAAGGGTTCTTGTGTGTTCTGAAGCATATGCTAAATGGGCTGGTAACTGGCAGACTGAGCAGAGCAGCACTCCAGGATTTCCCATATGAGAAGGCCAGGCACGATTGTGTGTGGCCACTTGCACAAATTCAAATCATTTTCCCCAACCTTTTTTTCTGTTCAACCTAGTATTCGGATTTAGAGCCTGTCTTCCCTGAAGTCAGCTCTCAAACAGATTTACAGGAGCATGTAAGATCACATCAGGCACAGAACTAAAACTCCCTCTGAGTGCATATATTGGTTTGTTCAGAGTATGTTTTTTAGCAGTATTACAGTAAAATTACTATTACAGTAAAATATGACTGCAAAGCAGCTTGGCCTTGGGTCCCAGCTGTTGGGAAAACTCTACTTGTGCTTAAACAGTAGACTCAACTGTGATGCTTAGAATAGGTTAAGCAGCACCCATAAAAGAAGCAGACTGAATACTGTATTTACAGTGGCTGTAACTATCACCATTTAGAAATATTTCTAATCTTGGCATGCATGTGAGTCAAAAGTCCAAATATATTGCCAGTTAATTTCAAGGCATTACATTTGGTTTCTGAGAAAAAGACCTGTCAAGTATCTGCTTAGTTGCATGTGGGGAATATATGCAATGAATAACAAACTGAGTATATACAAAGCTAAACATTAACCTTTTTGGTGCTAATAGATAATATGACTTAACAGAGGTTCTCAGTCTCAGGGCTGAGGTAGATATGCTGCTTTATAATGAACTGTAGGTGTAGGGACTGGCCATGGTTGCTGCGTGCTCTGCAAGGGCTTATTCTGTATAACTTTCAGGACATGAGGATCACCTCGTATTTGAGTGGGTTCCCAGAGCCCATTCAGGGGAGTGACTGACACTGCTCCTAGGTGCGTCATTCTCTAAGTCACCAGCATTCTGCAGTGGGGCTGTGGAAAGTTTCCCAAAGATTATGGAAAACTGCTGGCTGTCTATCTTCAGTAAACAACATTTGGGATTGTTTTTTGCTTGAAAATACGAAATAATTATAATAGCCTCTCTAGCCTTTTGTAGTCAAAAGTACTCCTTTTTGAATACACTGTTGGTTCCTAAACCTATTCAACCTTCTAGGAAACGTGAACTGCAGGGTAGAGGGAGCTGGCAGGAGGAAAATGAGCTTCGCAGCCAGGCCATTAAGCCTGAGTCATAACTATTGAAATCTGTGTTTTAATATTGTGCTACATCCCTGCAATGTTGAAATGTTTGCCTTTTTAGGGTTTGGCAAAGAAAACAGGAAGTTGCAAAATTTGCTGAAGGCCTAGATGTAGATGGGGGAGCACTGAGGACAGAACTGGTCAGCTTAAACCAAATGCAGCCCATCCCTAATAGGGCAGCCAGCCTGGTGAGGATCCTGGGCTTTGAAGACATGGTCAGGGAGTCAGCACTCTGCACAGCAGAGTGCTTCCCTGCTTCTCTGCCAGTAATTCAACAAGAAGCGACTTTAATGAGCCTGAGCCAGTCATTACAATGCCAACCGTTGGTAACTCAAGGGCTGGGGTGCCATGTGCCCACGTTCCTGCTTCCCATTTCCTGCATCAGTGCATTCTCCGGGCTGCCTTTTCCCCCTCGCCAGCATGCCTCAGTAGGGTATCAGGTTCTCCGCAGAATTACCAGAAAATAATATGGAAATTTTGGGAGGAGTGCTGGGCATGAACATTTAGTTTCCTCCTTGGAAAAAAAGCAGAGATAGTCCTTTTACATTATGCAACTCGTCTTTACCTCATGGCTGGGGGCAGAAGGGAGGGGAGCTCACTCAGCAGTACCTTTCCACTTTTCCAGTCTAATGTGTGGAGATGCATGAATTTGCAGAGCCTTCTGTAAAGCAGAGGCATCTTGTTTTGGTCTTTGGCTCAGAGCACTATCTCTTCTGAGGTGCTGTATTGTAGTACTAAGTAAGCAATAATGATGGGGCATAAAGTTGAGAATATTTCACTGTGATGTCTTCTGAAGCATATTAAAATGGGGTTTCTAAGGCAAATAGAAGAGAAGCATTAAGTGTTAGCTCTCTTCATCTGTTGCGTTTATCCGTATAATGGCACTACCCCTCTAGAGAAAGATCCCTCACTTTTTTCCTTACAGTCTTTGATTTATCAGACTGTCCTAGGTTCCATTTTATCAGAGACTCAGATCTTTCCCCATTGTTAGAGTGGAGCTGAGGACCTAAGTCACTGAATGGGGGAATGGAGGAGAAGTGATGACTATACGAATAATGTGCAACAAGAATTGGTATCTCAAATAGGCTCCAGTAAATTTCCTTGTCACATGGCAGGATGGTAACCCCTGCCACCACATAAAAAGCACAAATGGTATCCTCTGTTACGAAAGGTTACCTAGTAAAGCTGTATGAAATAATAAAAGAATCTCAAAGGCAAGATTTTTTCTGTGGTCACTGCTGTGACTAACAGGGCTTCTCTATACTCATTTAAAAACGTGTTGTGGATTTGCTTGTGTGTGGGGTATGAGAAAGGATCCCTGTAAGGTGGTAACAGACCAGAACAAGTTTCCAGCAAAAGTTTGCAGCAAACCTAAAATGTGAATTCATGGTGCTCTCAGGTGGTCTTTATATAACAACTAAATAATAGGTATACACTTGTGAGTCACTATATTTGTCCTGTCTGTGCACACTGGAAAGCCCTAAAGTGTGGTTAAAAAAAGGCTCAAGCAAACAAGTCAAGAAGCAAAGTACAGCAAATTGAGGCGTTCTGCTAAAGATGGAACACAGCTTTCTTCTCATTGCTTCGTACTTCTGGATCCTGCCAGAAATACTCCTCAGAATAACAGGATCATTTTTGTTGCTGGCCTCTGCTCTGTCTGCTTCATTCACCATACATGGTCATGGTGTTGGCTCAAGAGCTTAAATGTGAGACACCGAAGGAGTAGCCAGACAAAAGTCTTGCTATAGGGAAGACAGACATTCAGATACTTACATCGTCAGTTCTGGCCTTGTCTGGGTTCTAAGCTGGCAGTGTAGAAGGGAGTGATCTGGACAGGGTACCAGGAGTCCCCATGCTGGATTTCAGTTTCTGACTGTGTGACTGACTTCCTTCTGCTTAATTTCTGTCTCTACCCTTTGTAAATATCTGTAGATGCTGCATACTTTCCACATTGCAGCCAACGAGACTTATAAAGCAGTATGAACTGGGGATGCTTGGAAAAAGGGCCTCACTGCTCTGTTTCCTCCTTCCACTGGTGCAATTGTGCTCTTTGCTCTGAGCATAGAAGTTCACTGCAGTTGATGCTGCTACACAGAGGATGAATGCAGAGGCCCCTTGTTACTGCTCCACTAGCTTCATCGACACAGGATGGCTGGCTACAGTCAGACCAGAAGTCCTTTTGTTTCTCTTGGAGTCTCTATGTGGCTGAGGGATGTTATGTGCTCATTAACTTCTATGCAACTCTAGTTCTCCTTCTATTACAAAACAAAACCAAATAACTAAGCCAAGTCTGCTTGTGACTGGGGGAAAAAAAAAAAAAAAAAAAAAGAAAGAAAGAAAGAAAGAAAAAGAAAAACAAACCCAAAACCTCACTTTACAGGTTTTTCCAAAATATCTTTAAGCTGTCTGGAGTGACTCACTGATGTCTGCTACACATCAGGAGATCTAAAGGTATATTTTAAAATAAAACTAGAGAGATGACTATTAACTCTTCTTCAGCCTCAGTTCCAGATGTATTTATGGCTTAGTGTTCTGCATTGAGACTGTTCTAAATCAACAGGAGAACCTATGCTTAAGCTACTACAGGATGATTAAAATAGCTGTCTCCTCATGTTGGGCTTGCAGAATGAGCTCTGCTCATGCAGAAACTCTAGGCAAGCTGTGCTCCAAGCAGTATTTTACTAGCTTTGGAGACATAAAAAGCTTGCTTGTTTGTCTTGCTGGTAAACTTTGCCAGTCATATGTTGGCTTTAAAAGTCAACATGAAAGAAGTCGGTGTTGTAGTTTTCCAGAAATGCAAATCTCCTAATAGTGACTGCAAAAGCCAGGGAGTTAGGGGTGGCAGAAGAGGGAAAAGGAAACGGGGGCCAATTCTTTGCATGAAAGCATGAAAAATGAGTGTGTTTTAAATGAAATGTATTCTGCTTATATTATATGTTCCAAAAATCTTCAAAAATATTGTCATCCAGGAATGCAGGGAGTCCATGTCTTTTGGCCCGTACTCCCTTTGGGAAGGCAGTGCACCAGTGGTGCAGCTGCTGGTTTGAAACCTCCCCATGAGGGTGTTTTTCATGCAGCCCCTGGAACATGGAGCTGTTGGAGTTCTCCCACCAGCTTGTTCACTGCAGCAGTCTTGTGTCCAGAGCTACAATGTGATATTTCATACATAGCAATAACCACATTATCATAGCAAAGAGGATAAAAGGGGACCAGCATAACCCAGGACTGTAGATTGTAAGCATTCCTGATTAGCCTCTCTTATTACAGAACTGTGAACTGCTGCAAACCATTTGCTTACAGAGGTGCTGCTGGGAATGGGAATGACTTGTTCACTGACAGGCAATGCATGAAGAGTTTGTCCACATTAGGTGCACAAACCTGTCCACATGATGGTAAGTCAGATGGGTTTTTAATTTCACTTTTAATATCATCCCTTAATTTCAGCCCTTAGTGATGCATCTTCACAATCCCTGATGACTTGCAGCCATCTGAGTAAATATAACCTCAAACTGCTAAAACTCTGAAATGTTTGTAGGGCTCTCTGAGAGCAGAACAATTTGCAAACAATATAAGCAGCATGTGCCAAGAACACATACAGAAAGTATACAGTGCACATACTTGCAGGAAGAAGTCTGCAGGTAGTCATAAGTCTTAACCTTCCTTGTACATAGATACATTGTGGTTTCATATTGCTAATGGTTTTACAGCACCATCAACAATATTTGCTCATTTTCCCACATGACAAGGTGACATACCGGTTCTCTTTACGCAGTTAACAGCCAGGGTTGACCCTAGACATTAGCAAAATAGCTGCCTGGAATAGCAGCCTACTGGCAGCAGAAATGCCTATGCCACAACCCCAGACAACCAGTCTGGTTGCGCCTATGGTTGATGTTTAGGCAGAAGGTGATGGGATGGGTATGGCAAAGTCTGGAGTCCGACTGATCAGCAGCCCAGCAACTGAGGTTGCTGTTTTCACTTCTTTTCTTTCCTTCCTGTCTTCATGGCTGGAGTGGCTCTGCCCCAGCCTCTTATCCTAGGAATGGCAAACTGCAGTGTTGTCTATGTGGATGAGAGGCTGTAATGAGAAGTCAGGCTTGTTAACCTCTGTTTTCTTAGAGAAAGACTGTAATGAGAAGGTTTATCTTCATGCAGAAATACTAATAGCAATGGTGTAAAGCTTAAGCCCTGAATCTGGGAGCAAGATTCATGATTACATGCCATGCTTATGAGTACCTAAATGCTCTGGCTATTTAGATCAGCTTTTTGATCTACTACAGCTGTTACATGTACCCATCAAGAGAAAATTATCCTACCTTCGTTAACCTGTAGTTCAGAGTTTTGGCCCTTATGGGCCTGAAAGATGTTGAGCCTGCCATTTTCCCTTGGGCTTGCATGAAGTGGCATTAAGTGAGACAAAGGAGAACCAGCTGTCCTGAATTAAAAGCCCATTTTTACACTACACTACACACCACACAAGTTTAATAATTTTCTTGGGCTTGGATACTCAATCATGTTTAGAAGAGTAAAATCTCATTATGTTCTAAATGCAGGCCTGGCAGTCTCTACCTACTTTAAATACCATGCTTAGGATAGAGATGGTACAGCAGTCAAGTCTCACATTGCTTAGGCTTCAGTAATTTTTGGGACATGATGGAACATACAAAGTGATCTTCTACTGAAACAATAATAATTTAATGAAAGGATCACTATGATGAGATCACTGCATCATTTTTTCAGCTGTTTGCTGCTTTACAAACTGCTAACATGCAGAAGGCAGAGATAGTGATTAGTCATCTGGTTTTAGCCTGTTTTACGTTGCTAGTATGTTTGAACCATGGGAAGTGGTTCAAATGAAATATGGAATATTGTTGATAGGGATATGTGAATCAGTGAAGACATCAGAATGTAGTTATGCAGTTGCTGCTTAACTATCTTTAAGTGACTAGTGATGGGGCAATGAGGGACCACAAAATGCAGCAGGTCTTACCAAGCTTACTCATTTACTGACTGCAACATCTATTGGGTCCCTGCTATTAAAGCACACTTTTAACAAAAGGGAATTATAGTAAGGAAAGCTTTTACTGCAGTTATGTGTCACCTTAGATTCTTTTAGACACACAGATCTCTGAACATACAGAAATACGTGTTAATGTGGTACAGTGTCACAGTGGATTGGGGATGGTTGCATTATGTGAGCGTGCATGAGTTACTAAGCACTTCCTGAGGGAGTGCCAGTAAACATTTTTCATGGTGCACCATAAATTCTTGGCCACACAGGCATTACAGAAATCAGCTTGGGTAAATTCTAGAGTCTACCAGGTAGAGAAGTAGTAATGTAGACCTGTAAATATTTTTAAACAGTTGCCTTACTTATATTGAGTCTAATTGTACAAGGCTCTGAGTGAAAAAAATAATAGGCATTGCAGATTTAAAATTCTATAAAAGGTCTTCAGATAATTTTCTTGAATGTGAATTGTATCACACTACGTACTAACTTCCTGATCCTCCCCATTTACAAAATGCCATGAATTTAAATGATTAAAAATATATTTAGTGTGAAGCAAGTCAAAATCCCAAAAAACTCAGCTACATCTCTGTTCTTCAAAATTCTTCACTGTGTCAGTAGTTCATAGAACCTCTTTGATTAAGGCACTGAATAGCCATTGGCACATTCACCCTTTGCTATAATGAGTAAATCAGTTTGGTGTTTGGAGCTTAGCAAGACCGCTTTGAAAGATCTGCCCTGCTCATAGGGCATCCCAGTGGCTTCTTATTTCAAAACAAGCTGGGTATCTCCCTCTCACTGTATTTTGGCATCTCAGTTGCAAGTTCCAGCTAGAGCAGAAAAATTCCAGAAGGCCTTGTTCAGTCCTTGAATTAGCAGATGTTAAGCGAAGGGAGCGAGGAAAGGAAATCTGAACCAATGGTCTCCTTTTTCACAATTCAGATTGCTACTCAACATTGTGAATAACTGAGCCTGAAGAATAACGTAATAACAAATAATATAATCCTAGTGACATGTCAAGAAAATTCCTATTTCCTTGGTAATGAGCTGATCTCCAATCAGGATAAAATGCTGCTATTTGTGAGCTAACAAGTCTTACTCAACGCAATTATCAGTGAAGTGTATATACTGTCTTTGTGTACAGTGGCAAGTTTTTCCCAGGGATACTTTGCTTTGGAGTCAAAACACTTCAGAATCAAAATGCTTGGAGACATTGGCACCTTTTGTGTTAACATTTACAGTTCCTTGTGGTCAGTAAAGTAGAACCAAGATCTAATATGTGCGCAGTACAGTACAAAATTCTTTGTACAAAACTAGAAGCAAGTACATGCAGCAGAGAGACAGGTGGGATGCCTTTGTAGCTTACAGCAAACAAAGAAGCAAAAATAACTTCTAGAGTATTTTGGCTATCAACAGTTTAATACAGAGGGAAAAGTGAAATTATTTTTGTACAGTTACAGTTCACGGATACATATGATACTTTTACTGTAGTAATATTCTACATGGAAATAACAGATGTTAGAGGTGAAAAAAGTCATATTAGTTCACCCAGTTCATCCTGGGAGTTTTCTGTCATGCCATTTTTAAGTGTTTGGAATGGAACTTTAGAAATTAATCTAAACACTGCTTTTACAATATTTTCTTTACATGTCCTTTTCACAGGCAAATAGATTTCACATTCTGATTCCTGAGTTTTATCTGAAATAGTATCATTCTGTACCATCTCATTCTCTTCCCAATCCTCGCAGATTATCATCTGAGTAATTCTTCATTTAATTCTTGTGACTGGATTATTTTCTATTTTCCTTAGACTGTTAATAAGCTAATTGTAGCAGTGAAATTGAAAACCTGCATGTCATTTAAACATGCAGTGTTTGTGGCTTAGAACTATCTATGGTTTTGCCCCATGTGACATAAGAAATAGTACTAGTGATTTTTAGGTTCTGGAATTACTCAAGTGCTTTTGAACAGTTTCTCCTTCCTTGATCAAACAGATAGGTGGATAGGCTAGTCCCAGCTATCACATTTTCCAGGCAAATAGGTAGTACTAGGTTTTGTTTCAACAGGATGTTTGGGAATTCTCTGTGCTCTAACACAGTATGTAAACTGAGCTGCCTTTTTTGTTTTTTAATATACCTGTAGTCCCCTTGTTTGCCAAAAATTAATGAGTAAGCCTTGTTCAGTGGTGATGAAGAGAAATTAGTTATGTTGGCTATAAAATGTTCTATTTTGATTAAGATAGGATGAAATAAAGCCTGCTGATCTTAAAAGTAGCTTAAGCACAAGTACAGAATCATTATTATATTTTCAAGACTAAATTTGGAAATAATATAATATAAAATTTACATAACCGATTACAGTAAAAGCTAAATGCCAGTGAGATGAAATAATACTGCTGGATGTCACCCTAATGCACTTGCATTACTGAACAGACTCTGGAGGACAGTATAACAATTGATGAAGGTGGTGTTGAAAGCTGCCAGACATATGAGAACTTTCAGGCATTTGTTTAAAGCATGAATTAAAATAACCCTTCATCTGTACAAATAACACATTAAGAAGGCAATGTGGAAAATTTAAAACCCATTCAGTTTATTTGTAGCATTTATTTTTCACATCTCCCTTGGTTCAAAAAACCCACCACACAGAATAGTCACATTCATCTTTATTTATACCTTGCATTGGATCAGAGTTAAAGCTTTGCCTTTGTTCGATAGGATGCTTCTGGAATCCTTGGAAAAGTGATGTAAAATTAGCATAGGCTTTCAGAAATCAAAGCACTAGAAGATCATATGAATATCTGTTGGTTTTCGTGAAAATGGAAATTTCTGGTAAAAAGACTACAGCTCTTTGCTTGTCTGTTGCACTACTCTCTTCCTTCTACTACTGCTCTCTTTTCCCCAGCTACAGCTCTCAGAATACAGGGAACTAGAGCCATGTCCTCAGGATTTCAACTCGCTCATCTGGGAGATCAGGCTGCAGCAGGTTTCCCACTTTTTGCATTCCCATTTAGCATTCTTAACACTGTTGCAAATGACAAGATTATTTCAGATACTTTTAATACTACCATGCTGTTTGCTTCCTGCAGAGGAGTATCCAGTCTAGAGGACTGCATCACCTCAAAATACCTTTTCCAAAATGTCTACTTCTAGGAACTGGATTTTGCAAGCATGCTCAGCAATGGGAAAATCAAATCTGTTACAATAGACTTCATGGAATACCGGTTTGGAGTCAAGGCCCAGAAAACGCTTGATCTCTTTGGGCAAACATAAACTGTGGAAAAGGACGTGTGACAGTTACACATTAACAAATTGTGCCTTTGGCCCATTCTGACTCATGGGCTTGGAGGAAGAGTGAAACAACCTGTTGATTTCATTTGAAAGAAACGAAGGCAGCTTCTCAGCTAGTCTGGACTCAATAGAACAACTCCAGTGTATACCACCTGGGGAATCTGATCCGTAGTTCTGATTGTGTGAAGGGACATTCTTCTAGAGAAACATATATATATACACACATGCAGAGGAAAATATACAAGGAAAAAAACCCCATATATATGTGTGTGTGCATGTTTGTACACACTCCAGGCCACATGGATCCTATCGATAGCATGCAGTTTCTTTGGCCAGTTTCCTTCTTTTCTGTGTGTTTTAGGGACCACAGCTGCTCTGTAGACCTCAGGTACATTCTTGAATTAGACTTAAAAAAAGGTAATCTTCTGCTCTGATGGAATCTATATCAGCCTAATACAATTGTACTGCTATAGTCAACGTTATTCCCCACAAGAAGCAACTCATTAAGAAATGGGAGATCTGTCCTTAGCACTGAAGAGAACCATTAATCCAATGGAAGTAGAAGTTCACGTAGTGTAAGCAGCGGGGAATGAAGAACACTTCTGTCCTTTGGCACTACCCGGTACCTTTGCACAATACTTTGTGTCACACCGCCCCCTCAAGGTATGTGTACAGATGTGTCGTGGACGTGCTTTGAAGGGAGTCATGCCTATTTACACTCTTTAATCTTATGTTCTAAATACTGTCACAGATGCTTGCTCTGGTCATTTGCCTAGTTCTAAATTTTTGTCCTTCATCTTGGGCATCTTGCCTTTTAGAGAAGAATTTTGAACCTTGTAGAGGGAGTCACTTGTGGTGTTATGATCAAACACTGAATAAGTGTGTAACCTTTATTTTCAGAGGACATGCAGGAAATGGAAGTAGATTTGGTAATGAGACAACATGCTGCCGGAAATGTGCTTGTGGTATTTAATGTGCTGTAGCATAGTTTCATACACAGATGCATGCAGCTAAGCTTCTGTCCGCTGCAGAGATGGTATATAAGTCGCAGAGCTGCTAGGCCAGCCTCTAGTAAAGGTTTTCTTAAGCTGAGACCCTGTATTAGAACTTACATATATTCTGATGCTTTCTGTTGATATTTTCCATGCCAGTTGTCTGCCTCAGAGTTGCATCTGCACTAAGTAAAGAATTCATTTCCTTGTGGTGGGTTTCTGTGTAGTTTCCCTTGTTATCGCCATCATATCTGAATGTTTCACTTTTACACCTTTGGGAAATAAGAGGTGAAAGCCCAGTCTATCAAGTTTCTGCTAGGTCTGCATTGGCATGTAGTGTTTTCTATGTGTTTACTGCTTTGTGTGTTCAGAGCAAAAGGCTTGCTAATATCCTTTCCAGTTGAGTGTTCAGAGCATCTGCCAATCTCATTCCACACATTCTGAGTTTACCACTTAGAAAAGAAAAAACTTGCCATGGGAGATGATATTGTCTCTATGCCTTTAATCTAGAAATTGAGGATGGATGTTTAGCCATAGAGACAGGAGGACTCCAAAAGGTGTGCTCTGAGCAGAGCTGGCCTCTTTTCCTCAGCTGTAGCTGAGAAGAAGGTTAGACTTCTAACTTAAGCAAACAGATCTACTTAGTAAAAAAATCTGTTTAAATAACTTGCCAGGTGGCATGCAAGAATTGTCTGGCAAAGACTGAATTAGATTCTAGTTCTTCAGGCTAGCATTCATTCCACTCCTCCAGCGTCGTCCCTTCTTCATTCCATGCTCTCCAGTTTCTATAGCAAATGAGGAAATCATCTAAGGCAACAAGCTGCTTCAGTTGATCCATTGAGTGCTGTTCATCTAGTGATTTTCAAGGAAGCCAAGATCACATGGAAAATTATGCTACTGCATCATTAGACCATATCACAATACATACACAAGGGAGGCAAGTTAATGTTTTCAAATATTTAAGACCACAGATTTTATTTCTGAGAAATACAGCAGAACTAAAGAACCCTCCAAGCAAACTTCCCCACTGTAAATTGTTAGCATATATGCAAGCTACAAATTCAGGGCCAAAGTGTAAGCTCAGATGCTTTCAGATGGAGCCTATAGCATAGATGGATGACTACATATATCCCACAAGAGGTTGTTGTGTGGAATAGCTCTGTTGTAGTAGAGATGATGATGTGCTATATTAAATAGAAATTTCTTATTTATAATGCTAATTCACAGGCTCCTGTTCTGCACTGATTGCACTCATTGTGAGCATGCCTATAGAATTTATTTTAGCTATCATCTAAATTACTCTGATCTGAGGAAAGATGGGAGCAAGAGATGGGACTCCAGTTCCAAATCAAGGGATTTGTGCTCAAGAAATTGCACTGAAAAAGCAAACTGAAAAGGAAAATTATACCCAGAGCTTCTACTCCAGTTTTCCTCTGCATTCAACATATATGCCTCACTGCAAGCCACTTAAAACTAAACTTGTAGTAGTGCTTTTGAGATCCAAGTGCTCATAGAATTGCATTATTGATCCATTATTTTTCAGTAGGCAAAGAGGCTGCATTACAAATATACTTATTACTCTTCTAAATTGTCCTTATGCATCCTCACATATGTGATAACTAACTGCTATGCATCATGACTCCCTAACAGATTGAATCATCCTTACTTGAGTATTTCTCTTGGCAACCAAAGATAAAAAATTTAAAGGCTACCACATTTGCTGTGGGCATGGCAACTAAAACAAGAAACATGCAAGTGTTTGGACAAAATTACACTTTTAAAAGAGTTTCACTAAACAGCTGTCAACCCGCAAATGAAAGGAGGAATAAAACTCCATTATTATCTTGCAAAGGAACAAGGTGTCACAGTGTGGATGGGTTTGGCCCCTAAACATGAAACATCAGGGATGGAAGATGAAGGGCCTATCTTGGTAAGCTGACACCTTTTTATTTAGTAGTTTTTCACAGCTAAATGCTGCCCAGAGAAGTTATAACTGATGTCTGTCATTCTAGGAAATGCTGGGCTTAGCAGAGTTATGCAGTCCCTCCCAACCTCCTGCAACTCCAAGCACTTTTTTAAAAGGGATCTTAATAACTTCACAGCAGGGGAGAAAGGACATTTTTTCTTTGTGTGTTATATTGCAAGTTGAACAGTTTCATCTTGAAATAAAGGTAATAGATGGTGATCAAAGGCCTCTTAAATTAAACCAAAGTTATGTGGTTTTTTTTCTTTCAGAAGTCTGCAAGTTTGCATCCTTCTGGACTAAAAAGAGGAACTCTAAGAGAAAGCAGTACATAGGCCTTATATCTCTAGACATTTTTGAGGATGTCTTTCACAGTCCGCTATGTTTATTAGAGTTTTACTGCAATGGATCATGCCTTTTCATCTTCATCTTCTTTTAAAGATACTACTAGCACTCCACCCCCCCCCATCCCCACCAAAATAGTAACACTCATTCCTATCTGCTACCCCATTCAGACTGTTATTCTGTTAAGTCCATGAGGGGCTTGGGGAAATAAGATGGCAATCTCCTATTGACTCTTACTTCGTACTTGGATCTAGTAGTATCTTGCCAGAAGATACTCTTCCAACATGGCTATGCTTATAAGAACTGTTCTAATATAAGGTATTGTAGCTCTACTGATTTCAATACATTGCCTTTGGTAGAGATGTAGTAGTTCATACTGGCAGAGGTTCAACTCCAGTGACTGTGCAAGGCCATACTGTTCTTTTGGGACACCCTCAACTGTAAAGTAATGAATGGGAGTGCTAAAATGAAAGCAGATAATTAAAAGTATTTAAACATGTTTATTTTACCATATTTAATCATTATTAACCAGCTCTTTACTTCTGAAAGACTAAATATACTACTAACAATCCACACAGTGAGATAAGAACTGACTGTTTTGGTTAAACTCTGGTTGCAAAAGACTATTGAGAGAAGGCCAAGTGACACTGCTACATAGGGGAAAATGAGAAGGGCAGATCCAGTTGAGGTTTCTTTCTCATCGTTTGTGTGTAAGGATGGGTGGGGCATGACGAGAATTAAATGTGTGCATTGGTTAGAAAAGAGAGAAAGCAACTGCAGTCAAACTGCTGCTTTAATTTAATGTATGTCTTTGTTATACATTGTGGCAGAGGGTGGAGAAGACACAAAAGGACCCCTTGGCTAATATATAAACATGCTAACCTGACCACCTTTTTGCTCCTTAAACTTGTATAAGTGATTCTTAGGTGTATATCAAAGTTGTGTTGTATGAAACAATTTTTAAAATTCTGTCCTCCCAATTAATTTTTTCTCTATTTATATAGTATTTGTTAGAAAACTCTACAAATACATGCTTTCTGTAGAACCTGTAAAATATATGTTGGGAATGTTACTTACCTGATTGATCAAATTGACAGTTTTGAAGGACGGGGAATATGTGAGGAAGCACCATGGTTTTGTGTCAAGATAACATTTGCAGCCATTTAATTCACAGTTTGGTATTGATGAACTAATTCTGTTTCTAACTACACAGCTAGAAATACAAACTGCACTGAGTGTAGTCGAAGTAGTTTCTGATGCTGTGGAAAACTGGATCTTTCATGCTCTCAATTTTCCCCCCTGTAAACACAGTAAAAAAGAACAAAGCGGGTAAAGAACAGCGTTCTGCCAAGTAGATTTGTGACCATGAAGACATCTTTGATATTATCTCATCTGAAAATCCATACAGAACTGTCAATTTCTAAAGTAATCTTCTATGAAATAGTGCTGTGCCATGTAAAATACATGGAGATAGATGCTTTTCCTGTGTATATGCAGATCACACAGTGGGCAAAACTAGTGGCAAAATTGTATTTCTCCCATTAGTTATGGTAAGAGAAAATGTCTAAAACTCCTAATATGCAGGAGGAGTCACAGTTCCTTAGATTAAAAAAATCCCCACTTTTTCAGGTATTACGGTGGTGGCAGACTTTACTTGCTACGTTTGAAAAGGAACTGAGTATTTTCAATACAACATTTGTATTGATCCAGCATAAGCACGCAAACTGCTGAGCCGTACAATTGTTAACTCTACATTGTCTGGAAAAGCTCTAAGACCACATCTGTACTTCTACTGCTGCTGAACTTAAAGGTTACAGCCACAGAGTGGGAAACTCAGTAACAAGCTAAATTCGAGGCCAGGTAACTCTTTAAAAAAACAGCGTGAGGCAAAGGTATTTGCAACTAATCAGCAGAGACACAAGATGACCACGACTGCCCGTTGTCTCTGGGGAGAAGTTAAACCACGGAGCTGCTGAAGGCAGAGCTCAGGAAGGAAGGGTACGCCATCGGCTGTGCATGGTAAGGAACCGATGGCTTGAACACAGCACCTGCCTTACCGCGTACGCAGAGCCGTACCGTTTTTGTGAGCGGAGCGCACGGGAACCCTTGCGGTCCGCCGTGGGGTGGGACGTGCCCGTCGCAGGCAGACCCGGCAGCGGCCGCACGGCTGCCCCAGCCTGCGCTCGGGTCTGCGATTCGTGCCCCAAGTAACCACCAGGAGAGAGCGTGGGGCCGGCACTGCCTTTCGGTGCGGACACCTGCGGCAGAGAGCTGTCAGACGTTTCGGACGAGGAGATGGGAGGGACAGAGCTCCGCCGCACCCCTGGCCTTCGCCAGGACCCGATAACAGCCCGCCGCAGGCCTCCGCCTGGCAGCCCTTTGCTGCCTGCGCGTCCCCTCAGCGACCCCAGCGGCTGCACGCCGGCCTTGCAAGAGCGGGGCCTCTCTCTCTCCCCCCCCGCCCCCCGCCTCAAGCGGCGACCGCGGGGATCCGAGCGCCCCGCCGGGAACGAGCCCCGCGCGGCACCCACAGCACGCGCCCGGGGGAGGCGGGGCGGGGCGCAGCGCGGCGCGCCGGGCCTCCCCCGCCACGCGCGACAGCAACCGGCGGCCGCCCGCTCGCAAGGCTCGACGCCGCGCCCCTCCGCCTCGCCCGGACGGGAGGCGACGGCGGCAGCGCGGAAAGCCCGGCGGGCGGAGCGGCGGACGGGAGGCCGGTTCCTCGGAAAGCCCGGCGGGCGGCGGCGAGGCGGGCTGAGGGAGCCGCTGGGCGCGGACGGGAGGGCGGCTGCCCGCAAAGCCCGGCGCGCGGATCGCGAGCTTGGCCCTAAGATGGCTGTTGTGCGCGGGGCACCGTTGCTGTAGCGCCGCGAGGAGCCGCCCGCCGCGCGCCCCCCCCCCCCCGCCACCTCCTCGCCCGCCATGGAGTGTCCGCACCTCGGCTCCAGCGTCTGCATCGCACCCGACTCGGCCAAGTTCCCGCAGGGCTCGCCCTCCTCCTGGTGCTGCAGCGGTGAGTGCGCCCGGCGCGGCCTAGCCTGCGCCGGCCCTCCCGGCCTGAGGTGGGCCGGCCGCCCCGCGGCCCCCGGCCGCCTCTCGCCGCCGCCCCGCCGCTCCTTTGTTCCCCGCGGCCGGCGCGGGCCTCGCGGGGCATCGCTGCCCCCTCGGCGGGACGGCGCCCCGCGGCCGGGGGAGGGCCCGGGGGTACGGGGGAGGGAGGGAGGCTGCCCCGGCCCCCCCCAGCCCGGCGGGGGCCGCCCCGCGGGATCTCCTCTCCGGGGGCGTTGGGGGACGGTGGGGGACGCCGCTGCGCTGCTCTTTCCACTCCTTCTGCTCCCCGCGGAGCGGCCGCCACATGTCTCGGGGGGGGGGGGGGGCAGCCCCCGCTCCTGCCCCGGCCCTGGCCTTGCCTGCGCAGCTCTGTCGGCGCGGGAGCGCGGCCGGCCGGTCCGCCCGGGGCGGGCAGCAGACTTTGTCTTCGCCGGGGGCCGGCGCCCCCAGCCCCGCCGGGCGCGGAGGAATGCGACATCGCGGCTCCTGGCTCCTTTTGTCTGCCGGAGGAGCTGCGTGCTTCGCCCTGCCCAGGGGAAGCCTGGCCGCGGGGGCCGGGGCGGAGAGGAGAGGAGCTGGTGGCTGCTGCAGCGTCAGTGTGTTCTTTAAATCAGTCTGAGATGACTTTTTTTCCTTAATATACATTTTTGAAAGAGCTTTGGAGAGTGTAGTTGTAATTGGACTGCCGAGGCTGAAGGTGACGCGTGGGCCCCCCCCTCGATCCACGGAGCAGCTCAGTGAAGGTGGTCTTTGGGGGGTCTGGGAGTCATGCTCAGCTACTGTGCTGTGTGGGTCCGTAGGAGTGTAGAGGTCATCTTTTTTTAGTACTTTGCTCACTGATATAGTAATGCAAATTACCATCTTTGAAATTTATCCTGTCTTCAGTAGTGTCCCTCTCATGATCTTGTTTGTTCGGGGGCTTTTTTTTAAATGTGCCATGCCCAAGGTGTTTTAAATTTAGCTTTCTAATGGATTATCGCACGCTTCTGCAAAAATAACTGCAGATGATTGCTGTCATTTTTGGTACGTGTTTTTGTTTGCTGTAACTGTAATGTGTTTAGTTAATGCTCGGTATGGAAGTAGACATGACCAAGTGCGTTTAACATAGGAAGTAGGCCCCACTTTGAGCAGCAGCGTGACTTGTGCCTATGGGCACCGGAGAGAAAGCCTCGTTTGGGAATGACTGATCAGGGAGCACCAAAATCCTAGATTTATTTTAAGGTGTTCCTTTTTTTAAAGGAAAGATGGTTGTCCTTTGTCTCGCAGTATCGGTGCTTTCGTGTGGGAAGGCTGTTGCTTACTTGAGTTCTTCCCTGATTGCAGTTTCCTGGAGCCAAGGTGTGGTAGTGCCACTGCTTCCTTTGGCAAAACCAGTTATTTTACTCTGTAATGCTTTTGATTTTAGAGGGAGTACACTTTACAGTGGAATAATGTGGAGAACGATTAGAAGGAAAGGAGGAGTATAGGAAAATCTGTTGTCCCTAATGTTTCTTTACTGAAAAAAAATTAATGACAAGAAGTCTAACTCTGTAGGTCCATCTTTTATCTTCAGAGTATCAAGGGTAAGCAAAGTTGTCAACCAGAAGCATATGGCAGTAGGGAACCACCCTTTGGAGAACTTTAAAAAGATAAAATTGTCAAAACTAAAAATATATGCTCAGGTATTAATATGACTTTCCAATTTCAAAAATTAGCCAGTTTACAGCTACAGGACCCTGTTAGGCATGCTGCTTCTCAACAAAGAAGTTCAGCAATTAGAACAAATTTTTCTTTGTTGTTCAGAGGTGTTTTTCCCAAAGCAGCACTTACAGGGAGAACCAGTTGCTGAGCAATCAACTGATTTATTACAGGAGCTGAATAGATTGATGAGGATACCATGTCTAGGGCAGTGTCTCTGTTTGCTATGCTTTTTAAGAAAATTAAGATAATGAGTCACACAATACTCACATAGATAACTATTGAATTCTTAACAAGTGGATAGAGAAAAAGGTAGATGCATTGAATTTAGAACATTCCAATGAACAAATAGCAGAGTCTTGTTAATTTAAAGCAAATGAAAATTGTTCTTTTTAAAAATGAATTTTGTGTTCTTACTAGTATGGTAAAATGTAGTGCCTCCCTTTTCAGTTCCAGCTAGTGATACGTGATTATTGTTACATTAACTCCCTAATGGTATATAGAGTACTGTCTCTTGTTGGTGCTCATTTTAGTGAGATTAATCTTTTTAAAGATGTGTAGTACTTGTTTCTGTCAATTCACAATAAATACCATTTCTTATTTTCTGGTTTTGCTGCAACTTGGTAATATAAAATTAAAGAGAGAAAATGCCATGTATATCTTGTCAATTTAATGCATTTTCTGTTGCTTTTGATGCTGTGTTTTCTAAAGTTCTGCGGGCTTAGTTGTTTTTGTTGGTGGTGTTGCCTCAGTTGGAGAAAAATATTTAGAAGGTAATTTTCTGCAGTCTGTAATAATAAGGCATCTCTCATCAAGCACGTCGTCTCAAAATGATTCAGAACTTGTTGTCAATCCTGTTCTGCGTTGCTGCTGACCTTTCCAGAAAAGGAGAGTAAGTGAAGATACTGATACAGGAAGCTTTCTGGCAGTCACATGACCTGCCAGTGATAGCAAAACATTGCAGAATAGGTTGGAGAGCGAGTTCTTGGTTGAGACTGCCAGTGGCTATTTTTATCATTATCTTGCGTTTCTGTGATTTAAGGAGCTGGAATTGTCATGCTGAGTGATGCCTGTTGGTTAAGTACCTTTTTCTCGCCTCTCCACAAAAACTCTCCTGATTGCAACATTAACTTCACAAGGTAATATGGAGGCATTTTGGAATATTGTTTTTTGATATTGAATATTGTGTCATCGTATAATGGAGGGGTGTTGCATTTGATGATATTTGGAAGCTACCTTTACTGAAGTTAGGGAATTGATCAGAGGAGCATGTGCACCAGCCTGAATTGCTCTTTTGGCCTAAATCAGTTCCCCTTGAAGCTATCTGACAAAGTTGTTATGGAGGCCTTATGATGAAGGAAGACTCTTAAGCAGTGAGAGGAAGCATTAACAAGTGTGTTGATCCAAGTATGAATGTTTTTGCTCCAAATTAAAGAGTAATGATGTATGTTCATTTTAATGTGTCTCTAGAATGTCTGTTATGTTACTGTTATGTAGTTTGGAAGCCTGAGAGTTTAAGCACTCCTGTTTAGAAAATGGCATGCTTTCCCCTGAGTATTTAGTCCGGTCAAGCGTGCTCTGTACAGTAAGCGATGCAGAAAGTGGCATGCATTTGCTTTGAGGAGCTCTATCTAAGACTATCAAAAGAGAGCACAGAATGCCTTTTTGCAGATCCAGAGGCAGTTTGTTTTTGTTGTTACTGTAATGGGGCATTTGAGAAGAGAGGAGATGAATATATAATGTAGAAATTGTACAGAAACTGAAAATGGCTTTTAATCAGTGCTGTCACGTGAAATACTGTATGCAGATGTCTGCTAATTCCAATTACAGTGCAGTCTTTCAATGCACTTTAATTTCTGAAGCTTCTGCTGAAGTTGGAAACAGAGTAGCTGGAGGCATTGGCAAGACTGCAAAGTGTCACAGACTGAATCAGTTGAATTTGTATGATGTGCCACACCTTCAGCACTGTTGTGCAAATCATGTAATTATGAAAAGTACTCTGGAACAGCTCAGATGTGGTATTTCTCAACAACTTTTCATAGGCTCATGAAACCGCAGGGATTCATGCCTCACCTAAGTGAGATTGCAATCTTCTAAGCACACCTGTGCAAGTCTGAAGTGTTTTTCCAACTTTTATTTTCTGTGTGGTTGAGGATTCATTAGTTCTCGCTGAACTCATTGATTGTTCACTGTATAATTTGAAGTTCTTTCTTTAGAAGAACAACTTCAGACAGATAGGATTGTGTCTGCTGAAAGGGAGATTTGGTGATTTATATTTTTATTTTTGTAAAGGAGAATTGTACTTCTGAAGTATGCTTAAAACTTGCTTTCCAGCTCACTGTCAGCCGAATACATTTTTTTTTCTTAAATAACATAATTTTGTTAGATATTGAAGAGCAATTCTGGCTGTAGACTGGTATTTCCTGTAAATGCTAAATATATTTGCCTGGCATCTGTTTCTTGCATTCTAAGTTCTGTTGAATAAGAGCTGTAATTTCACAGTTGGTCAGAAACATACATTGTGGCATTTGCAAATGACGCTGGGACCATAAAAAGTACAGAGGAGAGCTAGCATGAGGAAGCTGTTTGAGGCCTAGTGAACGATGATTATGGTGGAAATCCACGTGCTGAATTAATGACATTTTTTCTGTGTTTGAAGTAATGTACTAAATTACTTGGTAAATTCAGTTAGTTCAGAATAACCCTGAATATCACTGAATACTTCATTTATATGTGAGAGCAAATGTTTTCAGCCGAGTAGAACTTTCAAGAGCATGACTGAACTGGGTCAGACTGCTTTTGATGTGGTTTTTTTTTTTTTGTTTGCCCCCCTCCCCCTCAGTTTTTGTTTTTGTTTTCTCAGTTAGATCAGTTACACTGTTCTCTTTCCACTGGGGTAGGTAACAGCATTCTGCCACACTGTGTTTTTTGGCGTTGGACTGTTGCAGTCAGTGCCAAAATAAATACACTGTAAAAGCTCAGGTACACTGACTTTAACCTTCTTGGCTTTCCTTTTCATCTCAGCTCCTCGTTAGTGTTTCTTTTCCATCTCCATGAGTATTTGTCTCTCCTTTTGCTTTTTCCTTTTTATTACTAGAGGCCCTAATTTCCTCTTTCCTTCCATTCTTACTAGAGTAAAGGAGAAGCAGAGACAACTCAGTGAAACTGGAGAAGGGTGGGTAGGGCCTTCTTCCTGTGAAAAATTCTGTTCAGTCAGCTGTAGACTCAGGGTAAGCTCATGGACAGTGTGTGGACCTAATGGTCTGTATGTATGAGGGTTATTTATCACCCTATTGGAAAATTAATTTGGCCTGGAAACTACTAGATTTATTCTGAAATGTAAATGACAAAATAAGTATGTAAAAAAAATTACCTTTTTTTTTTTTAATTCAGTCACTTAATTTCAAAGTTGGGTAGTCTTTCATCTGTTTCTCTGGGTCACTGCAAGGCAGGAATGCTTGTTAGTAACTCTGCAGACTTTATAGGTTGTTATATCTCCTTAAATTAATTCCCTGGCTGTCTTTTTTAAGTAAAGCTTGTTAGATTTGTTTTTTTTTCAGACTCAGCCTTGTTTTCCTTAAAACTGTTGATGTTTTGTTTTGGTTTTTTTTCCCATTTAAATTGGTTACTGATGTATGAGCTAACCATGGGGGCAGTAGTTACCTTTGCCTGTGTGATAGAGCATAGTGCTTTGGAACTGATTCTGTTAGAAGATGCACGCTTATTGAGATGGGGTAAGGGTCTCAATTTCGGCCTCATAAGCTAGACCTAATTGTCCTTTTAATTACAAAAAAAAGGGAGTCTTTGTTTTCACATACTTGGTATCTTTTAAAAGTCAATAAACTTAAGTTGATGGTGATTAATATTTCCTAGATTTTCTCTTCAAAAATATGTTTGTACTTTCTACTCAACAGAATCACAGTCAGTCACAAAACTTGAATGTTAGCTGAGGAAAGAGACTGCTTCAGAGGAAAGTAGTCAGACATTTAATACAGTGTCTTTGTTTAGAAACTAGATCTCATCTTCGTGATGATTTTGAATATAAACTTTGAAGGACAAATTTTATTACTGACTGTTCAAAAGTATTTATGATCTAACTAAAAACCAATGTTTTGAAAATATTCTTCAAAGTATACCATATGGTAAGGAGACAGGATAGTCTGAGGCTTTGTGGAAGTGGGATATATAAGGCACACACAAGTGTGTGGGAGAGAGACTCATGTGCATGGCAGACTCTTGATTTATCCACAGATTAGTGCAAATCTCATTACAGCTGGTTTAAATGTAAGCAGGATAATAATTTTCACCTTCCTTTCCCAAGACCTTCAAGATGTCCAGGTGTTAAACAAGATCAATGCATTATTCTTTGATTCTCTGATTGTTGCAAGGTGCTAAGGCCGACAGAGTTAGACTAGTTAATTTTTTTGTGGCATCTGTGTCTGAGGTTCATAGAGTGAAAGTTTCAGACCCAATGTTTGGAATGAAATTAAGCTTTGAGCTATTTCTCATTTGATCAGTGCCACTCCATTTAGTAATCTGTTCATGCTTTGTTTTCTGTTTTAACAAACGTTTGTTACCTAGGTAAAAAGTGGTTAAAGGCCATTAATTAAAATATTCCATGGAAGTTAGAAAGTGCAACTTAATCAGAAATGTAGATCTGAAAACTAGTTAAGGCTTTTCTGATTTTTATTTTGAGATTATTGGAGGAAACGGTTTTTATTGTAGTGTGAATTAGAATTACATCTGATAAAATATTCATTGCTTTATGGTGTCCTTGTTATGGGAGCAGTGCAAGATTTTGTGTTCTTAATGATTCATTTCTTTGATTATAAGAGGGTGTTTTAAACTGTACATGACACGATGAATACAATCAGCATTCAGCAATCTTAACTGGTATGTCAGAGAAGTCCTCTAGTGGTTGGGTCCCCCCTGCTCCGGAATATCTTGTGTAATTTTGGATCTTGTAAATGTAGTTATGAAATTTCTTTGACAGATTTTATTACCCATTGGAATCCAATCACAATACCCACAGGCAACCTCGCAAAATAAGGTGATTATTCTCGAAGTTAGCCTGCCCCCCAATATTGCAAGCAGACAGCTTTTTAACTTAAAAGTGACATGGTACTATCAGGCTTGGGGATGGGGCTTGGAGGTCCTTATCAATACCAAACAGGCAGATACTGATTTTTCAAGGTAATTCATAGGTACATCATTTAGGATTCTGTGTGAATGTGAGTGTCTGCTTGTCCATGTCAAAATACAGGTGCATTTTCTCAAGATAGCCATGACCCTTTAAAAAGATTTTTTTAAACTTTGGTTCATAAGTTTTTCATTTGGTAATGTTTTTGTCCACTGAGCATTTGATTTCTTTCCTTTTTGTTCACAGGGATGGTTAGTAATGTGCTTTTGCTAGTATTGGGGAAGTAAGAATGAAATAGTGGGGACTCAAATAAGTAGATTAATTACTAGGTTATATAAAGAAAGCAAGAAGTCTTCTTGCTGTCTTTCTCCTCTTTTCCCTTTTATTTCCAGCTCAAATGTTTTGACCTGCGATTGATTGCTGACTGACTCAAGAAGATTCCTTTCTTTAAGGGTTTAAAAATTACGTTACACTGTTGGCTTTGCTGTGTTTTTTCTGGCTGCTGTTTGAAAATGAATATTTGTATGTCTCACTCTAACATAAAGATTGAATAATTTTTTTTTTTTCCCCTTGGCATTCTGCTACTATAATGAGAAACAGTATCTGTTTTGCTGTGAGGACTAGAAAGCATTTAATTTAAAAATATGTAAGTATATATGTGTGTGTATGTATGTATTTAAATTTGGATACTAGTTAGTTATCAAAGTAGCCAAACCACTAGAAATTGGTTTTAGACTGTAAAGATGAAATAGAGGCAATAATTCCTGCTACTGATGTGTTACATCTTAATCTTCCTTCCTTGCTTTCTTCCTTCCTTGCTTTCTTCCTTCCTTGCTTTCTTCCTTCCTTGCTTTCTTCCTTCCTTGCTTTCTTCCTTCCTTGCTTTCTTCCTTCCTTGCTTTCTTCCTTCCTTGCTTTCTTCCTTCCTTGCTTTCTTCCTTCCTTGCTTTCTTCCTTCCTTGCTTTCTTCCTTCCTTGCTTTCTTCCTTCCTTGCTTTCTTCCTTCCTTGCTTTCAGGTAGGATGTGATTTATGTGGTATATGCAGGAAGATCAACTGCTGACATTTCTTGACCTGAAGTTTGACTTGACATGTAGAAAGATGAAATTAGCAAAAAATATGGCACTACTGTAGCCAGAGAGCTAAGCATCTATGTGTGAGATTGGTAGTGCTAAGTGACCTTATTTCTTTACCATAACAGAAGCAGCAGCGCAGCATGCTTTATGTGTCCTCAGGAACTGACATGTCTGTTTACACTGGTTGAAAGAAGTTTTCCTTACCTACCTGTCTGCTTTTCCATTCCTAGACTAAGAATATAGGCAAATAAAAATGCATACTTTTTTAACTTCCAAGTTTTTCAGTGTGGAATTCTGATTGCATAATCAAAATACCGAACTGTAAGCCAATGTGGTTGAGTGTAACTGGGGAGGTGAATTACATGCGGATGAAGCTAATCATGTTGTTCTCTGACAAACTTTCTTCAATGTTAGGAATGTGTTTGGGACTTCAATGACCTATTTATTCTATGAAAAATTGTTTACCTACCCGTGTTTTATATTCATACTCAGTTGTTGTTTAGAGTGTCTGAATTATATATGGTCTTCCATTGCAATAGAGTGGTTTACTGTAACCATCTGTGAAATTTCTTATGTGAGACTGAGCAATGCTTTTTTTTTAGTGACAAAGAGGAGGAAACCACATGTACCATTATGCATGAACACAAATATTATTTGATTTCATAAGATCACTCACTGTCACTTATTATTTGTTTTCTCACTAAAAACTTAATCTTTCTGGTTTGGGTTGAAAGATAATAGAAGAAATAACTGGTTTTTTTCCATAGCTGTAAAGTTAGGGTTGGTTTGTTTCTTTCTTCCTTTCTTTTTTTAAATGTTCTTCAGAGTTTGAATTCTCTTACATTTGAATGTGATTTGAGTCAGGCTAAGACTTGATACTGTTGAGAATTCTGTTCATTGTGCATCTCTTTGTTATGAGGGTATGAAGCTCTGAAAGAATGGTTAACATTTTTGTATTGTTAGTAATGCTTACCAGGAAACTTGCTTTCTTGTAAATTCTCTTGCTTTGATTGAAATGTAATTTAAATTTCATCTTTTCTTATCTTTTCGCCTAGTACGTGGGTGTTAGCTGATTTTGAAACAAAACATTTTAAATAGTATAATTAAAACCCATTTCCTCTTCTGTCTGGTTTCACTTTGACTAGAATGCTCTTTTTCTAAAATGGGCAATAAAGATGTCTAACAAATGAAACTGATTTAAAATATTGTTAAATAGAATATTTATTTTTCTAATATCAAACAGTTTAGAACAAGTGCAGTCCATTTATGAACTCCTTGTAATGGGGCTGAGGAGGAAGAAGGAAGAGCTTTATGTGAAATGAAGTTTGAAAACAAATGGGAATACTCTTTAAAACCTAAACAGTAAAAACAGCTGGCTCATAAGGTGTAGAACATGTCTCTAGTTTTCAAAGCCTGTAACGTTCCTTTTTCCTGCATTCTGTGTTTAGAAAGGGGCTTTAGCCTACTCAAAGGTTTAAAAAATAGTCTTGTAACATTTACTTCCTTTTTCAGTCACCTGGTTTTCATTACAGTTACTCATCTGGAATTGACTAGCCTTAAGTTCTTAAAATGTAGAGCAGATACTTACCAGATGTGTATACAGTTTAAACCCCACCCCACCCCCAAAAAACCCAACCCCAAACAAACAAAACCAACGAATGATCAACAACCATAGATGTTTAACTTGGTATTTAAGTTCTGGAACCTACTCCTAGATTATAAAATAATGTTAACGTTCTGCTTGGAATGTGCTTCTGTATATGTTAATGCCTGCAGTGCCTTACGATTTTACCAACATGTTTAGTTGAGGTACTCATTTGAGTATTTTTGATTCCTCCTGAATGTAAATGGACAATAGGGTCAGATAATAAAGCTTGTGTGGATACTTGTAGCAACTGCCTTTTTAAATACACGAAAGAATTTGAAGTCAAAAAGCAGGAACATGATCAGATGTGTTAATACATGTGTACTCTAGTACCAAGTACCTTATATTGCCTGTTATGAATCTTTACATGTAAAAATACTGACTTAGCTTGGAGGATACCTATATTTTTTTTTAGGCTTCTTTAATTCTGCTAATAAAATGTTTTTTCAGTGCCAGAGTGTCCAATTCTGCACATATCCAGATGTCCTGTAGTCTGGACTGTTCTGTGATGAGTAAGACTTCTAATTTTTACCCTGAGAAGCTGTTTTATTGTCCATGCTGGTTTATAACCAAGTTTGTGGCCCAGAAGGAAAGAATGGACGTGGCTCTGTAATGTTGTGATTTGGACAGTTACATCATTTTAAGTGGAAAATCCTTGGTTCCAGTCTCAATTCTAATGACTGAATGTTTTGTCTGGTGGATTTTGAATATAGAATGCATGGACATTCATTGCTGGGGAGACTGCAGGCTGGATAAAAGCTGTAAATGCTAGGCTTGGTGAAAGTCACGGTCTCTCTTGCTTTGTCTTGCTGTTCCCCCAAATAACTGCTTACTTCTAGGAAGTGCTGGCTTTAACAGAAGTAATTGTCAGTCCTCCCTCAGCACTTAAGAGCAGTCTGGAAGGAAGGTCTTCCAAGGGTAGGAGGTATGTGCATTAAACTTGAGGCATTCACATCTTGAATGAATGGGAATTGCGGAGAAAACTCAGCTGATATAGTCAGTCTTCAAAAAGACGTCATTTGGGCATCCAGAGGGAGTTTTACAGCTGTAAATTCCAGTGGTGGGCAGGGCCTTTTTGCAACCCCAGCATGTAAGCCTGGAGGAGGGACCACATCCAACAAGTTTGTCTCCTTGATATTTCTCCTAGGCTTCAGCAATTCCCTACTTAGAATACTGGCTTTCATAGATGACACTCTCAGATGCCTGATAAGCCCTGGTATATAGCATATGGGAAGTTTTAGGTGTTTAATTTAGAGCTGTTTTGGCAAGTCACCTTAAAAGGTTTGTGTAGAGTGCTAAGTTTTGGGATGCTTTTACTCTTGCCTGCAAGTAAAATGACATAAAGGACTCGCGTCTTAGGGCTAGTAGGCTCAGTTCTGATCTATGCTGATAAAATTCTTGTGGTAAATTATTCGATCTCTCATTCTTCATTTTTCATTCTGTAAATGGAAGTCGGCTCTCTGAGAAACGCTCTGAATCCTGTGACTGAAAACTTTGCATTTGAAATGTTATTACTAAAGGGGTTTGCATAATTTTGGTTAAATTTTTGTGCAGATTTTTGTATTCCCACCACTTGTGATAGTTTCCCAGGATTTTTGCTTGCAAGTTTCTCTCACCTTTACTTCCAGATCTTTGGAGGAGGCACCTTTAAGTCTGGTTCCTTAGGCATGTGTCACAGACAGAAGGGTTATGTTTCACAAAACAGGGGTTTCACATTTTGATATACGGATTGTTGCTTCTTTTTTCTTCACATGATATTAATGGACACTGCCCAGCTCTTTTTTTGCTGCATTTGTCAGGTTCTTTTAGGAGCAAAATGTAGAGTAACATTGTCCTGCTACCAAATCTTAATTAAACAGGGCACTGAGGGATTGTTAGGCAAAGTTAAGTTAAAGGTATGGGAAAGGAAAAGTAAGTCTATTTCTCTAAAATACTTTATAACAGTATTGCTTTTTTTTATATATGCACATTTATGTGTGTGTATACACACATGCATACATATAGCATGGGTATACATGCTACACATACAGCATGTTATACTTATGTAGCATATATATGTTTGTCACCAAGTGCTTATGTTTGTGGGACAATTTGCTCAGCACAGTATCAGTATACCAGTGCAGCTGCAACTATTTAAATACTGTTCCCTGTGCAGATGCTGAGTGAACAGTGGCCTTTTTCAGTTTAGCTTATATCAGTATAGCTGACCCACTATGTCAACATAAACTGAACAGAAAAAAAGGTCACTTAGTCCAAAGACATTTCTGTGCAGGTCATTATGTTACTTTAGTTTAACCATACAATTATACAAGTAGGATAGTAGTGTTGGTACAGCTCCTTTTGAGAACAAAATCTAGGCCATCTTGTAAAGGCTGTGGAGACTACTGGAAAGAGTCTAATGATGCTAATCTTGTTTCCATTCAATGTGCTCTTAACAGAAGGACCAAAGTATTGCTCTTATTGTGTTGATATTTTGTGCCCTTTTCTTTAGTGATGTAATAAAGAACTGTTTTAAAACTTGGATGTAGGCACAGTTCTGTAGTAGCTATGGCCTCAGGTCACTTGTGCTCCTGTGACTGGCAAAGTCACCAGTTTGCGTTGATCACATGGCTGCGCTACTGCCAGTTCTTTGGTGGACAGTGTATCTTGCAGGTTTCTTAACTTGGCTGCCTTACAGAAACTGCTTCCTGTTTGTCTCCTCCTCTTCCTGCTTCTTTTTTCTTTTGCCAGTTTCTAAATTATGCAGTGTGCTATTTAAACAATACTATTAGTTTCATGGGTTGTTTGTATACTTCTACATAGTTGTAACTTTCCTGCAGTGGAAATCTACAGCTTTCTTCTGTAAGGAATACAGTGTTTGCCAGGAGCATTCATGCTTCACAAGACTGCACTTGGAGTCAGTTTTCAGTAAGGAAAAAAAAGAAGGTCAAGATTCATAAGTACACATTTGAGTGATCATGAGGGTAAGATGGGGTGGGGCCCCTGTGATGAGATTGCCAAACTGATTAACCATATCTTACTCATTCTACTTGGCGTAACTTGATGAATGTTATCAGGATGATTTACAGAAAGTGGAAGCTGGAGGGACGTCTCTGAATGTTCCCATAGTTAGGTATGTGTCTGTATGTAGTGGTGTTTGATTGCTCTCTTGGGGATGGATTGATACTCCATTTACAGAGGGCTTTGTAGGCTGTATAACAAATGAGTATTCAGATTTCTCTTAGAGAAAGATAAAGTAAAAGATAGTATTTCCCCTTCCTATTACGTGATGAAAAATTATGTTTCTAAGCTTCTGAATAAGCCAATACTGATGTAAAATGGCAAGTTACTTACTGCTTCAGACAACATTGTGGCATTGCAGATTTACTTTCCCTTTTCTTTTGACATGTTAGTATCATATTTGCCTAACCACTTGAAGCTATTCTAAAAATATAGCAAAATGAGGCAGTTGATAACTGTTGCAATAGCCGCTTTAGTTCAAGCCCAGAAAGCAGCCAGTGTTCCTTAGCCTGTATACCACTAAATAAGGTGTAACAAACACAGATAATTAAGTTTTTTTTTTAATGTGGTTGTTTGTTGTACATAACTTTATTCCAAAGTAGGGGGTGTTAATGTAGTGCACCCCTCCTCTTCTTTTTCTAAACAGCACTAAAAAAAAAATAAAACCCCAAATCCCAGTTGGAATACTCATTATTGAGGGAACACGTACATACCTGTACAAATGCGTCTGGGAGTCTTTCCTCACGATTCGATGTAACTGTCTGACTTGAAAGTCCTGAACACCGAAGTCTGTTTTAAGGGCCAAGTTCCAGGGCTGTGCAATGTGCTCTGAATTGAGAAGGGGTTTGCTATGGATCTGTCTGTCTCTCTTGTTTCTGGTCTACTTTTAAGTCTAGTGCCTTTGTGTAAGTACCATATCTGAAAAGAGTAACATGCACTTTCTTTACAGATGAAGCCAAACTGTCTACCTTTAATTTAGATTATAAGCAGTTCAGGGCAGTGACTGCGCTTCTGCTGTGCTTTTCATGGTGCCTGTCTTGTTAGAGTCCTGACTAATAACTGAAGATCCCAGCCTAATTTAATTTATTAACAGTAAGTAACAGACGGTAACTGCTTCAAGATCTGAATTGAGGAATACCTAGAGAGCCAAGTTTTAATGCAGTTATCTACCAAGCCAACCTCAGAGAAATACAGAATACAATCTTCAGCAGCCTCTAAAAAAATCAGTTGTGTAATCCTCTCAGAACAGAGCAACCGTGGGTCACAAATTTAATATTGGCTTCTGTGTTTAATCTTAGTGGGAGTCACTTCCATGTTATTCGAGTTCTTTGTGGGAGGAGATGTTTGTGCAGAAGATAAACTACACATTTCTAATGTGATGCAATTGGAGCAAAGTTCTTCCTAAAAGTTAAAGCAAACAAATGAGCCATCTTTTCCTATTCCTTCATATGAAAGATGGAAAATTTTAGTGGACACTGTTTGGCATTGTGCAGAGTTGGTGGACTTGTATGCTGGCTTTGTGCAGAACACTTAAACCTGGTGCGAACTCTGCAGAATGAGCACTACTTCAGTATAATTTGTCACTTGACAAGCAAGCAGTGCAGGTATTTCAAATACCTGAATATAAAATTGGAATTGTCTGGTACATGGTGGAAAGTAAGAATAATAGTTTGCATTGTAATGCTTTGACCTATTGGTTGAGAACCTGTTCTGTCCACAAATGATAACATAGTGAAAGCAAAAATGTTATTGCAAAGTGAGAGATTTCTGCTGGGATTTTAATGTCTAGGAAGACTGTTTTGTGTTCCTGGCAAGGAGAGTGTAGGGTAGTGGTTTGTTCATGCAGCACTTAATCTGTGTTTAAGGGCATGAATGGTTTTGGCTTCTCTTTCCTTACCGTTAATTTTTTACATTTCAGTTTGTGTAATTCAGGAAAATAAAATTGTATCAGGTTAAGCAGTGGTCCATTTAGCCCGTTTTTAATTGATGATGGCTATTTAATGTCTTTCTCTTCTATTTGCCGGTGCCAAATGTTGGTTTTCTCGATAACGTTTTGGTCAAACTAGACTAACTTCTTCCACTTTTCTAACTTGAAATGTAAGCCAAAACAGCTCTACCTGGCTGTCTTCTATCTATTGCAAGATTACCATCACAGTTGTGGGAACCCATCAACTTTAGAAATAGGAAAATTTGTTTTTGGAAAACCAAAACCAGAAAACCGAGACATGTGAGAAAATGTATTTCTCAAGTAAAGTAATAATTGCAGCAGTTGAAGAAAACAATTCTGGAGTCTTTGCTAAAGACTTTAAAGTAGTTAGTTCAAATAATATTTCTATGGAATGTGCTTTTTTCCAGTGAACATTGTAAAAGTAAAATTCTTAGTTTTAAACATTCCTTGGATTGGGCCTGTGAATTGAAATACAACAACTATTTGTAATAATGAATTCAAATCCAGAAAACAATTCTTTAAGAAGCAGTGTTAGCTAGTTTATTTTTCTGTCTAATTTTAAAAAGGTGAAATGTAATGGTGGAAAAATATATTAGCTCTTCTAACCAGCTAAGCTAGTCGCTTCTCTCCCAATTAAATATTGACCCCCTCCTTGCCTTTTGTTTTTAATTAGCATTTAATTTGATAAAGAAACTTCTTTGACTTTTGTTAGCTTGGCTTTCTCTGATAGTCTTTGATCTTAACAGTTCGATCAGTTTGATATGTACCATGGTTTGTAGCTTGGTGAACCTATTTTTGAGTTTTGCTAGAAGTCCTGAATTAGCCTGCTCGGGTGATCCTGCCCTGGAGCAGCTTCTGTGCATGCTTGTTTCCTCAGTTCCTTTTTCTAAGGTGTGACTCCAGTCAGGGAAGGCTGTTCTCAAGCTTTTCCACAATAAATAACAATATAAATAATTTACGTGTACACTAGGTTTAATCCTCTTCTCTTTGTCCCTCTTCCCCCTGGCCTTACAGACCCTCATGTTTCTGATGTCTTGTTTTTCTACTGTGACTCTTGACGGGCTGCTCCAAGAAGCAGTTATTTATAGCGTGTAGAAAAATTAGGTGGCATCATACCCTTTTGTATTTTTGGGATAAGCGAAGTTGTCTTTTTATTGTTGTTTTCGCCCCTTGCAGAAGTGCACTTAGCATTTCATTTTTCTTTTCTCATCATATTAGTTGGGCATTTGAAAGTGTAATGCTATTTCTGTAAATTCTGTGGTAATGCATAGTTGTTAACAATTTTACCTCATTCAAATCTAAGTGTTGTATATTGTAGCATCCCTTCTTCAATGACATGATCCAAAATGGAATTCCTCTCAAAATTTGAGGTTTCAATATTGATTTAGTTGTAGTTCCTAAATGGCTGTTGTTTATAAAGACGCATATACTTTTTCTTGACTTGACTAATGGCAGTTTTGCTCTGCTTTTGCCTGTTTTACTGTGTTCTGCCTGCCTGGGTTATTTATTGAGATTTTGTTTCTAATCTGAATTTGCACTCTTTGCTACTGGCTTGGAGTAGGAGTTGAAATATCCTGTTTCTGTGACTCCACCCTGGGATGGTGTTCCATCATTTTCTAGTATCTGTTGTTTTTTCATTTTAAGCCCTTTAGCTTAAAAAAAATCCATGTTTGTTTAATTTAAGTTTTCTAGACTCAGAAGACAGCTAAAAACTTAGATAACATCTTCTGATGTCTTGAATGGATTGAAAAGCACAGCACTGTGTTACATTTTAATTTTTCAGCTGCTTGTGCTTGACTGAAAGGGTAAAATCTTTATGGATAAAGCCTTTACTGCAGCATAGGAATACGTATTGTATAAATGGTGTGTATTATCAGGCATTGCAAAGTAATTCTGTGTGCTTCTTATCAGATTGCCAGGCTTTCTTGCAATATCTTCTTTAAAATGGCTTCTTGTATAACAAGTTTTATGAAATAGAAGTGAAGCGCTGTGGCTTTTTTTTCCTGTGTTCTGTGGACTGCCTTATTAAAAGCTAAAAGAAAGTTTTTTAAACTTTACCAGTGTTTTTGCTACTTGTGCTTCTGATATTTCTGTATTGTATTTCAAAATCAAGTAGACCTCATGTGGATATAATACAAACAAAAAATTTTATTTTTTTCTTGGAAAGTAACAGGTAAACATGTAGCCTGTGACTAAAACCCAAGCCAGAAGGCTAATGTGCTTTAGTGTCAATAGCTCTTCAGTCTGTTAGTTTAGTCCTTAATATAGGTTAATGAACATGACGGGCTCTTTTATATAATTGTACTGCTAAGGTGGAGTCAGCAGAGCTATTGCTAGTGCTCAGGATGTGTTATACAACTGTAATATCAGAGCCAATTCATTTGACACTTTTTTAAAATCTTTTATAGTGTGCCGGTCAAATAAAAGTCCATGGGTCTGTTTGACGTGCTCAAGTGTCCATTGTGGAAGGTGAGTACAAAGTGTTAGTGTGCAAATCTTTTCAGACCTTTATCTTTTTCCTTTGTTGCTTGACTGAGGCAGTTAATTCAAAATTTTCCTGAATGCCTTATATATAATTTCTTGAAATAAACCTTTCATGATCTCATTTAACATTGTATGTTTATACTAAACACACTTCTTTGCTACCTTATGAGAGTCCAGAGATTATACTTGACATAATTTTTTTTTCCCCAAAGAAAAGCATATGGTGAATGTGATTGCTCAGCTCACAAAGTGCCTGGAGAATTGCTCATTCAGTGGATTATTGTAAAGGTCCATTCTGTAAAGGATGTTTCTATTGTAATTAGGTTAAACCAGTAAGAATTCTTGGAAACCCACAAATCCAAAGTGGCGCAGCTTATTTTGAGAAGAACAGCAACTGTCCAGCTTAGACAGAAAATACCTTAAATGTACTGTAGTGTAGTTTTGGAATTAAGTTATTGCCATAACATATAAGGACTAGCTACCATCAGAGTTCCTTCAGAGTACACCTGGTTTTTGTCTGTGTTAGTTGAAGTACACCAAAAGAATTTGTAGAGGCATGATACAGTCAATGCTGTTATTTGCTGCTACAAAAATGTTTGAGATGCACATACTAATGAGAATGCAGTTAGTGTTGACATTTAGACAGTATCTGAGATGTCAACATGTTTTCATCTGTAGGATAGTGTCTGTGCTGGTGTGCTTTTATTCTGGAAAGGCATCATTAAACTTAGTGACTTTGTCTTTCAAAGTGGATTCAATAACTCCAGGTTTTGTTTCTTTGAGCTGGATAGCAGTAAGTGCTACAATTTTAATTGTGTCTCCTATTCAGAGTTTTCAGCACAAACCCCTTTTTATCTCTTTTTATTTATTAATTTATTTTATAAATTTATACTTGGTGAGAGCTAAGAGAGGGGGAGCTACTTCATGTTATGTGACGGTGTGAAATAAATAGTTTGGAATATTTTACTTGTTATTAATTTAAAAAAAACATTATTACTGTCCACATGTGACCTTTCTTGTGTGCAGTTAGTAGACATTGAGTCAGTTATTTATGTAGTTTGTTTTGGCTTTCCAAACTGCTCCCATCCTTAGGATGGAAAACAATTGAATGAGAAGAATGTAATATAGACCTTGCAGTGGGAGCACTTTTGATCATGAAAGCACACGGCATGTTCTTGTGTTCAGATAATGTTTGAAATCAAAGGAAGAGAAAGAGAGCTTTTCAGATCTTCGCTTGAAGTACATCCTCCAGGTAGGGTCATAGGGAACGTTACTGAGTAGCAGAGCATTTCTGGTGGGAGCATAGCTTTATAAACCTGTCATTTGCATTGTTAGGCAGAAAACCAACTCCTGCAAGCACAACTGTCTCATTCGGGTTATGACATAGTTGCTGCAGGACTCTGCCAGCACAGCAATGTTGGTAACCCTGTGGCTTCAGTGCCGTAACTAACACAGCTGCGTTAGCAGAATTGTTTACACCTGCATGTGGGAGAACAAGTGTAGAATACAAAGACCTTCATGTGGAGCATGTGCAGAGTTCCTATTGGTTAGCATTTCTGAGTTCAACAAACAAGAAATGGGGGAGGAGGGAATTCACCTGAGGTCTGGCCATGCACTTCTAAGTGTTAATGATTTTCAGCTGATACTTAGGGCGCTTGCATTTGTAATGACACTTCTTTAATTAAAGATGCTTAATTTCCTACATCTTAAATTTTGAGCATGAAAATGCTCACTATGTCAGCAAAAGAGCTGTAGGATTTTAGATTTCTTTTTTCAGTTGTGTGACCCCAAGCCCTAGAGCTTTTCAAATTCACGAACTTTATAAAATGTAGAACGCTCTAATATTAAATTGTGCTGCAGAATGGGAAAGCTTAAAATGGTTGTGCTTTTATGTAGGGGACAGCACACTGTTAAAGTAATCACAAACATGATGAGTGCTGGGTAGAGAAAAAAGTAGAGCTGTAAGAAAAAATATATGGGAAAGCAATATGGAGGACTAACCACATTACAAGTATTGAAAAAGGGAGCTAATGATTTTCTCAGCTGTGAAGATGCATCAGGCTGTTCAGGTCCCAGATCCTGGGGTTTGGTAGAAGGATGCCAGTTTGTGGTTGCTATGAAGGAGATGGAGAGATTAATTTGGACAACATGGGAGCGTAAAGGGGTAAAAAGTTAGAAAATTTAACCAATGTTTTCACACAGATGAATTGCCTATTTTAATGCCTGTATAAATACTGGATGCTTATTAGGCTGCTTTTTTTCTTATTTTCAATGAATGTTGGTTAAGTAACTGTTTAAAAGTATAAGACTTCTTGTTTTTCATTTATTTTAGATATGTGAATGGCCATGCAAAAAAGCATTATGAAGATGCACAGATTCCTATGACCAATCATAAGAAAACAGAAAAACAAGAGAAAGTTCAGCATACCGTGTGTATGGATTGCAGTAGTTACAGTACATACTGGTAAGGGTTTAAACGCTGTAATTTGACAACTTTTTATGTACTAGAAGGTGGAAACTTTTAGAATCTTCTGAAGCATTATATTTCACATATTTTTGAGCACTTAATCTCTTGATTTCCAGACCTGGCTGTTTAAAAACAGTTGTGAAATAACCCTCTGCTTCTGCATGTGTATTGTAGGACTGGTTGTGGCTAAACTCCCACATTTCAAATGACTTAGCAGAAACTTTTTAAAATAAATGCTATTTATGTGATTTGGAGTTGCTTCTGTTTGCTTTGGGGTATGTTGAGAACCTAACCTTTTAATTGCAATAACTGCTGTTTGGTTTTAGTTGCTCCTTCCATCAAATTGGTGAGCCTTTCACATACCATTTATTTGTCAGAATATCAGAAAGTAAAGTAATACACTATAGATCCTGCCCAAGAGATGTGAACTTGTGGTGTGTATGTGTGTGTTTTGTTTGGGTTTTTTCCAATATTAATCTTTTTTTCTTCACTCTGAAAGAAAGGCTGCTTTTTTTGGAGATTTGGTGCAACCTGTATGAGTTTGGGAAAATGATGGATGCTGTTGGGGAGCAGAATCAACTCTCTAGCAAGATTACATAGCAGAATCACAGAAGTGATTCTTTTAACAGAAGAATGGCCTGGACTGACTTATTCTATCAGTTTCTTACAATGAGATATGAGTACTGTTTAGGAAGGTTTCATAGTTATGCTGGTAATGTCAGGTTCCCTATCTTCCTTGTTCCTCAGAGAGCAAAGACTGGAAGTCTATTGAAAACAATGCTTTTGTGTGCTCAGCATCTTCCACCTCTTCACCCCTCAGCAAAACTGTTGATAGCTGCTTCCCCATTTCCTGTTAGCTTCATGGTTTCCCATGTATGTTGTTACTTGTGCGGTGTGGCAGTGCAGAATTTGAACGGTGCAGATCTCAGGGAAATCAGTGTTATGGTCTTATAAAATTACTGAGTATATAGCTCCACTGATGGGTGTTCTATTCAAATAATTACGTATCTTTTGGGTACTTCATCAGGGAAAAATCTGTTTGCTGAAGTTTGGATATCCAGTTTTATGAGGAATACTTCCGTAACAAATATTTTTTTCCCCTACAAGTGAAACCACAGTTAAGTGGTGTCACCTTAAGAAATTTTGTTTGTAGCAACTAAAAAATTATTCAAGCTGGTGCATGCAGCTGTACAGATGTTAAGCATAGAAGAAAGGTTTGAGTAGCTTTGATGTGCGGCGATTTTGCTTCCATTTACATTTTATTTAAATGACCAGCATTTTTATCTGCCCCTATGTGAAAAAGTTAGAAAACAAAATTTTTCCAAGTGACACGGGTTACCAGCATTGGAACAGTTGTGGGAAGCTAATTCCACTTTCCCAATTAATGCTGTTAACCACTGAGTTCTACGTTGTGGCTTTTTGTTTTGTTTGAAGTACAACCTGTCTTCTAGTCACTCTGAAGGTAATAATGTGTGGAGGAATTTTAGCAGGGTATTTGAAGTCTTGATTATAGCTCCATTTACTATGACAAATAGTATGCCCAACTTGCTGAGGCTTGATGAATTATATCAGCAAGTCAGAGCACTCTGCTGACCTTATTCCAAACCCAACATGGGCATTGCAAAATGATGACAGCCAAACTGAGGACTGTGGGATCTATTACTGAAGCAAATTGTGCTTATGAGGATCAGGTAGGCACACACTTAGGAAGCTCACTGGTGTTTCACAGCATATTTGTGGTAGGACAGATGAGAAGCAGTTTAGCATGTGATGTCTTTTCTGCTGTAATCGAAGTAGAAGGCCGAGTCATCTATGGATGAACTGGAACTAATTGTAGAGAGCTTTGCCTTGGGGAGTTCCTGTTGCATATAATTCACTAGCAAATTGTAACTCTCCCATGCTAATGTGAAGCTGAACAAGTTTCAAAAGCAGTGTATCTTTGCTTTCATTTAAGATATTTCAGTTTGTTCCCACCTGATAATCAGAAAAAGATACCTGGATTTGTTACTGCACCCATTTTTTTTCAGTGGAAATGAGCTTAGATGTGTAAAGATGAAGTAGAAAGCATTCAGGCCAACTTCTGCCCCTTTATTTCAGACAGTACTGCAGGGGCTGCTATCTAATAGTGCTTGCCAGTTAAAGCAAATAGTTGGGTGAATTCAAGTCGTAACTATCTACTCTGGAGATTGAATTTTGAATTGTTATTTGTTGGCTTCTTCAGTGTAGACATGAATCCAGTAGACAGTGCTATGTTTATGCAATGATGTTTCTTTTAAGTGAACTTTTATTTAAAGAATAATATTTTATGCTAGCAATGTGGGCATCCTCAATAATTTGAAAGTCAAGAAAATACCATTCTAAGACTTAATTGAATTTTACTTCTACTGTAAAAATAATGGACGTATTTTGATGCAGTGCTGACTTTTATATTTCTATTTGCCATTTTGTTTACTGCACAGAGTTGAGTAGAATACTCTTGTTCCATTTTTATCCTATGGATCCCAATTTACTGTGTTTCTTAGCTTGCATGATAGTAGCAGCGAACAGGCCTGTATGGGCTCTTTTCGAAGCAGAAGACGTTTAATCCTTTGCTTTTCCTTGGCCTTGTCATAACCTTTCATGCAGTCATGAGAGCACAGTCCAGGGTTTGCCTTAGCTATTCTTGTCAGCCCAAAGGGAAGAAATACTATGTGACTGTTGAACCTACTTTGCTTTACTGAATTTTGTTTATAGTTCACATGCAGTCTTGCTGTAAACCAAAATGAGATCAAGTAGTCTCCTGTAACTGCATTTCAGCGTGGAAGATGTTTTCTTTTACATGATCACAAGCTTTCAACATAGCTTTGAAAAGAAAATGTTTCAGTTCTGGTGGGATGGTGGTTAATTTTTATTTTTTTTAATTTGAGGTGAGGTTTTTATTGTATTTATGAATTGATAATGTTTTTCAAAATACAGGCATGCTTGAGGTATCCTCAAGTATTAGGCAACTAGGGATTTGCTTTCCAAAGGATTTTGATCTTTATTGTATGTCCTATTCACCTGTTCAGTCTTCACAGTGGAAAAGTTGAGAGGATGTTAATCTTTTATTTATTATGAGAGTACAATTCTCTTGATTCTTTGGTCACTTTTGAGACAGTAGATGCAATACTAAATCTTCAGACTGAATTATGTTTGAGACCCTAAGCACTGAGAAAAACAGACCCCTGAATTCCACTTGTTGGAGGTAATCAGCCTTTCAGTTAGTTCTAAAGTACTAAGCACAAAGAGTTTGCAAGAAGTACAGATCTTTTTTATCTTCAAGCTATCATATGATGCTTTCTCCTGCTGTGTTAGTGGTCATTTTTCTGCGCACAAGAAGTAGAATGATATGTATAAGAAGCCTGCTTTCAGAAATATGTTTCCTGAAAGAGGACTCTTGTAAATTTGTTTTCTCTGTGCTAGTGCAAAGACAGTTGGTTAGCAGAGAAGAAGAAAGGCTGCCCTGTTTATGTATTTGCATAATATGTTTCCCGTGTTCATTTAATCCCATACACAACTTGCAGGTCAGATTTCTGACCCATTAGCCTCCTTAAAGGCACATGGTTGTGCAAATGTCCTCATCCAGTCCTGTGTGCCCCCCAGCCCCTGTGGGCTGATGTAAAAATAACTAAATGCCGAGGACTTTAAAAAATTCTTTTTTAGTCTTTCTTTTTGTGGTGGTGGTTCTATTTAAAAAACGGACCTACTGTGCTAGTGCATAAGCATCTGAAAATGAGATTGTTTAGGACCATTATTTTGCATTCTACAATCAGTGGAAATTAAAGAGATTAAAAAGCTTTTTATCAAGACAGTAAAACTTGAGTTCTTAGTTTATTCATGTAAGGAGTTAGCACAACTAAGGAAACTTGGATTTTCTTAATTTTTCTTGTTCTGTAATTCTTCAGTTGGCTTTTAAACATAGCATGAAATTCTGTAACCTACTGAAACAGCCAGAACTAAGCATAAGTATTCCCCAGAGCAGTGCATACATTCACTGGCTTGCTGCCACGTTAGCAACAAAGGAGGCCCAAAAAGACCAGGCCTTAGAGGTGGCAGAGGTGCTAAAAATAGAAAGTGTGTAGAGAGGAAGATATTGTGCTAATCCATATGAGGGACCCTCCTTGAAGTATAGAATTTGTCCCGTACAATTGCTGTTAAAAGCATATTGTAGAACTGCTGTATTCAGAAAGGTATATTGTTAATTTGTGATAACCCCGACGATCACAAATTAAACATTTATTTTGAATGTCAGCTTCACATATAGGAAGTAATCTCTCAGTTTACCTTTAAGGTGTGTGGGCTCAGTAAACTTTAAGCTATTAAAGCATAAACTATGTCCTGTGCTGTTTACTTCGTTTATCCAAAATAGATTGGTTGTAGTGCTGTTATTTCTAGTAGTAGTGCTAAACCCTCAGTGTTCCATGGAAGGTAGTTTAAAAAACCTGCCCATTAAAAAGAGAAATAAAAGCAGCTTGTCTTGTTTTTAAGTGAATCTTAAAATTACTTTTCCACTGTTGCAAGGACCGTGACATTTAATGACGTATTTAGTTTTATTCCTCCATCTTGGGGAAAGTGCTAACTTGCAGTTTTATGTAAAGATGTAACTGGAATGTAAGATCAGACTAAAAAAAAGGTTAGCATGATCTTTAGGGCACAGGAGCAAGTATTAAATCATCTTTCAGCAATAAGTTGGCTTAGAGGCTTTCGGTGAGCTTGTGTCTGCTTTCATTCCCTGTTTGTAAATGTTAGTCGCTACACAACTAGAGTAGCAATAAAATTGTGCTAGTATACCTGGGGGTGTGGACACATTTGGTATTGAGGAGGAGTCGGACTGTACTGCATCCACCTGCACCCTATTTACCTCTCAGCAAAGCTGGGCTGGGTAGTTTGCTCTGATAGTTGTCCTTGAGGTGTGGTGTCCTGTGAGAGTGGCAAATGTAGGAACACTTCATTAGCTAATTGTAGGTGGTTGATAAAGCTGAATAGGACTACTTAAAACATGGCTGAAAAATAAGCATGTTTACAGACTTCTTCCCCCTCCCAGACTAACGAGGTCTGTGGCAATCTTTTGGGGAAAAAAAATAATCTGGCAATAGCTAACTTAATAATTTCTAGATCTTGTGTAAGTATCCACAACTGCTGTGTTCAGTGTTTGGAAATCTTGAGTGTTGTATTAATTTCTCTTCTTGGAGGCAAAAATCAACAGAGATCCTGGACGGACTGGTCTTACAGACTCCTTTTGGTGGCAAGGGCCTTTACTTTCTCAACTCTGTAGTCTCCTCAAGAATTCAGTGTTTGAATTAACACTAGCAATACTGTTGCCTTTGAACTACATCACAGACTTAGCAACAAAGAATGTTGTAAATTGCAGTTGTGCCTGAAGTTGATAGCTTCATTAATTTATGAAGCACAGATCTGCTCCAGCAAAGGAGTAACCTGAGATGATGAGGATGTATTTCGTTTTTGAGTCAGTGCTGTGGCAAAGGGAAAGGAGAGAAATAGCTACGGTTCTGATATTAAACATATCCAAAGTAAGTTAGCTTTCTTCACAGGAAGCGTTCAGTTGCCTGACAGAATTTGAAGCTGCAATTTGATGCTTCATAGTAAGCACAGGGTTGGCTGACAAACACTGCTCAGAGCTGAGTTAGCTTTGTGGGATGTGGGTGAAGGGAAGTTGTGACAAGTCTCTGCTCCCTTTTTATCGCAGTGCTCTCAAAAGAGCTGGTACAAGTGGTGTTAAGTCTTTTCTTACCTTCCTGTTTCTCATGCCAGAATATGGGTTATCTAGTTCTTGAGCTAGCTCTTGGCTAAGCCTGCAAGAGTACTGTGAAACGTCATCTGCAGCTCCTGTGCATAGCAGTAAAGCTTCCACTCTACTGACTGCCTCCTTTGAGAGAGACTCAAGCAGGCTGCACAGAATTCTTGGTTTACTGATGTGCAGGTGTGGATTCTGCAGGGCTGGGCTTCCTTACTGACTGCAGCATTTGTGTTTCTTGGTTTTAAGGGATTTTTGTCCTTCCTTCTCCTCTCCTTTCTACTATCCCACCCCTATATACAGGTGTCATCTTTCCTTCACAAATGGAAGACAGAGCATGGATAAGAGGGTCCACATCACTCTGGGACCTGTATTTGCTCTTGTGAGGGCAAGAAATGCAGGGGATTTAAAATACAGCAAAGCAGCAGAAGTTAATTCCATCTTGTTCTCCTTATGACAGTTTTCTTTGCTACTCTCTCATTTCTTTAAATCGACATGTGCCGTGTGAATTTAGATGTACTCAGGAAAATAGTGAAATAAGGTGTGGGGTTTTTTTTCAGCATTCCCTAAAGGACCCTCCTCCTCCCTCTTCAGAAATGGTCTGTAACCTTTGTCTTTGTGCACTATATGAGGTGTTAGAAGCCCAGAGTTTGAATATTAAATTGTAATTAACATCTTTGCTTCTTGGGAAATGTGAGATCTTTGTCGAACATTATAGGATTGTAGACTTTTGTAACCCTTGCTTCTGCTGAGAGGACATTTTGATTTGCCTTCACTTTACATTTGCTGTGAGGCAGTGGGGGGGTCAGCTCCTCTCTCTTTTTCAGCTCAGTTACTTACTTTTGCACGCTTAACACTGGAAAAGCTTAACACTGGAAGAGCTTCTGTATATATAAAAACTATATGAGAGATTGAGTGATATTTGTGGTTAAAGCACGAGGTGCGAGTTGCCACAGACTTCTGGTGTGACTTTGGATAAATCTGATGAGTCTTCTATGGATTGTCTACTGATGCTGCTTTTGGTTACACTGTATGTTTGAGCTTTTGTTGAACTGGAATTCTGCATTGGGACAAGCAGTACGTCATGCTTCCGATTCCTAATAAAGAACTGAGCTAGAAGAAAAAACATGTAATAAGATAGTGCCTGTACCTTCTCTTGCTATAGGCTAGTTTTCAGAGAACAAAGCTCAGTATGTAGGTGTGCTCCCCTGTTCCCCTCATAATCTTCCACTGAATCACTTCAGTGCTTGCCACATGTAGGCTTGCATGATTGTTTTGGAGTACTTCATTGAAATCCTTTGTACATTCTGATAAATGTTTTTCTTGCAGTTACCGCTGTGATGATTTTGTAGTCAATGATACCAAGCTAGGCCTGGTACAGAAGGTCAGAGAGCACCTACAGAACTTGGAAAAGTAAGTAGTTTGTTTATATCCAGACTGCTTTGGGTGGACTTGTAATATGGCATAATTTAAGTGGCATTTCTATGTATATATGTATTTAATATATATATTTTGGTGCTTCTATGTGTGTGATACTGTGTATGTTTAAATATTGTTTTCATCACTGAGAAGCAGAGGTGCAGAACAAATGAATTTGATCTCATACATTTTGTTTCTTATACAGTGAATCTTATTAAAAGTAGCATATGGTGATGCAGGAATTTAGATACCTATTAACTTTCTTGGTACCTAGCCAGTAATTATGGTCTTTTTCCATATACGTGGGAGAGAATTTCAAGAACAAAATCATAGTTTTGTCAAAACTAGAGTAGGTTTCTGGAGCAGAGACATTGAAGTGAAAATGCAGGTGGAAGTAGTCTTCATACTAATTGCATAGTTTGGTTTCCGAACAAAAAGATTAAGAAGGCTTATGAACTTGGAATCGTACAGAAGAGACATGTTTTTCCTCTGCCTTTATCTGGTGCTATTCCACTGAAAAGTTGATATTACAATCTTTTTCACTTACTCTGTAGGTAATATTAACATTTTCGTTATTTTCCCTTCTCTTTTTGGTGGGCTTCTCACGTATGTAATGAGAAGTAAAGATGTTTAAGCATAATGAGAAGTGCACATTAGTATTTTGGAAAGGTCCAGGAGATCTAACTTTTTGGGAGGTAAATGATACCATGGAGGCTCCTGTTGTGTGTAATGACAGCTTTTGAATGTTTGGAGGGCTTTTCAATTAAAAAAAAAAAAAAAAAAAAAAAAGACACCCCATTCCCCACCCCCACCCACCCCCCGCAAATCTGGAAGAAGTTATGGTTTTGCCATTAGATTAGAGAGAAATCATAAACTGGTAGAATTGAGGGGCCAGTAATCTCCAGTGATGTGGAGAAGAATAACTAATTGTTCTTCTAACTTTGTATTAGTATTACACAAATGTTATAACCTTATGATTTTTACTTAAGTAAGAGAAGTCAGCTATAATACATAAGTGCTAGCACTCGAGATATTTTTGATTTTTGGTAACTTTACTTTGTCCTGATTTTTTGAAATTGTCTTTCTAAAGGCTTAGATGATTCTTCTGACAGAAGTATTTTATGGAAAATTCTGCACTAAGTATTCCTTTGATTAAGGAAAAAGATCAATATTTTAGATGAAAAGAAGCATGCTAATAAGGCCACTCTTCAGGGCACATACTGTAGCATGCATAACAATGTCATTAATTCGGACATTAGTGTTGAAAATAGGATGTGTGTCTGTACTCTGAGGGAGGTGGTGTCTATTTCAAGACTATGAAAAGCATATGTTGCAGTCAGGAAGCTCTTTGCTGTCTTAATGACAACTGATGGCAGGTGTAGTCTGTCCATTTCACACAGTATTTTGTTTTTATAGTAAGTAACCTCTTTTAATTACTTTCCAACAGTTCAGCCTTTCCATCAGACAGACATAGGAAAAGAAAACTATTGGAAAACTCATCTCTGAACAGCAAGTTATTAAAAGTAAATGTAAGTACAACAGATCCGGTACAGTGAGTTTAAGGGTTTTTTCTAAACCTGTGGAGGCTTATAGTTGGCCTAGACTTGAAATATGTACAGTCAGTTACCCAAATTCTGCTTGGTGCACTTTGTCTTTCTCATCTCCTGAGCACGCACCTAGAAATGCCCCATCTCACAAAGGAACATTTGATATTCTGCTGCATTTCTGTTGACCTAGACTTTGAGCTTCCCTGTACTTAAGAAGGGTTTCATGTCAAGATGGAACTTCAGGGCAGTTTGAGCTTGCTAGGATCAGTATTGGAAGGAGCTAGTACCTATTGAGATTAACACAGGGCTAGACATAAGACTTTTCTGAGCAGACAAGGAGTTTTTGTCTTTTTGTTTGTTTGTTTTTACAGTACAGAAGGCAAAGAAGCAGGTGCACTGTCTTTTTCTAGGGGCATAAGAGAGTAATTGTTAGGAAAAGTAAAAAAACAACAAATTTTTGGAAGACCTTAGTAAAACTTGCTTTGAAGATGAACTGTGGACTATTATTAAAGTTTTTCTCACTCTCATCTCTCATCTTCCTGCTATTTTAACTTCACATCTGCAGAACAGCACCCAGGAGAGGATGATCCAGCCCTTGCTAGATGGCTGAAAGGGCTGCATAGTTTCTTCCAGACAAAGAATGCCCCAAACCAAATGTCTCTGTTTTCCACAGTTTGGGTTGAGGGAGTTTCTAATCTTCATAATTTCTCCCAGATTTTTTCCCTCTCCCAGAGAGGGAAGATACAGACCCAGTTGTATGCAACTGCTTCATTTTCACCCTTGGCCAGAAGGAGTGGTAGAGCAGAGCTATTCCTCCTTGGCCCTTGCGGCTGCAGGACAGCAATGTAGTCAAAGGGAGCTGAAGTAATAGCTGTCTTCAGCTATGACAAACCTGATTATGAAGAGAAAAGTTCTAGGGAGGAGTATGAATGGAAATAAGAGGGTGGGGTGGGAGCAAAGCAGCCAGTTACTGTTTTGCAAAGTCTCTAGGGCTTTAGTTACTTTAAAAATGTGCTGCGTACAGGCAGTTTAGGGTCCTCTGAATGTGCTGTGTATGCTTTCTGTACTGTCCCGATCTTGGGGTGATTGAGGAAGCCTCAGAGAAATAGTGGGGTTTTTTTTGCTATGGCAACACACAGCATCATTGTCTGGAAAACTCAAAGCCAGTAAAAACCAGAAGGAAAATTCTAGGCAACATTTAGATATGGAGAAGACAGAATTAGAAAGCATGAACTTAATGTTGCTTTTATTCTTCATAGTCTGTGCTGTTTTCTCAGTTTTATTAATACTTAAATATTGCCTGTAGCAACAGATGATGTTTTTATTGTTGGCACACTGGTTCCATATCTAGAAAAGAGAGGGCACTGCCGTTTGCATTAATACCATGCTGTCTCCCCCTGGGCAAGAGTGAGAAAAGAATATGCTAAGGACACTGTAGTGTTTGTACTTAAAAGTTTTCTTCCTTTATTGGAAAACAGGTGTCTCTGTAAATAATTCTTACTGAATTGGTAAGTTGCTTATGTAAATAATGCTACTTTTTTTTTTTAACAACATATACACAAATATCCTGCTGTCAGTTCTTCACCAGAGATGATGTTTGTCGTAGATTTGGGGAGGAAAATAAGTTTTATTGGAACACTTTGAATACATATTTAGTAACCTGGATTTGCATGCAGTCTTTGGGGTCAAGGAATACATTCATTTTGAGATACTACTACTAAAAGATAGTCTAGCTTTTAAATTCCATTAAAACAATGAATAATGCCCCAAAATTTGTTGAACTTCCAATGTGATATTTTGTAGACAACAGAATGTGTCCAAGTGTTGCGGATTCTAGAAATCATAAATGCAACACTGTCAACATTTCTCTTCCCTCTCCTCCCAGCCCACCTGGAAGATTATTTGGTGAAAAGCAAGCTTATCTGTGGGTAACATTGCTCTAACCTGTTGAAACTCCTAGACTGTAAATGGTGTATATTTTTGCTTCTCTTCATTCAACACATTGCTTTTTCTTTGCACAGTCTAACTTGACTGCTTCTTTCCCAAATAAATGCTGTTGTCTGTCTTTCAAAAATCCTCCTGGCCACCATGTAACCCCACTAAGACAGCAGGCTAGGGCTGGTGACTTAGCAACAACCTGCAGGCTGCCACGCTGTGCATATTAGACATGGGACTAGATGGATAAGGATTGGTATTTTCATTTTTCAAAGGCACTTTAGGGAAATTGCTGTCCAGTTCTCACTGAACATTATCAGAGTGTGATTATTTAACATATATATCCACAAATACTTTTCAATAAAAGTCTGTGATTAACTCTGTGTTGTCCTATTCTAGATTTATTTGTACAGGAAAAGGTTTCGTAGAGTTTTCTGTTGACAGGAACGAGTAAGAAACAGGTTTCACGTCAAGATGGAGCTTCAGGGCAGTTTGAGCTGGTGAAGTGGTTGCTTTGGCTTTGAAACTGCACTTTTCAAACAATAGTTTAAATCTATGCTGATACACCAGTAACAGCTCTGTGGGGAGAAAGTGGGGGAGCAACGATAAGTCTTTCTTTAACTTAATCATTCTCATTTCCAGGGAAGCACCACTGCCCTTTGTGCCACAGGCCTTCGGAACCTGGGGAATACGTGTTTCATGAATGCAATCCTTCAGTCGCTCAGGTACCTCTGAAGCTTTCCCCACGCCTCTGTGAGAGTGGTTGTGTGCTGTAGCATCAGGCAAGTGAATTTGGCAAGTTACCACTGTACATAAGAGTACCTGGATTTGCGGGAACAGGTGTGTGCAGGTACCATAAAGTTGCCTTGTATTGTGAGGGACTTCCTGTGATGCAGTGTTCCAGAGGAAGCCTGCTGTATCCTCAGCAGAAAAGGAGACTGCCCTTTCATTGCTGAGGCTGTTGAAACATGTTGATGCTTATGGTCACCGTGAAAGCAGAGACAGTGCTTTGAGGGATGGGGTCTCATGGAAGTGGGTAGGAGAACAGTTTCTGCAGTGCCGAGATGTTAGGCTTCATTTCATTGCTGCCAAGACCACTGCTGCTCTGGAATTGCCCTTTTGCATTTCTGAATTTGCCTACTTCTCTCGGAGACTACTGAGTCAGGCTATAGCAGGACTAACTGGTCTCCATTTTCTTTTCCATCATTCAGGGCTCACTGGCAGGAGTTGAGGCACATGCTTCGTATGGTCCATTACTGGGACTGTGGTAGCAGAGGTTAGAATTGATAGGTGGTGGTAGACATGGAGTTAATCTCCTCAGCAGATGCAGTCTGGTTTGTTAGGGAATGCCTTCTGATACTTCAGTCTGTCATGGTATCTCTTAGTGCAAGCAGAGCCAAAATGTAATTATTTCAGGTAGTTGGGATGATGATGATATTCACAGATCTGCTCAGTCATTTACAGAAGATAAGTATTTGCTACAGTATTTCTTGTACCTTCAACTGTTGTGATTGCCATCCTCTATCACTGCATGAAGTTGTGTTTATGCATTTCAAAAAACAGGCTCCAGAATACATAATACTCTATTCTCTGCCCTTTAAGGTTTTCATTCATTTTTCCTTTTTCTGTAGTAACATTCAACAGTTTTGCTGTTACTTCAAAGAGTTGCCTGCTGTGGAGCTGAGGAATGGGAAGACGGCAGGCAGGCGAACTTACCATACCAGGAGCCAGGGGGATAACAATGTGTAAGCTGCATGTTCCTTGTTAGCACTGAACTTTACAGAAAACAGCAAATGCTTAGGTAGTAGAGCCACTATAGGCTTTCAGTGTTGCAGAATCATAGAAAAATGATTCATGGGGAAACAGAGCCACAGAAAAATAGTTGGCTGCACAAAAAAAGAAACTTGTGTCACTTGTAGTTTGCTTACATAGATCTGGTGCTGCAGGGGGAAGCAGTCAGATACATCAGAAAGCACTGGAGTGTAACTGCATTTAAAGTAAGGTTAAGAAGTGCTAGTTATATGTACTCCAGACATTACGTTACTTAATTCCAGCTAAAATACGGTCATGGGAATGTGTCTGCCAGTGAACATACAAAAAAAAAAAAAAAAAAAAGGCAGAGTAAGCAATTTACAATCTGTAGCTTGTTTGAGCAAGTGTTAAAGGGACAATGTTAGCAAAGTCTATGGTAGAATGGTGAAGCACGGATGGATTTCCAGGTGATTCCTCAACATCTGAAATGTAATTTTCCTAACCTGTGTCTCTCTGATGTTATGGGTAGGTTTTTGGACATAAAATCTTTGAAGTACTGGAAAGGATATTTACCCGATCATTACAATCTTAACCAAAGTAATATCTGATATTTCTACCATTGAGCTAGTAAACTTCTAAGGGTTGTGACACAAACCTATATTAATCACTAGCTTTTACTTTCTTTCCAGTTCATTGGTAGAAGAATTCAGAAAGACGCTCTGTGCTTTATGGCAAGGAAGCCAAACTGCATTTAGTCCAGAGTCTTTATTTTACGTTGTTTGGAAAATCATGCCAAATTTTAGGTAAGTTTTGTAAAATAAGAACAATGTTCTTGATTGCAGCCTTGTATTGCTGGTGTCCTACCCTAAAATTTGCTGAATCCATGGGATGCACGCTATGCAGTTTTCCCATATGCCCACAAATATGCTTTGAAAAGGATCTTCACTTTGATGGACAGTTTTGTGTTCATTAGTAGTGCTCTTTTATTTTTTTTTCCTTCCCCCCGCCCTTCTACCACATGCTACGTGTAGCAGTGTCAGAGAGGACAAATATCTCAAATACTAAAATAGTAGTAGTTGCACCTTTAAGCCAGTGCTCCAAAGGGCAGAAGAATCAAGATAATGACTGGTAGGCAAGTGCCAAGTGCGTGGTGTTGACAGAACCCAAGCTTGGCTGCAATAAGAAAGAGATGTAGTCAGATTAAAAAAGGTACAGCACCTGCAGGCCTAAATGCAAACATACTGGCTGAAACTTCCTTGATTCTCTCAAAATACTGTAGTCACCAGCTGCACATGAAATAAGGGCTATAAGAAAAAAATCTTGTGCATAATAGGCGTTTTGTGCCCATACTGACAAAAAAGACGATAAAAAGAAAGGGAAAAAGAAGGTTACCCAAGTAAATCAAAGTATCATTCCTCTCCAAGGTCTCCCTGTCCTGGCCCCTGAACCTCTTTCAAAGGAGCACTGAAACCTGTTAGGATATATTGTGATGAAGGTAAGTTGCTCCATGTTCTCAGGTAGTAAAGATGTTCTGTTATCTGTTACATCTCCAGCAGTGCTGAAAAGATGCTGTGAACACATCTGCTCAATGAGTAACCCGAGTAACCCAAATCTATTTCTTCTATTCTTCACACTGCCTAATATGTTTCACTTGGCTTATGAGAATCAAGGAAGTTTAATACCAGTAGTTGCAAGCAGCGACCAAAACATTATAGGCAAATGAACATCATCCATAATGTCCTTGACCAGTTTTTCCTATTACAGTCTTCACTATAATTCTTGTTAGACTAAGTGAGAAATGAGTTCATTAAAGTTCCTCAAGCAGATTTTCAGCACTGTGGGTTCTGTTACAGCTTTTAAAAGTGCTGTTTGTTGGGGTTCTTCCCCTTTTTATTTCCAGTTAGCTGGGAGCATGTCCATGATTAATTCGTAAGAGAACTCATTAAATCACATGGAGAATAGAGTCAGCTGCTCAGTAGATCCCTGCTCCCACATGATCCAGGGAGAAAATCTGAATTTGTTGAGTGCTTAATTGTACCTTGTAAAAGCTAATGATGCTACAATTCTAGTTCTACCTTGTGTGCTTCTTGTGAGATTGGGAGAAGGTGGATGGACATACATGTGAAAGACAGCCAGAGCCAGTAGCATGTGAACAGCAGACACTTTGGCTTGTGCTTATGAAGCCCAAAGTGATGGGACAGGCGGAGGAAACACAGTTTAATTGTTTTAGCCCAGAGAGATTTCAGTTGTTAAAGGCATGTCGTGCCTGCCTCCAAGGATTGCAAGTGCTAAGGTTACAGAAAAAATTGCTGCTGATGCACTCCATGGCCCTCTGTCTTCTGTTGCGTACAGGGAGTAGAGAATGGAATTTATAGTTAGTATAAGCACAAGTGGATTGCCTCTGGGCTCTAACGCTGCTGTGGAAGTCCTGCTCCTTGACTGTTGGATAAAATCAGCATGCAGTAGAATGACAGCAGCAGAGATAGCTGTAGCCTCACACTGAGTTGCAAGATGTGTATTTTGCTGATTTATTGCTGTATAAATTTATTGCTGTATAAATTTATTGCTCTATTTTCCTAGTAACTGTTCCTGTTTATATCCTACCTTGTTGTCAGAGGTGGGCTCGAATCGAATTGCTTCGAGTCAATGGAGATCAGTTTTATTACACAAGCTGACTATCAGAGAAACTATGCTTTTTGCTGAAGGGCTTTAAGATCATAGTTTATTTTAAACAGTGCATCGTCTATATCGTCATGTTCTTTTAAAGATCTGTATCTATACTTATGCTTTCTAACAAATCCAAAGAATCTTTCCTCTATAATTAACGTATTTGTATGCAAGTATAAGCACATGAGCACAACCAACAATGTGGAATGATTCCAAAGGTTATTTAATCGAATTTGTTGCAGAGCAAGTGTGCCATATACCTCAGAGATCTTTTATGAGGAATTTAATGTTGAAAAGGTGTTTGAAGCAAAGACTTTCTATAAATTTCATCTCCAGCTGTTTATTATGATTGCTTATGTTTATTAAATTGAAGACACCTGTATTCAGTAAACTAAGCAAATCCTGTGTTATCTCAGCAACTTCAAATTTATCCTATAGCGTGCACAGTTAACATGCAGCTTTGAAGTTGAGTTCTGTTTTACTACTTTGTTCCATAATAATGTATAATTATTTTGCAACTTTGGTAGAATAAGTCCTATTTTTGGCTGTACGGCACTCTGGCCTGTTGAAGCACAGCAGTGTTTCTGTGTGCCAGTTTTTCTGTTGTAAAAGGTAGGTAGTTTTGCCCATGTTTTTCAGGGTGCTGTAAGATCTACATACAGACTCGGTGATTTCTTTTAAAGCTGCTAGTGTGGAAGAAAACATTACTGTAATTCTACAAGATGAAAAGGCTTTATTTACCTCCTAGCAATACTTTTGTAGGACATACCTATGTTCTTCACTGAGCACATTGGCCTTACATTGCATACTTCTGTTGCACCGAGTCTGTTCTCATTTCTCTTCAACTCTGGGTACTGTGCCATAAGTCTTACGGACATTTTCCCTCCCCTGAGCAGCAGCATAAAAAACCCCCATCTCTGTTGCTCTTTCCCAGACATTCCTATGTGACAGTCACTGCCACTACTTATGTGGAGTAGCAAGCAGGAAAAGGGGCAGGGGAGGCATGATAAAGCAGCTTAAAAGAACGGAGAAGAGGAAGAGGGGAAAGCCAACTCTACTGTGTAGGGGTTTTTGTAACTAGGCCTACAAAGACTTGCATAATTATGTCAGCGTTGCGCAAAGCTTTTGCTGTTTCACTATGTATGCTTTCCTACTTCATCTCAGTATTCATCTTATGGCAAATGAATAGTTGTTTGTTAAATTTGATGTGTGATTTAGCTTAAATAACTTAAAAGGCATATTTTACCCTGATGGCTTCTCTGTTCCCTTCAATTAAGTTTGTTAGTGGTGAAATAATAATGGTGACTCTCTGAGCAGCATTGCTGCTGACAGCATGACACATCTGAGACTGGAGCCCTATCCTACCAAATCCAAATGCTCAAGAGATGCTCTGGATACCCCACCATTACCTCCCTCTCCCAACAAATGGTGTGTGGGTTATGTAGGGGAGGTGTGCAATTCTAAGCATGGCTATAGATCTCATCCTAGAAGAGGAAAGAAGTCTCTCTTTCATCCTAATTATTATTTCAAACCTTATACTGTTGCTGAAGGATGCATGTGGAAAACAAACCCAAAGATTAAATTTCTGGCTTTGGTGGGGAGGGGAACAAACAGGCAAGCTAACACCTGGAACTACTAAAGTGAGCAGGATCAGTAGCTGAATGAAAACCACTCAGAAATAGTAACTCTGAATCCCACATGAACAACGCATTTTGTGGTGTCTTTCTTTTGAATCTTGTCAGGTTGTCAATATATTGACCATAATTTACAGTAGTTTCAAAGTAGGGATGAATAGTGGGCTGCCTGAACGTGATTAATAACAATTCTGCAGAACTAATCAAATAACAGTCAATAACAGAGAAAAAGGAGAAATGCTTTGTGTAAGTGAGGGGAAATCACTGCTACCATTGTGTACTTTAATGTGTGTGAGACTTAGGATGTTACTAGCACAGACTGAGTTTGGGTGAGGCCAGTTAACATGGCAGCAATGTATGTGAGCAAATGTATATTCTTCAATGTTTCTCCATCCTCAAAAAGAGATGTGCAGAGAGCAAGCGAGCTGCAAAGGACCAAAACTGCTTAGTTTGTCTAGACATAGCTGTACCTTTCCAAAGGCTACTTGGAAAACTTTTTTTTGGTACAAAATACGTATGTCTCTGTAAAACCTGCTCAGTATTACTAAATAAGCAAAGGTTCCTTCCTGTGACTCTGGTGCTCTCTGTGTGTTGGCACTAAAGCAACCCGTATATATGGTGATTTTGTTGCTGTTTCCTTTTCTCTTAAGGGGATACCAGCAACAGGATGCCCACGAGTTCATGCGTTACCTTTTGGACCATCTACACCTGGAACTCCAGGGTGGCTTCAATGGTGTTTCACGTTCAGTAATTTTGCAAGAAAATTCTAGCCTATCATCTGCAAGCAACAAATGTTGCATGTAAGAAGTGTTTTTTAATTTCTTCAAAACGTTAATGCCTTTGTGTTGGGTCTGTGTGTGGTGGATCTGAAATTTCAAATTCATGGTTCCTTGTTTAAGTGTTCTTTAGTGCCTCTGTAATGTTATGAATTACAAAGCTACAGGTCATAAAGGAATAGCATCCTGTAGGATGTGCTGCTTCTGTTCAAAAGGAAGTGTCTTAGATCAACATTTTTCATAGGTGTGAGTGAGCATACAGGCTAAAAGTTGTAAACACATTTTTAATTCATTACTCTTTCAGAAATAAAAACCAAGAACTCTGTATATTCTGTTCTATATGCATATAGAATTCTTTCTTCTGTTCAGACAATCTCATTGTCTTTGGGTGATAGATGGCCTGAATGGTACAGGAGCAAAAAAGATGGCCAAGTATTTGTGGGTTTAAAATGTCAGCACACCTGGATTAATGACTAAGCAATGCAGTTACAGTTTGAAGTCAATTTTCCTGCAGATGATCTTGCTATATTTGCATATCACTCAACACAGCTAAAGCTGTTGCTTTTTTTTCCTGGTAATTTTGATTTTTCGTGTTACTGTGTGTCTTGAAATAGAATTAATCCATGTGTTTCCCTTCTCTTTCTGTACTTCTCAAAATACTGTTGTTTCTGAATTCTGTCCCAGGTGTGTTTTCTCTCGGACTGAAACTGTCACAGAGAGAAAACATTTTAATTTGCTTCAGGAAGGAATGTTAAGTCAAGTCAGTTCAGCCTGCACATTTGGTCCCTAAGTCCTTGGATTCCCTATGTAAGAGTTGAGTGAGTTTTCCCTTCCTATACTGATTAGGACATAGTAAGCAGGTCTGAGGGATCTGGATTTTATAGATGTTTCATTAGGGAAAGCCTGGAGTTCAGACTGTACTCTTTACCACATTTGTATTGCTTTGCTGGTGCTTAAAAATCCCACAAAAGAATCTTAAAAGTGTTCTTAAAATTGAAGTGTATTTGAAAACTAAACCAATTTTGTTTTGTCAACATTCTGAATGTCAAAACTCAAGGAGAATTTAAACTTTGTTCACATATCTACTGTAAATTTGTCTTGAGAATGGCTGTTCAAATGCATGGTGAGGTGGAGTAAGCTGCCTTCTGTCAAGGGCAAATTAAGGTCACATACACTTAAATGCCTACATTAAAATAATAAATATGCTGTGAACGCTCTCTTTTTGAGTGCCAGTTTATTGGGGTAGCCATTTCCTTCTGCTCAACAAGAAGCATTCAAATTAACTGTAAAGATGTATAGGTGGAGTGCAGATAAGGAACACAGGTTTCTGCAGGCTTGTAGTGTCAGATCTGCAAGCACAAACTAGCAAGTTTAGAAGTTGTGTAATAATATAAGTAAGTTAGAATTTTTTTTTTTTTAATTGGACTATGAGAAGTAAGTCCATTACATAATCTGCTCAAGAGATTAAGTAAAAGAGTACTGAAAGCATAGAGAACAATGATGATGATGCATATTGTTTCTCACATCTTAGTGCAACTTAAGCTGTCTTTGGAAGTGAAGTGCAGAAATATGCTTTAAGAAGTCAAAATTACTTGTAACAAAGGGTGTAGAATTAAAATAAAAATATGCTCAACCCACCTAAGAAGGAAGAATTTTTGTTTCAGAAACAACCTCAATTACAGGGTTAAAATACTGTACCCCTGTGGGCATCGGCTCTCCACTATAGAAATGCAATCAACCAGAATACTTTCAACACTGAAATTTTCAGCATCTGCTTAGAGCATGCGTGGCTCACAATTTCTTTAGATACAAGATAAAGCAAAAGTATTTCAGTAGCTAAATACTTGCACTGTACAATTCTGGGGTCAATGAAATGCCTGGTGTTTGAACTCGGTCACTGTTTGTTACACATCGACAAAACCGCTCTGCCTAGTAGCAGTGAGTTGTAAGCAGTAAACATATAAGAGATACTGAAAATTAAGCTCAGACATTCTGACTGACTTTTTCTCTGATGTGGTTTGTCTAGAAATGGAGCGTCTACTGTTGTCACAGCAATATTTGGAGGCATTCTTCAAAATGAAGTCAACTGCCTAATATGTGGGACTGAATCTAGAAAGTTTGACCCATTCCTAGGTAAGGTGCCTCTTGGTTTCAAAATACCAGGTGACTTCTTAAGGCAGAAAAATAAATCTGAAACTTGATATATTTTGATGTCACATGACTGAACCAGAGTTTTAGCCTGAAAAGATAGGGCATTGTTTTATTCAGCCCTAATTTTTTTTAATCTTTGTTTTCCTAGACCTTTCACTAGATATTCCAAGTCAGTTCAGAAATAAACGTACTAAAAATCAGGAAAGTGGACCAATGTGCACACTACGAGGTAAGAGTGCTTGGATAATGAAATCCTTACCAGGACTAAGAGTATATATACTCTTCAGAGTATCTACTTCAGAGGAGCCAGGCTTTCACCTAGGGTGTGACTTGGTGTGCATGCCGTCTAATTTTATGAGACTCTGTGGTAGAAGGTGCCAAAATAATTTTTCCATGCAGGTTTTACCCCAGTCACTGTGTATTGACATACTACTTTGATAAACTGGGGCTGCAAAGTGCTTCAGGAGGTCAGCTAAATATCAAGGAGGATTCCAGCAGAGGTTTTTCTTTGTGGTCAGAGTATTTCTAATGTATGCCAGTCTTTCCAACCAACACTCATCTGCATTGTTGCCTGTTGGCATTTGCTTAAGGCTCTGTGCTTAGAAGTATGCACCTTTGCGCATAGTAAGGATGGCTCTTGGGTGTTCTGCTTTTTGAACAACATAAACACAACCCTGCAAAGTTGGGCAGTAGTGCCGTTACTGACCTTGTGTTAAAGAATGTTAATTTTTAAAGATTTGTGAATATACTTGCTGCAGATTGTGAAATATTAATCAAAACCCCATTATTTTCTGTGTTCACTTTGTACCCAAGACCAAATCACCTTTAAAAGCAGAATATTCTTTGTTAGAAAGTAATTTCATTTCTTTTGAAAATAATTGTGCTGAATGTCAGGACAGAATCTTGTTTGAAAGATGGCAATTTCGTGAATGCCTTTTTTTCTTTTGAACTGCTTATAGCTGTGTTTTCAGGAACAGGGAATGCTGGATGTTAAAAAATGTTATTGTATTAAAACACATTATTACACAGCTTTTTGCTGCACAAATGTATATAACAACTAGAATGACTGCAGTAGATATGCACACCTTTTCTATATTGCTGTATTTGTTGTATTTCACGTTACAAAAATCACTTGATGTCATCTTGAATCAGGTTTCTTTGTGTGGGTGTTTTGGTTTTTTTGTATCTTGTTCTTTTTTTAGATTGTCTTCGGAGTTTTACAGACCTGGAAGAACTTGATGAGACAGAGCTGTATATGTGTCACAAATGCAAAAAGAAACAGAAGTCCACCAAAAAATTCTGGATTCAGAAACTACCAAAGGTTTGTATAAGCATGAAAAGTAACAGTGTGACAATATGTCAAAGGAAATAATGATTCAACCATTTACAGTAGACCAACACCTAAACCCCTCCCGTAGGCAACTGCAGATGTCTAGCACTAAGTTCAACCTCTTTCTCTAATGAATGTATTTTTTTATTTTTTTTAATTTTGTAGGTGCTATGCTTACACTTGAAACGATTTCACTGGACAGCATATCTGAGAAATAAGGTTGATACCTATGTTGAGTTTCCCTTACGAGGCCTAGACATGAAATGCTACTTGTTAGAGGTATGAAGACTCACCTGTACTTTCTGTAGAAATGTGTTAACTGACCTATGCCTTTACTACAAATTATATAGTAGGTGCTATTGAGATTGAAGAGTTTTCTGTCTTTTTAACCACAGCCTGAAAACAGTGGCCCAGAAAGCTGCCTGTATGACCTTGCGGCTGTTGTTGTGCATCATGGTTCAGGGTGAGTACATGGATTAAGCCTGCTTCTTGGCAGAGACCTCCTCCCCACTGAAGTACATGCAGAGTTAATTAAGGTTTTTCTGTCCCTAGTGAATGTCTATGTTTTTACTGTTGCAAATAAGCAGTAATTTATAAACTGACATGGAACTAAGCTAATCTGAATTAACTTCAGATAGATCTATACAGTTACTCCTATGAATGCCCACTGGCAGTCTTTGGGGGCAATGACTAGACGTGTGAGACGGAATGAAAATAGTCTAGTTCCTCTAGGAATGGAAAGCCCTAAACCAAAAGAGTGAATCAAGGAGCCTTCCAGAAGTTAGTGCATCATTTTGAAATCCTTAGTATGAAGCAGAAATGTTTTTTCCTCACTTTGAAAGGTGCGTGTATGTTTGGAACAACTGTAGGCTTAAGATTAGCCAGTGAAAGTAATTACCTGTATTTACCTTCTCTCCTACAGGAGTGAACACTAATAGGCATGCCACAAGGCTGGCTAGCCTTCATGTATTGAAGTAAAGTTGTTGGGTGTGGTTTTTGTGTTTTTTTTTTTTTCCCTTTTCCCAGCCCTGGTCAGATCTGTTGAGAGTAACAGTAGTAGGGACAAGAGAACTGTTTATTCTGAAAGAAACATGTTCTTGTTGTTTAGGCAATCACTCTATGGGTATGAGCTGTGAAAGGTGTTTTCTTAAAGAAACTAAACCCCATTAATCAAAACCTTGCTGGTACCTGAATTTAATTCAAAGATACATAACCAAAAGTTCTGTCCAGAAAGCCCCTCCTTTTGCTTTCTCTAGAGGAATGGTCTGGACTCTTTCTTAGGAACATCTGACTACTCAAGGCACCCCTTGTAGCACCACAGCACAACTGACTGGTGTGTCAAAGTCAACTATGGACAGCTGGTCATGATTAGAATGGAATTAGATGGTTTGAAACATTGAGTGCATGTTACAATGTGTAAGCAAGTGAAAGCAGGCCTTATCTTGGGGTGGCAGGGTAATGAAAACTGATGGGTTTGTAGTTCTGGTATGTTCTCAGATTCAAGAAATATGGCTCCAAGTCATGGATCTGTTTAAGATGAACCTGAAAAAATTTCTTTGTATTCTGGGATTAGTTTTGCTGTGAGTGCTTTTGATTGTATTTAGACTAATTGACTCTAGACCTAAATGGAGAAGATTTCTGAAAATAGAGCATAGCAGAAATTATTATAGCTAATGCTTCAATAATAACAGATAATAGACTTGATTTGTATGTAGGCAAACATGGAAGTACAGTGTTACAAGAAGTCTTGCTTGCACACAAACTGGGATGCTAGTAAGTTTGTATCAAAAAACCTTTCAACTCACCCCAGGAAGTGATTCTTTTCCTTAACATAAAACTTTAATTTGGAGAACTCTGAGCCCCACAGATTAAGAAGGGAAGCATCTTACCAACTGTTGTGGAGGGCTGACAGTTTCTTTCTTCCTCTGGTTCCTGGAAGTCTTTTAGCCCTAATAGAAAATGCATCAGAGAATGAGGTGGTCTGTCTCCTTCTGATTGTCCTTTCTTTCCCGCCTCCCCCCTGCTGACAGCGTTGGCTCTGGACATTACACCGCATATGCAGCTCATGAAGGCCGTTGGTTCCATTTCAATGACAGTACTGTAACTTTGACCGACGAGGAGACTGTGGTAAAGGCCAAGGCCTACATCCTCTTCTACGTGGAACGGCAAGCCAAATCTGGATCAGATAAACTTTAATACCTCCTTTTAATTCTTACTTATCAAGTCCACCGGACAAAACATTTCCATTTTTCCATAAATACTTGATCCAAGACTATTAATTTCATTGTGCACTTTTCAATTTCCTCTTGTGGGTTTTAGTTTTGTTGTGTCAATGGTAGCATTTGACTTACTGAACTTGGACACAAACTAACTTTTTTTTTTTAGTTATACCAGAAAACCTCAGCAGATTTTGATTTGCTGCTTTAGTTGTGATAACTCAATTTTTATATATATAGTTTCATGAAATACTTAGTTATTTGACTTTTTTATATTAATGTTTTCAGTTCTCACTTTCTAAAGGCACATTTACATCAGAGAAGCTTTCTGTCCTCCTTACAAGCAAGATAAATGTGCTTCTGATTATGAAGAGCAATACAACTTCATGCTGTTCTCACAGCTGTTATGTAGCTAGGATTTAATCTCTTTAAATCAAGGAATTGTTTGCACGTACTATTTTCCCTCGTGCAAGAAATTAAACAGCGACCTCTGAACAATCATTCTTTGTCTGCAGAAGAGAGGAGATGTGGCATCATTAAATAGACCAGGTAATTGCTGCTATATTGGTGTGTATTCAGGCTGCTGACTTTCAGGACTCATTGTAAATAAACACTTGGTTCAATTGTATCAATACTGCAGTTTAATTCAAGTATTCCTCAAATATACTCTGCCTTCCAACCCTTCAAATTTAAAAAAATTATTTTAAAATATATACATGTCTAAATTGTATTGAGATTTATGTTTTTTTAACTGAACCAGAATTGCTTTAGACATCTCCTGGTTTAGACTGTCATCCTGAAATTTGATTGTGAACACTTACTTGCTTGGAGACTTCCTGGCAATGGGACCCCAACCCTCCTTCCTGGTGGGAATTGGGAGTACAGCCCCAAAGTTTGGGGTTTATGAGAACAGTCTTAGGTCTAAATATATAGCTCCTGTCCACTAAATGGCTGCAGTTCACTTAAAACTGAAAGGAAGTGGATGGTGTTGCAGATCCTTTGCTTATGACAATTGTTTTATCAGTTTAAATGCAAACTAAAGGGAAGATGCTCAGTTTCACAGCACAGCCTGCCTGATGGGAGATGATGAGCCAAGACTGCTTGTTGACTGGAGCAGACTCGGGTAGCTGTAGTATTTATGCATTGGCCCAGTGCAGGATCTTTATTTACAGTCTCTTGATGAACAGTGGTGGCATGATACAATTTCTAAAACTTGGCTATGTAATGGAGAAAGACATGTTTAAAAAAAAGTAACCACATTTTAGCTGTACTGCTGTTCTGGAGAGTGGAAGTCAGCTAATATGATTTTAAAAAGGTGGACAGGAAAACCAGTATTGCAAAAGCCAGAAGCACCCAAAAAATCTGAAATTTGACAAATGCTGCATTTCATTTCTCTTCCCCTAGCCCATCCTGTCTAGCTAGCCCCTGTGTGCCTAGCAAGGAACTGGACACTCCTAAAATCTTAAAAGCACGGTAGGGAGAGTAGAATTTACTTAATGTAGAGTCACACAATCAAACAGCACCTTGTAGTTGTGATAACAGTAGAAGTCATCTGAAAACACATAAGAACTCAAGTAAAATGTGATTACCCTTTTTTAGTTAATGCTTCTGAAAGACATCATATAGCACATAATAAAAATTTCCCTACAGATTGTACCATAGCTCAACCTGGTGCACATGGAGTATCTCTACTTTCCTTGCTGTGGGTTACCTGCTAGCTGTACGCTGACATCAGTCAGATGTTTCCTAAAATGTCCTCTTTCATAGCTTTTTCACAGCATATTAAACCAGGCAAGAGAGAAATTGGCTTAATATAAAACTGCAGAAAGCATTCAGCATTGCTAATGGTATATGAATATATAAACTGTACACTAGTTAAAACCTATTGTGATTATTATTTGATACATTAAGTGACATATATATAAGGATGTTTTCTTTTACTCAAGCTGAACAATAAATAGAACTATTCATTGCTTTAAATTGTAGATAGTTTGTCACCTACCATTTCTCCGTTTCTTGCAGCCACAGCCTTTCTTCTAATCAGAATAGGTGGCTGTCATCATTTATACAAGGCAGAAAAAGGTATTTGACTGACTTCATTGGTGTGCGGGGCAAGTGAAGTATCTTACCACACGATTATCCTGAAGGGCAGGCAGCCTTACTGCTCACAGTTAGTTGGGGAGTTAAGTAGATTCCATCTATAGCTGCGTTTTGTCTGCATGCTACTTGGACTGGATTGCTTTAGAATTTTAGTTTTGAGAATACAAAGCTTAAAATACACAACTAGCTATGGGCCAGAAGCAGTTTAACTTACAGTAGTCAGGTGTATGCAGTGTTCTCGCAAACCAGTGATGTAAATGTGCCTTTCTTTACTTGTAGAAACTTAAATTTGTAATCTTCAGCAACATTCATTCACTTACTTTAAGCAGCTTCTACTTCTCCAGTAAATTTCTTGGGTCAGAGTTGTGTTCTCACTTCAGTATTTCCTTTCAGTAACATTTGCTCTGTGACATTAAGGTCTTGGGCAATGGTATCTATCCAGCATAGTCCATTTGAGACACGGCCATGGGAACACAATGCAATCACGTCAGGTTTGTTCTTGCAGCATGTGGTGGTAACGGCTCAGCCGTATGTTTTGCTGGAACAAGTACACTGTAAATCCTTTCCTAATTTAACTTTCTCCCACTGCAAACCCAGATGGACAGTATGAACAGTTTGTTGTGGCAACACAAGTATTTCTCTTCCTGGTGGAGAACTTTGCTTATCCACTGTATTCTATTCAGTGTGGTGTCAAAAGAAAAAAAAAAAAGTAACTGAGCACTGAACCAGTAACATATACTGCACCTGGCCTAGTATTACATTTTTAACCTTACTTGTATATCCTATATTTATCTACTAGCTTGGGGGGAGAGGGAATATCTCATTTCATTTAAGCCAAATGTTTCTTTTCTACTTACTGCTGATCATAGTACACACTAACTGGCAAGAATTTTTTTTCTTGCTTGTGATTGCTCTGCAAGCAACAACTGCGCTCTACAGTTCAAAGACTTGCATATTTTTCACCAAAATTTGTCTCATCAAAGGTTGTCCTTTCATTAGTAACTGTTTAGCCACGTATACAACTGGAGACAAGATTTATGTAAAACAAAACTGCAAAATGTCCAGCTCTCAGAATACTTCTGCTTTAGTGTGTTGTATAGTGAGCTAAGTGCAGCATTATGCGACGCTCTAAGGCATGCATTACAGAGCTCCTCATTGTATACTCAGAAGGTGCTTTCCGGGTGGTAACAGATGTCTGCCTGAGAGGAGAGTTTAAAACTTTCAGACAGGCAGGGACAGTGGACTTGTATGAAAAGCAGGAGGCCATTTACAAGGATTTTACTAAATCAATGGAAAGTGTAACACGTGGTGTTCAAAAGTTTCCCCAACAATGTTTCATTACTGATGTGTCTGTGTCTTACTGATGAGGTAATCAGCACCTTGAAAACTGATTCCAATGTGCTTTAGGAGATCCTCAAGTACTGTAGTGCCATAGTTGTAATTGTTTACCATTAAAATCTAGTGTGTAATTTTCAGTGAGGATAACTGACTGTGCTCATCTTGTGTGTTTCTGGGCGTTTCCAGGTTGAATGTGAATTCTCTCTCATTCACAGTATGTTTATGGAAAATGTGCCATTAAAGTGTCTCCTTTCCTTAGAAAATGAAACTCCTCTTGTCCTTCTACAGGCTTGCAGAATATCATTAGTGTAAATCCTCTGCGGAGTGGCAGAGTATTTTACCTTGTTCAGGGGAAAACAAAATAAAGCAGATAGATTGAAGGGTTCCTACTATTTTAAGACCTCTACCAAAACTTAGCCTCTAAACCCAAAGACGACCTGCTGTTCAATTTTTAAGGCTGTTAATTTTCATGTCAGAGTGTAGTAAGAGTCCATCCTAGTGATGGTAACCTTGTCATTCAAGTTTGCTCATTTGTTGTGTTTTTGGTTTTTGTTTTTTTTTTTTGTTTGGGGTTTTTTTTTTAATAAATTATATTCCTGTGTGTATGTACTGCAACTCTGAGCAGTCTTAACTATTTAAACCTGCTCAAAAATTAAGGTAAGTTCTGAAAAGGATGAAGGGACAAGAGTTGAAAATGCTAGCATGAGAATGAAGAACAACAACTGCTGGTACACCATTTAAGCTGCTGTTTTCCAGTGACCGGCTTACCTGGTATGTGAAATCATCTACTCTTCTTGTCCCTTTTGTGGCTTCATAAAGTACTTGTGCCACTGTCCATAGCCTGTTTTTGAGTGTGGGTGGGGAGCAGAAATCTCCTCGTTTCAAGGATAATATTAAGTGACAAAGGATATGAAACCAAAAAGACTGGCAACTGTTAAGCACTGCTTACCACGTATAATAGAAAATTACTAACTCCAAAGAATTAAACAGATCCATAATTGTCATTTTTTGGAGTCACTGTGTGTAAGCATACACATTACTCAAGCACAGATAGAAGCTAAAATAATTGTTGCAGACTGCAAACAAATTTTAAATCTTGTTTTTCAGAGTTGAATTTCAAACTACATTCTCGGGGTAAGAAGGAAAAGATGAACTTTGGTCCCACTCAACCCTGTCATATATTGAAACAAACCCAATTAAAATGCACAGGTACATAAAATCTCCCAGCTACTAAAATTGTGCAAGCCACTTCAAAAATTCCTGCAGGGATGTTTTGATGTTAAGATCTGCTACTTCACTGAATGTATTATTTTCCTGTATCGCCATCAGACAGAAGATGGGCATAAACTACCTTAATCTCGAGCATTTTTATTTCACAAACATGAAAGTTATAGGGCTGTTGTTGTTGCTTTTAATTCCAACCTGCCATTTGCTGTAGCTTTATTTTTCTTCTAGGAGAAACTTTCTGCTACAGTTTCTCTCATTACTGGAAAACACATGCTTTTATTCCTAAAACCAATTCTGTATATCCTTTTCCCACCAAAACTGCCAAGTCTACAGTAATAGAACTAAGCCTACAAAAACATAAACAACACAAGAAAACTTGTAAAAGTCAAGCTAATAGAAGACATCTATTAAAAGCACAAACCTACAAACAGCTAAACATAGACATGCTGTTCCTGCGTATCATTACTTTCCTCCATGCAAAAGGCAGGGAACCAGCTAGCTTTGTTTATTCAAACAACAGTGTGCAGGAAACTGCCCTAAGTCTGAGGCTTGTAAATTAAAGCTGCAGACTGTGTACACATGTTAAAGCACCCAGGGAATTTTTCAACTCATTTTACAAGCTGTTCATGAAATTTCATTATCCAGTGTAAACAGTCATTGAACATGAAGGAAAAGTGCAACCTTAGAAAAATCAGTGAACAAATCAAGGCTAAAATTGTACACTGCAAAAACAAACTTCTGCTCTGAAAGCCAAATCCTCCAAACTGGAGAGGCTGGCAAAGCTACTCCTTGCAGCTGTAAGCTACCACCCACCCCCGTCCCGTCCCGCCCCCCCACCCCCCCCACCCCCCCCCCCCAGTTAGGAACTAACTTTGCTAAACTTAAGGAGTGCCTACAAGGAAAGAAATCCCTTTTAAGGAAGCATTTCATTAAAGTCAAGTACTGCTATTCTACATGCCCATTCCATTCCCTTGTAGAAACAGAACAAGAGTTTCATGCATGCATGTGTCTTTTCCTTTCGCTGTTCTTAGCTTCTGCAGCAGTTGTTCGCCAAAAGTAAACACCATTCCACAACCATATATGTGCAACAGCCTTCTGGTGATTCTGAGCCCCCTCCAGCACTGCCGTTATTCTGCAAGGCCAGGAGACTGTCTTCTTTCTCCCACTCTCTGACAGGCTATGCATATAACCCAGCTGAATCGGGAATGCCTTTTACATCTATTTTCTTTTCTGGACAAAAATAGTAGGAAAAATTTAGCAAAAACATGTCACAAGTTGCTGGAAGTGTTTCAGGATCCTTTACTGTGGTCTTTGTTACACTTTCATTCTCCAGCGGAACTAAAGAAGGATAATTTTCTCCTGGGACCTGCTTTAAAATACTTATCCATCTGCTGGTATTCAGAGAGAGTCAAGGTGTGTAACATTGAGGACTGGATGAAAAACAATTTCCAGAAAGACTTCTGTAACAGGCATGAAAACACTGTCAATGATTTTTTACTAGAAGTTTGCAACAGGTACGTTCTTCGGGTGTGAACTTTTACATCTACTGTAAAGGTTAACTGCCTTGAAATGAGACCAACTGTCAGCTATTTACATCCTATTTATCTGAAATGGAGCATTAATTACGTGAGTGCTTTGACTTTGCAGTTTTAATATAGCGTTAAGTAAGTTGGTTTTATAGTGGCAATAGCATATACTTCATAGACTTTCCTTAAGCCTATTTCCCCCCCCCCCCCCTTTTTTTACGAGTTAATAATTAATATAGAAAAGTGCAGTACTGCCTACTAAATTGCTGCTTAACTGAAACATACCCTTCTGGCAATGCAAAGCATTGTCCTGGGGGGGAGGGGCTACAGGAAAGAGGTGCAACAAAACCGAGTTCATTAAACACATTACTAAACACCAAAATTTGTTTCATTCTAATAAGTAAGCATTGCTTTTGTACTGAAATTTAACTCTTATTATCTAAGCTTTTTATAAACGACAGTAAAGGAAAAGAAATACCACTGTGGAAAAGCACCTCTGGGCGCACACAATTTCTTACGACAGCTTTACTGCTACAAACCCACTCTTAAGAAAAAAAAAAGTTAAATTACATAAGGAGGAACAAATGGGGTAGAGCCAATCCTAGTGTTTAGTAACATCGAGGATAGTTAGAGCTGAAAGGGGCATGTCAGTACCTGTCCTGAAATGGCACACCTTTGTGCCACAGCCAGCCCTCAGCTTTGTGCCACAACATGGAAGGCAGAAAGTTCTATGTGGAAATAACAATTTAAAAAAATCCAACAAACTACAGGATACTGACAGGACACAGTGTCTTTGTGAGAACCAGCAACAGTGCAGTCTCAAAACAAGGACTGAAATGTAGGTTCAAAACAGAACGTTAAGTTGCAAGTATAAAATTTCAGAAGTAACTGTTCTAGAACAACTGATAAAAAATGTGGATTAATTAGCAAAGTATCATTAGGGAAGCACATCTATGCCTACAAAGGAGGGCGTAGAAGGAAGTATTCTCTCATTTTGGCACTGGAATGTCTACCATGAGGCCACTCTTATTTATTTCCATTTTTTTGCCATCACAAATTAGGATTGAGAAAGAGTATGCAAAACCACAGCTCTGCAGAAATAGTTTTAAGTGCCTTTTTCCTCGGCAGAATCCATAAGCCCAAACTGGTTCCTTGACAAAATTCAAAGCAAAGCCTGGGTAGTAAGCAATCTCCAAGTCCATAAAAATTCAGCAAGTGCCTTTCAGCCTTACATAGATTCATTTCCACAAGTTAAACTGAACTCTTATAAATGACAGTTTATTATATTGACACTCACCCCCCCATCCATTTTAGCCTTCCTAAGACAAGTTCCTGCCTTTTTTGCAGCAACCCTGTTGAAAGAATTTCCATCCAAACAAAATTCCTAGCATTCTCTGCAAAGAAAAATGGAAATTAATCAAATACACAGCTTTTCTCCCTGAGTTTGGAGTACTTTTATTCTGTTGGCGAAGCCACAAGCAATGGCAGGTCAGAGCCTTTCTTGTTCTTGCCTGCTTTAAAACATTTGTTCTCCTAACTGTTCATACGCATAAAGGAAAAGAGTAAAAAAAAGATGACGCAGCTGACATGAACATAATTACCTCTGCTCAAAAGGTGAAGTCAAGCAGCAGCAGGGGGGATGGGGTGGGCTGTAGAGAAAGAGGAATGTACAATGTACCAATTTTTAAGGACAAAAAAAAACACTGCAGTGATGGCAGAGCCCCTTGTTTGCCCCCACTGCTGTTGTACACCTCAAACCCTGATACAGGCTGTAGGCACAAATGTTTATATGGAAGTGCTCACAGGCACCATATCGTTCTTACAGGACGGAGGCAGGCTAATAGTTCTGTCCAAAGGTCTCACAAGATCAACATGAGCATTGCTGTAACCATTTCTCCCCACAAGAACAGAGCCTAAAGTCCTGTGCTAATAGAGAAACATGAAGCTGCGTTTAGCTAAATTGATGGATAGCGGAACTGCTTCTCCCTGGAGAGAGGTGTAAGCCAGAAACCAAACACTTTGTACAAAGGGTTTGCAGGTTAGTGCACAAGGGTCCCTGCAAACATGCCTGGTCAGTACAACTAGTAATAACTGGTCTGCTCCAGTTTTCTACACAAGGATAGTTAAAGTCATCAACACACTGACTTGGAACAGGCCTTTTCTGTACTTTCCCAGGTCTACCCAAGCAACAAAAAAGAAAGCTCTTAATATGATGCGTTGTTGTTTAACAGTAGAGTTCTTATCAGTTTCAATGACTTGAAGGAAGGTTTAAGAGTTGTGTGGGCTTCAAACATCAACACTCTTAGGTTGTAGCTGGCATCTCTTCAGTAAATCCAAGGAGATGAAATACACCCATTAATCCCTGTACAGTCAAGAGTGGGAGTGTCTTACTTGCCCATGCTCAGCATGTCTACACAGCAGCCTCTTCACTCAATTGTCCTCAAATTCAACCTGACTTGAATCTCATCTCTACTGGATCTTCATTCGCTGCGCTTGTCCAAGCGCAGCACCATGCAACTCCTTAAGAAAAAACAATGCAGCTGCAGCTTATACAGGCATTCACGTCCCCTTCTCTACTATGCCAACTGAGCTATAGATGTTGCTACCAACAGAAAAAGAAGGTAAGTTTTGCGATTAGTAAAGCTGAGCAAAAGATCTACATATACCCCCACCTACTCATGCGTTCTTGCCCCTCCTGTATTTTTCTAACTTGCATATTATTCTTAATGATACTAGCTTCTCCAAGCTCTATTATTTATTTTCCCCCTCATCTCACCTGTAACGATCATGTTTTCAGATGTCCAAACCTGCTGTCTCTGACCCTCTCTGGATGTGGCCATGTTACAGACGATTGCATCTTGCTTCTGCTCAAGAACTGCCCAAACCTCAAGACACTCAAACTGGAAAACTGTGTGCGGATCACTGACCAGACACTAGAAGCAGTGACCCTCTATGGGGGATCACTGCAAACGCTCCATGTGGATTTCTGCCGGAACATAACACAAACTGGTCTAGAGAGAGTCAGGGAAAAATGTCCTTCGGTAATGCTGAGAGCAGAGAGAAGTGCTAACATGATTCCAGACAATAAGCCAGAAAAAAAGCTGATGCTTGAAAAAGCATCAAGACAATGGGTTCAGCTTTAAGTGCAACAAATTGTATAAACTCAGTCAATGTGGGTTATTTTACTTCCACTCTCCTCTTGGGTTGCAATGCTTCAATGAACTGTGGCTACTTTCCTGTATTCTGGTTTAAGTCCAAACACATGGTTGATATGTTTTGTAAAGGCTGCACTGGGAAAAGGCATACATCTCCAGCAGGACAGTCTTAAGAGAAAAAACCTGTTTGCTTTCTGTTGTTCCCTGAAAGTGAGAAACCCTGCATTGCTGTCACAAAATGCTAGACCAGATTAAGGCTGAAAACTGCAATTTTGGTACCCTCTTGTCACAGATGAGTGGAATGCAACTCACTCAAAAGAGAGAAGTAGCAGTATGTTTTATTGAGGTAAAATAATAATTTGACAGATTTCAATAAATTTGATGGAATTTAACAAAGTTTAACAGTGGTTTGACAAAGTTCAGTAAGTTTGAGGGCAAGGTTCACCTTATTAATTACTGCATGGAAGAAACATGAAGAAAAAATGAGTTAGAACTGAGAATGATTCACACAGAGACCAGAGACACAAAGAATAAGGGAGACCCTCCCGTTGAGTCACAAGGTTCAGAGTGGACCCCCTTGCTTTCTAAACTCTATAGAGCCTAGGTGTGGCTGGATCCAATATTAGACTTGGTCAACGGTTTGAGTCTAACGGAAGAGATACAAAGAGTAAGGAGGACCCTCCTGTTGAGTCACAAGGTTCAGAGTGGGCCCTCTTGCTTTCTAAACTCCTCATGTAATGGGAAAGGGCACGAAGCCACAGCAGATAGAGCTTGGGTAACTGTATGATTTACACAAATTTCAGGAAAGGAGTGATAAATTTCTGTTATAGGATATATCTGTATGGTCGTTCCATCCACTAAGGGTGGTAACCACACCATGTAAGATCCTCCTAGCGAAAGCACAGTACCTGACAACCATCACTTCCTCAGTGATTAACATCTGTAGCTGATTTGTCAGGCTTATTTATTAAATAAGGGATGCACGGCAATACATGCAAAACACAGTTTGACCCTCTGCATAATGTACTTCGACAAGATACACCAAGTTATTTTTTAAAGTTGACACTAAAAGAAGCGCAATATGAACTAGCTGACAGTACTAACCCCACAGGAAAAGACAGTGACTTAACAACCCATAGCTTTAAACGCTAAATTAGGAACACACTACAGTAGAGATCTTTATACCTGTTTCTCACTGCAAAGGAAAAAAAAAAAATAGCAATTTTCATCCCAAACCACAAGGCTGTCACTTTCCTGCATGCTGCTCTGCTACATGGAAGTGAAGCTTTTTTTTTGTTTTGTTCTTTTTTTTTATGAAGGGTTGCTATGGCATCATCTACAAAATTTGACACCAAAGGTTGGCACAGTTTTATTCTGCTGTATAAACTGCCTTGATACAACACACTGCGATTTGGTCATGGTATCAAGTACTCGGGACTAGTAACATCACATTTCAAGACTCTTTACGCACTTACAGATTTTTGCCTGAGGAAAGGTAAACGTTTCTGGGTGCCACCTTACTATGTCAACTGTACTGCAGTAACCTGTCAAAAGTTTTATTTGTCGAGTCTGTTTCAGTATAACAATACAGAAAAATCACTGTGATCATCCAGTTTGAATTATTCAGGCACCCCATCTCAAACTTTGTGCTTTACTCTATGTGGGAGCACATCCTCAAGTTCTGCTTTCCGTTATTTTTCATTTTGGTCAGCAATATGAAGTCAGAATTCTGACTCCTAGAGAGCACACCATAATATATAATCCTGCCCATTCTTGCTGACTCTGCAGCTGAACTTGTATTTACCTTAAATCTCTCTCTCCCATTCAATACAATCCACTGAAGAACTTTATACTCACTAAGAATGACAGATAGTTAAATCTGGCTACCGATAACTTAGTTTCCCCTAGAGGACCAGATGTCAGTTCAGCTTAGCTGTCAAACAGAAGGCTGCATAACAGACCAGTTTGACAAACTATGGATCCTGAATAGTTCCAGCTTAAATCACAATGAAGTCTACAGCAGCTTAAATTTAATTTTAAATTAAAACCTTACACAGAGTAGGAATACCTGAGTGTGTGTATCCTTAAAATTCAAGCAAATTTAGAAATACTAACTTTTGGAAATACTGTTCTGTCGCATAAAGACAATCAACATTTCTGTTCCATTACATAATGATTATTCAAGACTGTCACTACAGCAATCTATGTACATATACCATAGTAAGCCTGTTTCTCATTTACATGAGGGGCTCTGCAATTGTTGATAATTAATCTTACTGAACTGGTAACAGAACACTGATGAAATCTGCTAGTTAAAAACACATGAAATCGAACTTGCATCGCTGGAATTCAAGTATATCAAGACTATCATGGTTTAAAATAATCCAATAGCTTTGTTGCATTTTAACAGTAGCTTTGCACACTTACTACTTGTCTACATTTTAATCTTTTATATAACTGGAAGACTACAAGAGCTAGCTTTTCCTCTAAGGATCAGAATTTGTGACTTCTTAAATTGCTATTTAATAAATTATTAAATGTTGTCACAAATGTCTAACATGATACATGTTCTTCTTTAAATTTCGAGAACAGCGTGACTGTATTACCTCTCTAAAACAAAAAGAATGTTTAAAACTACTACTGAAGTAAAGCAGACCTTGCTTGGGGTGTCATAATGGAGAGCTTGGCTCCGATGCCTCAGGTAGTCTTGAAAGATTTATTCCAACTGATACACTGTCTTTTGTTCATGTTTGAACAGAAAGAAACACGCTATCAAAATTCCACTTGAAGTCAATTGTTATTGCAAGAATAGTACTGTAAATTGTATTTCCAATCAGTTTCTCTAGGAAGATGAGTTTCAAACAATCTCAGCAGAAATATTTTAATAGACTACAAAAACCTAGGGCTTATTCTTTTCTCTGTGAAAACTGATGAGCTAGCTATGAACTCCTGAAAACATTCTTTATGTGGTGCATCAAAAACAGAAAAAGGACTTTACAGCTCTCAATGTAAGTGAACATACTTACTCCTTTCCATCCTGGTTAACTGATCCACAGATATCCTTTGGTAGTCTCTAATTTGGCTGGGCTAAGAAATAAATCACAGCTTTACAGAAACTTAGTCAAACAGAGCTGAAATTCTAGAGAAATACTTAATCAGTAGGAGTATCTGTAAGAAACACTTACCCAGAAGACAAATAAAGAAAATAATTTCACTATTGCATCTTTACAACTTAGAGATATTTAATGGCATGACACTGTAATATTCTGGTATTTCATTAACTCATTCCTAAAGGAACGGAATTCCTAAAGGAATTCCCAAGTAGGACCCTTATGCACTACAAAGTAAGGAACAAAACTGGAAGCACAGACAGGAAAGACAAACAGCAGTCCTAACAGAGCATTTACAACTTTGATAGGAGATTGCTGGGCTGAACAAACTTGACTGTGATGTGGAAATTGGGATGTTGACACAATTCCTACCTTGGATACAAAACTGGTGAAAAACCACCAGTTTCATATATTGCTGACAAGCCAAAACAAGGTAGGAATTCTATATAGTCACATTACTAACCAAAGACCTTCTCTTGATGCCAGCTCTCTAGGCACTCTGTGATGAAAGATATATCTCTGCAGATGCAACACCTAACAGATTTTCAAGTAGCTACAAGATGTGAAAGCAGGTTTGCATCTGTGTACATATTATTTATGCCTTTTTGCCAGTTTTCTATCAGGACTGTTTGGGGGGGGGGGGCTGGGGGGGGCAGTGGTGGTGTGGGTTTTGTGTTTTTTTACTTTACAGAGCTAAAAAGGGCCTTGGAACACTCTCCCACTTGGTTTCTTCGCCTGTTTGTGTACAAATACTCCGAGTCCTATTGCTTTGCTCTTCCCCTCCTTGAATGGGGTTATTTGTTCGTGACATGGTAAAACTTGAACACAGTTATGTTGATGAATTTTTTCAACATCAATAATAAATTTTCTTAGCAATCCAATTTGTAAATTTAGTATATAATGATTACATTTTACTTACAGTATTATGTAAGGACAGAAGCATGTTAACAGTTTTCTTTAGTTCCAAGCCATTTGAGTTCCATCAAAGTTCTCTTAACATTACTGAAACATTTTTTTACTCTTCACAGACCCTAACTCTAACGTACCAAGTATAGAGGGAGGAAGGCTTGTTATCTATCATTTTATGAAAGTACTAAAAGAAAGGTGAAATAAACCAAGATGCCTACTTGGAAGCTGCATCAGGTTATCAGATGAAAGTGGCAAACAAGACTTCATTATCAAAAGTTTGTGTCTTTTCCTACACAATAGGGGAAAAGCAACATCCAGAAGACCCTTCAGATTTCCACTGTGACAGCATAGCTCAGCTTGGCAAAAAGAAATTTTTCCTTGGTAAAAGGAAATAAAGCAAAGTCCTGCAGCACAGTAAAACTGCTTACTTACCAGCAGCGGTATTTTTTGCCATTAAACTTCCATCACCCAGTCAAAAGGGCTAAATGACAGATCTAAATCAAACTTCCAGACCTGACCTGATCACTCGTTCACCTATTCTCTAGAGAATACTACTGTTCAGGAACACATTCTGCTCTTACCGGTCCCCTCTCAGCATGACAGGCACGCATTCCACCTACTGCTACGTTCCAGCTTTGTCAGATGAACCAACAGTACTACTGCTAGCTCCAGAAAGAGTGAGGCTTCACCCAGTTAAAAGTAACTTGCCTACCTCTAGTCTGTTTATCTTCTCTCTGTTGTAGCATGCCTACCTGTTTCAAAGGGCTATCCAGCTGATAGCCCAAAAGGCTAGGGATGTACTTTGGGGGGGGGGAAGTGGGAAAAAATTACTGGAAATACCAGAGGTGGTAGAGAAGAAATTACCTAATCCCAAGGTAAAAACAGGATGAGAAACAGATATTATGGGCTTCATGAAGCAACAGCCTTATAAACCAGAGAGAGTGAGTGCTTCTTGAGAGTTACCTGAGGTGTAAGGAAAAGGTTAGGTACTACTCATGTACAGCAAAAAGCAAGCAGCAGCAAATAGTAGTCATGTTCAACAAGCAACACAGGCTTTTGGCATCTAAGTGCTTGCCTATATAATACCTACCCAGCACATTACTTTTGGCTAAAACTTTTTGAGCTGTTTTTCTCTACTTATGCTTAGACTTTAACACTTCTAAGCTTACTGTACCTCCGTATCTCATATTAATTTGAAATGGGTCTACATAAAACACATTGTCACACACCTGTTCTTACCTCTGACATGCATTTGTTACCACTGATACTCCCTGCTTCAGTCATACACGTCCCATCCAATGCTGAAAGGTGGAAAGGAAATGAGGTATGACATTTGGAAATCGCTTGCAGTCCACCTTGCTACAGCCAACTCTGCCTAATGTAACAATGCTGCCACTGGAAGGTTTGCTACAAGATTGAGTTGCATATTTTTTTCTTTAAATAACTGCATATATGACCTACTTATACTACAGAATGCAAACATACGCTAGTAATATTTATTCCCCTTTCTATATAGGGAGAGGTTTGCATACATAAAATGCCCTTAAACTGACAAAGTCGCAACTTTCTCAGATGGTCGGTCTCCAATAGTAGGACATAATCGGTGCTGTACATTCTATATCTTCATACGCAATTACGTATAAGAAGCATTATATAAGAAACTTGAACATGATTCCAGTCTCAGATGCCTCAGCAACAGAAAAATGTCAATCAACAGGTTAAAAGGAATGTACGCACAATGTAATTATGGTGAAAAAAACCAGTAGGATAAAATAAAAATAATTAAGCACTTGGTAGTTTTAATGATGCTAAGATAGAATATTCAAAGGGCAAGCACAATCAATAAAAAAGTCTCAAATAAAGCAATCAAACACAATCCTTTAATCAACATCAATATTCACCAGTATCAACATCCTCTTTCACTTTACTGTAAACTGCCTCCAAAAAGACCCTCATTATCCAAGAAGCCAACTGCATAGTCCATGCAAAACTGTAGGCACAGTTCTATTATTTTCTGTGCCCGATTTAAACAGACTGACAAATTAGCAGCACTAATTCAGACACATAAACAAAGTCTAGTATGCAATAATACAGGACTTTATACAGCAGTTTCCCCTTTTATTTGTAACCTTTTATTTTTTTTTATGTATTACACCTATAAATTTAGACCAAGATGTGAATATATTCCCCCACAACATAGCGATGGGACACCAAAATCTTCCAATTTGGAACCATAATAATGAGGCAGGAGACTAAGTCTGCATGATTTCAGAGCCCTGAGTCCCTCCTCCCAACACTGCTGAAAGCCCCCCTCCAGATGTTTCATGTTGCAGTCTGATTCTTGGTCATAGCTCAAGAACCTTTTGCCTTTTTCATGACTCAACAACTAATCCTAACTGGAAGAACTTCACCAGACAAAACCCAGATCTGCAAATTTTTACAGCTTATCAAGTCAGCCCTTTGACCACTATTAGCTGGCAGCAATATACCAGTTCCGTCTCAAACAACCGGGAAGTTTCTCTATCAATCCCTGCTAACATACAACAATCACATGAGGGAAAACAACACGAATTTCTACCCTCTTCTCCAGACTCTGACAGACCAGTCTTGTCCCAGGTGAGATCAAGTTAATAAATGTTCTTGCCAGTCCTCAGGTCCCACTGCATCCTTACCAAGGAGTTCAGTCAGAATGAGGTGGGGAAAAAAATCAGGGCAGAGCAGCAGTGACTTGCCAGGGGACAGACTCTACCCTTTTCCTCAGCCTAGGTAAATCCTGCTCCTGAACACCAAGCAGCATTTGTAGTTTGACACAAATCATGTTTTTGATAGAGACACTGGGGAATTATCTATTCTTCAGCACTGCCCTAAGACACAGAACAAAAATTTCTTTGTACAGTACATTACTGTCCTAACCAAATATGAACATTACAGTGTAAGCCCCACCCTGCTGATCATAATACAATTACAACTGCCACGAAATGAGACCAAACACATAACATTTACTAAACCCAAAGGCATAAACTAAGAACTTACATAAAATCCATAGCCTCGACTACTACCCTGTCACTTAAATTTTTTGGTACTCTCTCCAGGAATCAACTATATCAATCTGTATATTAAAAAGGATTTTTTTTTTCTTTTTACAAAAGACTTAAAGGTTTCTGAGTCAAGGTGGCAGTTTGTTATTATTGTCAACAACTACTACTCTGGGGCAGAAAAATGTTTAAATGAAAATCAAGAAGGAACCAAGTACAATGCTAACTTGTATTGAAGTACGAGGAATAAATAGTGGTATACCCGAAAAAGCCAGTACCTCAAAGACATTAAGAATGCAGAGCACAGTACTACAGATCAGATCCTTTGAAGATAAAACATTTTAAGATGCTTCAAATGTCATGTCCTGTCTAAACACTGTAATACTAGTTTCCTGAGACAAAATATAAAAGTATGAAGACTGAGTAAACCAATCACAGTTCACAAACGCATACAAGCAACCAATTCTTGAATTTGCTTTATTTTTTCTCTGCATAAGGAACCCTGCACAGGCAATTCAAATTAAAACAAAATAAATATGTGAATATTCATGTAAAACTGTCCTTGCTAATGAACAATTATACACAATGTACAACTCTTCATGTTCACTGGGAAGGCTTACAAATGTACTATTCCCAACAAAAATGCACCAAAATGTCTCCATGCAAACTTATCAAAAGTGACCAAAAAAGGAGAAAAAACTTACTGATCATACCTTTTTTGTATTCTTTTTCATTTTTTTTCTTTTTTACAATCACAAAAAAATAAAAACATCTAATTTTTTGTTACAATTAGATTAACTAAAATGTGGCCACTGTCTATTAACATCTGGTTTTATGCTCCTAAAACATCTATGGTTACTGTAAAATTATGTCAACAATGAATTGGACTTAGGGCACTATTTGTAGTAAAAGGAAGATGATTTTGTTCACAGAATGTTAATAATCTGTGTCTGAGCCCTCTGCATTGTCCACATTCCGTGAGAGCATATAATTGTCCATATCTATAGACCTGCAATTATTGATTGCATAGCGCAAACGCTCTGCCATGATTAGTTGACTGGAGTAAGGTGGGAGCCTCAGTTGAAAGAAACAAGTCTGTGAGGTAGGCAAGCTGTCGTAAGGCTGTGGAAATGGATAAAAGGTGGGACACTGTTAAGTTGTGAATGAAGCATAAAATGCAACATATCCATATTTCATTGCTCCCTCCCTTCCTTGCCTCTATCATTCAGCATTTTCACATTCTATCTCCAAATTCCTTTTAAGCAGCAGACTATCCTCCCTTGTTTACATCACTTGTTTCATCCTTGAGTATGTGCAAAACCACTGCTGTATCACCTGCTCTGTAAATAATTCATTTGAAAAGTTGATCACACTACTATTTATCAGTCCACTAGAAGATACCAAGCAACATTCAAATTACATTCCATAGTGTGCCTTAACATGAGGCAATTTGAGAAACACCTAACCAAAGATCACAGTCAAACCACTGTTATCTTAGATTTTGCCAAGTTTTTGATTCATGTAGTTCACAGAGAATGTGCTTTCACTGCACAAAAACCAAAAGTAATGTCAAAGGAATGCATCCTGTATGTAAAGTAACATACTGTAAACTCATTACAGTGGTTTTAAGACTGTAGAGTTCACTAGTGGTCATATGTTGCCACTTAAACAGATTTAAAACTTAAAAAAAAAAGAGTGAAAATTATCAAAGGAAAAAAGAGATTGGAACAGAAAATTGACTATGGACAAGTTACAATACAAGATGATTTGTTTCTTGTACAAGAACTTGTCTTGACTTCCAATTGTGTAACTATAGTAAATGCACCAAATGAATTAAGATGCAATTCATGCAGTGTATGTCCTTCTACACAATTAAAATGTTTGGTTTTAACAGCTCAGAGTATATCCCATCCTATACTTTGTCTGTAAATTTACAATTATGGAAACCTGTCTCCTATTTCCAAAGGACAGATTATATTAGGCAGGAATTAAAAACAATCAAATGAAAAAAGAAAAAAAAAAAAAAGAAAAGAAAACAGGATCTTACCCTATCAACCTTCATTATTTGGAATCGCTGAGAGATATCAGCTGTGTTGGCTGGCAATCGAGATCTTCCTGACACAAACCTCATGAAAAGGACTCTCTCCTCATTTGAAAATTCCTCAAGGGTGTGCCAGAACCACTGTACTAGCTGATGCTGCTCATCAACTTCTCTGTATCGCACAACTTTCTTCAGAACTTCAACTGATATTTCTGGCATTCCACAGACCATTTGCTCCAACTGCTTGGCAGTCAGAAGAGACAACAAAGGAACTGGAACAATCCAAGACATTCCTTCTCTTACAGCAGCCACCTATTGCCCCAAAAAGAAGAGACATTTGAAGTGCAATTGTCTTACCTCTGCTACTTACTGTACCACCCAAATGCAAAAGTAACGTATCAGCTGAGAAATGGGATAAAGAGATAGAATTATAGAACACCTGCCAAGAACAACCTCCCACACATGCATCCCCCGCAAGGGCTGTATCCTCTCTCAAAATCCTGGAGAATAAATATTACAGGTATTTTTAATTGTAATTGCACATTGAAGAACATGTTTTGATACAAAACAGAACTTAAAAAAGTACAAGTTAGCAGCACAAATGATGATGGCTAAACCATAAAACTGTGTAAATACCATACATCTAAGCTGGCACAAAGTCACATTTGTAAGAAGTCCATACTTGTTCTAGAATACTTAGGATTTGGTACCTCTGATGAGAAAGTTACTTTTCTAATGCAGATAATATCATGCATGCATCTGTATCTTGAGAAAAAGGAAAAGAGTTTTCCTAGCATGTGATTAGTACACTGCTTTCACAAGCTTCACTATACAAATGACAAAATACACAAAAGTAAGCAAATAGGTAATTAACACTTCTCAAAATATATAATGAAATATTTGTAGTTTCTGTGCTAAAGGAGAAGAGAAATAGTTTTAAATGTTTGTCAATAATATTTACTTTCTCTAGTCTCCATGTTGCTATAATGTCTAATTACAGTGCACAGCATGCACCACTGCAGGTTATTTTCTCAAGTGGGCCTGACAGTTGCAGTGGGGCGACTCTAATGAAAGATGAGTTCTGATTTCTAACGCTCTTTTGTCAACTGAGCAATTACTAAGAAAAACAGGACTAATTTAAAACAAAACCCCCAAACAGTTGTGGGGTGGGAAACCACAGGGACCCAGGCAAGATGCAGAAAGCCGAGCTTTCCTTATTCCCAAATAAATTGTAATGGAAACTTGCATAAATCAAAAACACTGTTTGCATTAACAACAGGGATAGGGTCACAATGAGATTCTTACCTGACGGTCCATTTCATGAAGTCTGTACTCAATTGCCCTCTCCACATATTCTTTCCTGTTTGAAAAGGTAAGTGGGATACTGTTCCCTCCAGGAATTATGGGAACCATTTTGCCATCAGCACTTTGGCCAACAAAAGAATCTAAAGGAATCATCTGTTATGCAAAACAGGAAATGTTCAGTGTAAGTCACTCTAGTGATCCAAGTTTAATATTTTACTATCAGTCACCTGGAGCTATAATAAGATCACTACTATTTCAAATGCATATGAAGTGCTTGTTATCCCAGTAACAGGAGACATCAAATTATATAAACACTGAAGTTAAGGTCAATCTGATAAAGTAACTGCTTTCAGAATAAAGCTAAAAGCTCCAACTTTCATATCTCACCTCATGGAAATTTTCTTCAGTAATCCCACTGTCTTCAATGTGAAGAATGCTGTTGAGGGTCTGCACATAGAGCAGATCTACCTCCTCCAAATCCTCCAAGATGAGTGGGATACAACAAAGTTGCTTCCAGACCATTGGAGCCAAATGAAGATCTAATGGCTTTTTTGTACGAATAGCTACACCCATGAGAATACCCAAGAACTTAAACTGCATCAGATGTTCATCTGAACATGCTGAAGGGTTAAAGAGAAACCTGAAAGAACAAAGAATCAGTGAAAATACTCTAGTATTATTTCTATGCTACTTCATTAGAAGTAAAAACCAAAACATTTCTAAGCACAGCATAGTAACTGTCAACACAATTATCAGCAAGAGGTGTCCAAATAAGAAGATTATTGTTCTCTTTAGCTGTTAAAATAATGGAGGCTGAGATGGGCAGAACTAATTCTGACCACAAAGGCTGGCATTCTTGATGTTACTCTGAATTCTGCCATCAGCAATCCAGCAAGTTCATATTAAAAATGTGCCCTCTCCTCCACAATAAAGTAACATCACAACCTGAAGGAAAAAATATACTAGAGACAATTGTGAAGTCTCATCATCAGGTAAAAACCAGTTAATAGAAGATTTTAATTTTCACCCACTAACATCTGCAATAAAAGCAAATCCTGGACAACTTACCTATCCCTGTTGTAGCCTACTTCAGCTGTAGCATTTGGGGAAGGAATAAGCAGGTCTACTATTCCAGTTTCCAGTTCCTTAAAAATCAACAACAAAAAAGCCTTCTCAGACACAAGGATAACAAACCTATTACAGAAATATTATGACATTACAGCACTACAAGACAGTTTATTCCATTATGGTGGCGATTACTTCTTACAAATTAATAGGAAACCTTTAAGAAAAAGTAAACATGCAAGGGATGATTTTTAGTAATAAAAATATGTTTATTTCAAGACCTGCCCTTACATCAGACTGTAATGGTTATTTTACTGTGACTGCTCTGTGATACATTCCTGGTACCTGTTTCAGAAATAATCAGAAGCCATAAGCTATACACCCTACCGGTGCAGCTTTTCAAGAACCAAAAATGAAGCAAATTTTTCAGTAAGTTCTGTTCTGAACCCTCATCACACCTCATATTTAATGTAAACTGCCTAGGAAAGAACCCCAAAATTATACCTCAAGTCCTTACCTGAATCAACCCTGCTCTAGTCTTACAGGCTTCAGAAATTCCATTAATAAATGGAGTTCTTCAGTTTCTTCCATCCTGTATCCTAACTCTAATGCCAGCTCCAGGCCTATCTGTAGCTGTTGCTCTGTCCCAGACTAAGCAGTTATACTAATTATCCTCACTAATCCTCATTCTTTGGGTTCTGAGGTGCCTGGAAGATTAAGAAACAACCAAACTTCTCTAGCCAGCATTGCCTTGAATCCTTCTCCTAGCTACAATCATAGTAGTGTCACAGGGCCAAGACACACCTTTAAAATTATAAGCAGTACACATTAGCATTGACCAGTTTTATCTTAGTGCTGTTAGTCTGAAGCCTTCAGTTCCCAGGGGAATCTGAAAAGACAGCTATGTTGACAACAGCAACAATATCCTGGCTTTCTTCTACTGATCTCCTTTCCGGCACTGAATCGGAGAGGTGACATGTATCTTCGAGTACGAGAGAAACACCTGCCTGAGGTGTTTCTGTATTGTATGCATGGAATGTAGTGTAATCACGGAATGCAGTACAACTTCTCTTATAGAAGGTATTGGCTGGACAGAATGGGGGGCTGCAAAATGCTTCCATACTGTGTAGGAGCCATCTCAGAATCCCAGAGGGGCTACTGTAAACACTAGTTATAGTGTGGCCATATGGCATCTCCTTGCCACAATCTAGGAAGATTTCTTTTTCCTCAGAGACATCCCTAGGTAGGCAGCTCTAGTGTTGTGGGCTCAGGACTGAAGCACAAGTATTTGCTATGCTGCACAATAGAAATTTGAAAATTAGTAAAAGACACCACAGAGAACAAAATCTCAACCCAGGCGTTTTGAAGTAATAGACTTTTCATACCTGACACATTTCTGTAATAGTGTCATCAAACACACCACCTGCATCATCAGCTCCTTCTCCAACCAGCTTCACTTTCCAGGCACGTGAAGGTAGGCGAAGGTCTGATGCATTCAGCTTTACCACTTGTCTTGCTATCTGTACAAAAATGGGCTTGCATTTCCGACCTCTTTCAAAAAAAAAAAAAAAAAAAAAAAAAAAAAAAAAGACACAGCCATACAATGTAACTCATAAACATGTAAGGGCTATCGAAGTCACTTGATTAACAAAGTTGTACAGAAAGAGCTAAGTATGCCAAAAGGTATGGAAAAAGGATGAATATCAGTATTCATTTGCAGTCTAATACAACGCCTGTGAATACAATACTGACCTGGTTGATATCCTTTTCACAGTGATCTGTGGCCCATAATTTTTCCCCTGAACCATAGTTTTCCCTATAGAGCGTACCATGGGGAGCGTGTATACTCGTGGTGCTAGCAAGGGCCTTAGCTGTCCTTGAACTATTCCCCATGTTCCAGCATTGTAATGAGATGTACTGTTCTGCAATAAAGCAGTATGAGAATAAACATATTAATACAGGATATTAGTTCCACTCTTCACAGAATAAAAACCTTCATAGTAATCACTAGCACGTCAATGTTTCAGGAAACAGGTTAGCACTTTTTGGTTTTAGCTTTGAGGCTAATAAGCTTTTGGAAACTGAAACATTGACATGTCAATGTTAGCACAAGTGAAAATATGTAACAATACTTTGACAGGGTTTGGTTTAATCCAGATTTATATATTTTTTTCGTTATTATGAAAAACCTATAGAACCTATTACTAAGATCCATCTTGATCTGGTCAGAAACTCTCTAGTGACATGGCATAACACAACACCGCTGAGCTGTTTTTTTTTTTTTCCAAACTGAATTTTACCTGGTTATTGGGACTGAGGTTAAGTAATCTCCATGAAGAGTACATGAGGTCAGAAAAATGGTACAGCAGTCTGAGCCTTGCTCTTACTGTATGAATGCTCACTTCTTTCAGTGCCCCATACTGTGGTGGAATGGCATCAGGTAAACCAAGCTGTAAAGGCACTGAAACACCTACCACAGAAAAAGAAAAAAAGCATTATTACATAAAGGATAGCTGTAACTGGTTTTGGCTGGGATAGAACTGATTTTCTATGCAGTGCTCAGCTGCCTACTGGAGTTAAACCATGACAGCAGCAAAAATAAGAGACTAAGATAATTTGAAAACCTGCATCAATATAAAACAAAACAAATTTTGCTCCAAATCTTCAGAAGTACTTGTTGCAGTCGTCCCCCAGGAAGCACAAAGACTAAATCAAATGACCATACAATCTCAGCTCTTTACCTGGAGCTCTTGGTGGAACTGGTGGAGCTGTCCAGGCAGCACTGTGGCAACGTCCTGCTGAAATTTGTCGAACGTTCTTTCCTTGCAGGACTGTTATTAGGGTTGGTTCTCTGACATGGTTGGTATGGCCCAGTCCAAGCTGACAATTTATAACAGATGTAAAAGGGACAAAGAAGAATTAACAACTGTGATGATATTTCTAAAACTCTCTAAGCAAAAATTCAGAGCAAATGGTAAGAAATAGTATTTAACTACAGCATATACTGGGATAAAAACTATTTACTGTATATATCTTTTATTATGCTAGCATTTACATTTTATTTCAATAGAATATTGCATCCATATTCAGGGGCAGTAGCAGATCTAGGTGTCAAAGAGACCTTAAAACAGCTAGAGATTTTTTTGCAAGCTCTTTTGCATACTGAGGAACTAATCTATGCTGCTAAGTCATCTATGTTGCATGGTCTTTCTCATGCATAGACAACATAGCTCATATGTCTCTTCTGTGCCGTTTAAATACCATTTTTGTTTAAGCATGTAAATTCCAACAACAGTTTATGAAAACACAATCTGTGTAAAGAGAAAATTTACTGAAGCTGTTTTAACTTTGTACTGATAGTTTCATATCACATTCTAATTTTATATTCTAAAAGTGAAAATTTCATTTCATTCAGTGTATAATTTTTTTTTACCACCTCATATAAAAAAATTTTTTTGCACTGCAAGGAAAATCATATAAAACAGGCTTTCAGAATGAAGTTTCTCTAAATTTTTTACCCTAAGAATTTTTTCTCTTCCAGAAACACAAAGTAAGCACCCTATAAAAAGAAAACCCAAAAAAACCAAAGAGGTTCCACTTAGAAATTATTCTAAACAACTTGCTTAACATCCCTTCTCAAAAACTCAATCCTGAAATACCAGAGAACAAACTTCACCAAAACTTCCTGAAACACCAACAGCTAACATATCAAGAGGCTCTTTCTTATACTTGTAGCACACAAAACTGTCAAAAAGCTGAAGTTCTTTCAAAAATTTGACTTGTATATGGGGTGAGGGAGAATGGACTTTTAAGGGCAGGGATAAAATTAGAGGCCCAAAGAAAAGAGAGAATTTATTACTTACTAATTTTTTTCTGACTTTAACAATTATTCTCTAAAAAAAAGTTAATTTCTATTTTCTTTATGAAAGGCATCTAAAGAGTTCACAAATCTGACTGACACCAACCATAAATTTTACTATGTTGAAAAAATTGATGATAGCTCAAGAATTAGGTAAAAAATCTGTGATTTTTTCAAAAAGCTTCGATTAAAATAATTTGGGTAGAATGTTTTAAGTGCTTTCCCAAACTGATACCATGTAAGAGCACAGGAAATAAAAAATGAAATAATGGAAATGCCTAAAATGGGGGTGGGGTGGGTGGGAATAAAAACATAAAGCTTTCTTTTCCACCAAAACAAAGGTATTCCAACCACATCTGTAAAGTACAATTATAGCCTTATAAAGGTTAGAAATAAACATACCTGCCCTTCAGAGTTGCTACCCCAAGCATATACATCCCCTGTAGATGATAAAGCTAGTGTATGCTCTGCTCCTACAGCTATGTCTTCAATGAAGATTCCTGACAGTACTGGAACTTGTTGGGGTCTGTTGTGATTTCGAGCACGACCTTCTGGCAAACCTATCAGGCGATCTAAAATTGCAAGTACATGTCTATGTATATAAAGAACATTAAAAGGCTAATTTTTCTTGCATGCAGAAGTCAGGGAGGGACAAAAAGCAATTCTACATACTCTTGGAGCTGGGACACAAGTGCAATAGGTTAAGGAGAAATCTAGTGTATGTTTCCTACAAACAGTGCTTCCTACAGTACTCATTAATACTCCTAAAGCTGTTATTTTAACTTTAGGTCTGAAACAAGATCAAATTCTATTAAAACAAGACTTCTAGATCTAAATGTATGGTTTTTATAATACAAATGAATTAACTGACTTGAGAAGTTTAAACACGTTTAATTCAGTGCACTTGGAAATTCTCCTGTCCAGATTTTTAAACAACTTGTGTAGGCATATGCTTTATTAGACAAAGTAAACTTTTAAGTAAGCCAATATTTTTGGACATGTGAAATTCAATAAACTTTTAGAAAAAATGCTCTTTAAAAAGTAAATTAGTAAACTGAAAGGCTATTCTGAGATCAAACTAGACAGAGCTACAAATCTGGATTTTAGGCATATGCTAAAATTGCATTGTTGAAGCTGCAAAATTCAGATTAGGTCAGCACAAATCTAAAAAGTAGCATTAGGTCAGTGTTATAAAGATGTCTTAATATTCTTCCTTTTCACTTGCAATACACATGAACCTATAGATGGAAAGGTCCAAATACCAGATTGTCCTACCTTGTCCAAAAGTATATACATGACCATCTTTTGTCAGTGCAACAGAGAACTGGGTTCCACAAGCAACTTTTTTAATTCCAATTCCACAAAGAATATCCACTTTCTAAGGGGTAAGTGAAAGGAAGAAGAGCTATGGTATTATGAGGATATAAACAGAAAGCAGACATGAACTTCACCTGTAACTCCTGCTTCCAAAAAAGAAATTTTATAATTCCCACTGTGCAATGCATACATTGTAATTATTCTAATTACTGCTTGTAAATTAATAGAGGAAACCGAGACAGTTTTCTCTTTTTCTTTAATGGAACTAACACCTTATTCTACGTACAATGATTCAAAACACCCTTTTTTATTGGGAGTGAGTGGAGAGTGGCATGGGAAGAAGTAGATGAGTCTGTAAACAACCCTCCCCCCAGATTCCAAAATAAGAAAGCTCTCTTCTTTAAGCTAGCTAATCCTCAGATTTTCACTATTTGTATTGCCACTGAGATAAGGTCAATATTATTTACGTGAAATCCTTTAAAGTATCAGGCTCAGCATAATGTATCATCAGAATTATTTATGCCAGATTGTATTAGAACAGTTTAGTAGATGGAATTAATAATTTAACTTCTGAAAATTACACAGTGAACACTATGCAACAAGTTTAACAACACTGAAAATTTATGCAAAGAATAATTTCTCTATAAATTCTAACCTGTGGTGAGGATTTTGCAGTGGAATTTCCCAAACCAAGTTTGCCATAATCTCCATCTCCAAAAGCCCAAACCATTGAGCCATCTGTTGACACAGCTACAGTGTGATTGAGTCCACAGGCCACCTGGTTGAGAGAATTATGTTATTACCACAGTTTTTGCTAACTTACTAACTCAAACACCCCAACTACCTTTAAGAGAAGAAAAATCATGTTTTAAAAAATAAGTACCCTTTTAAAACTTAAAACTTCAACTGCTTATTACAGTGTTTTAAAGACATTTACGACCACAGTAGTGTTTTTTAGGTAGCTGCTTCCTCTCAGCTCCTAGAACCAAAGGATAGTATTATGCTACACATACTTGTCGTTTTAAGAATATAAAATAGCTCATGAATTCATGCTTAAAAATGCCTAAATCTCGAAATGTTAAAATGTTAAAAAACATGGGCAGTTTTGCAGAAAGAGAATCCTTCAGGATCTTTCAGAGTCAGGAAAGTAATTATTTAAAAAATTACACATAGTCAAATTCTGCCATCATAATAAAAAGCAAAGCCAAGGTTAAAAAAAAACCAGAACACTTAAATACACTGAAAACATCAGCTTTAAAAAGATACATTGCTAGTTTTAGATGAACCATGCCTGTCCAATCTGGTAACCTTCCAGCGCCGTCACTCTTTCTGGAAGTTTCTTATTGGAAGTATTTCCAAGTCCTAATCGACCATAATCACCATTTCCAAATGTAAAAAGTTTGCCATCTGCTGTCACCACAGCTGAGTGTTTGAAGCCACATGACATCTGGAAACAAAATAAACACAATTTTTACACACATTTTAAATTTGGGGGAAAAAATTGTATTAGCTATTACATGTAAATACCTAATACCTCTTCCTCCCCTAAACTATATTCACTTTATAAAGAGCTAAAATACAGATGTTTTAGTATTAACGATTTCTCCAACAGCCTATCTCTTGCTCTTCTCAGTAGTAACATTGAGGAGGAGGAGGACAGGTGGATATTTGCACAAAGAAAGGCTTTCAGGTGTTTTATTTATTTATTTATTTTTACCAACTACTGTTTTCTGCAAGCAGATTGCTTTTATTGTACAAATACTTTGTATTTTTATATGAAACTTCCAGTCAAAGCTTAATGGTTTTTTGCATTGCTATAATGCACACTTAGTATGTAGGAGGTGGTCTCGGTTACTAGTTTTGTAGGTCAAAGTCACCTGACAAGGACCAACAGAAACTTCTAAATCATGTCTGTATTTTGACAATCTTTTGATCATCCCTCTCTTCCATGCTCTTTCTAATTTTTAGTCTTCTCCAGTAACAACTGTCAATTAACATCACACATCAACAATCAGCTCTCTGATACTAACATCCTTCAACTGGAAATTATCAACTTGGTTCATAATGCTCAGAGAAGTAACAAGTTGCCTGTTTTCATTCAGTATATCAACTCAAACTGTCAAGACAGACAATGGTTCTGGAATGTTCCTAGCACTAGGTTACCACACCACAGTTTATAGAAGACAAAAAGTATTTTGTAACCTGCACCACTTCTTCTCCTTGCAGAGCCTCTATTTGTCTAGGCCTGCGCTGCCTGTCGCTGTTCCCATGTCCCAGTTTGCCATAATCTCCATCTCCCCAGCTAAAGACTTCCCCACTTTCTGTTAAAGCCATGGAATGTCCATCAGATCCACAAGAGGTCACCAGCTGTGTTACAACAAAGCCTGTTAAAGAAAAATGAGAAAACAAAGTTTAGAATAAATTACAATAAACTCTTAAACATACGTTTATCCAAGTGGCCCTAGTAGTAGACAATTAAGCCTGGGGAAGGGAACCAACCACAATAACAGTTTTCTTGTTACAGCAATTTATTTATTTTTATTCTGAACACAACCTTTGTCTTCTCACGTACAATGTATATTTTCTGGCCTGCCATTAGTTTTGAAATGAGATGTTCCTATCTTAAGCAAACACTTTTCCCTTTTTGAAGCCTTCAAAATTAAGGAATTTTAACATACTACTACTTAATTCTTCAGGAAAAATGAACATCTAGTTTACTTGTTTGATTTTTTAATTAAAGACTACAATATTTTAATGTGTAAATCTGCAAAAATAGCATCAACACAAATGATTATATTAACTACCAAAATACTTATTTGTGCTCTATCAATTGACTCATTTCGAGCCCAACAATTTTACCTTGCAGTGCTGAAATGACTGTTAACACATGAAGATCATCAGAATTGCCTTGTCCCAGTCGCCCATAGCTCCCTTCTCCACAAGCCAAAACGGTGCCGTTAGCTTGAATGACAAAAGTACAATTCTGACCACAAACAACCTAGTTTAAAAAGACATAAAGGAGTTTTAATGATTTTTGTGTTAGATGCAGCAATGTTGTAATACCTGTATTACAATGTACAATGTCCTTTTTAAATTTTTTTCTTTGTAATTATATCAAGACAACAGACTCTTTTGTCACACTGCAAAATACTTTGTGACAACCCTTTTAACATTAAGGCTTCACTCACCTCATGTTTAACAGAGTTTTGTTACCCAATCCCATCATAATAAAAATTACTTCATTGAAACTTGCTACTAGTCTTGGTAAACCTTCTTCCAGTGACAGAAATAGCAATATACTCCCACCTGAGATTTAGTTTTGATGTTCCCATCCAGAATGTCAATGTTATTTCAGAAAACAAAATTGGCACATGTATTATGTTAAAGCTGTGCAGGTATTTTCAAATCATGCTTATATCCAACAATTCTGTTTTGTCAGATTTCAGCAGCTTCTTGGTTTGAATTTGTCAAATAATTAAAGATTTTCTCTTTAGTGAAAACAAATGTTTTGGGCGTACTTCACAGTCAATTCAAACAACAAATTGAAAAGACATTTAGATAGAGATTTTTACAAACTGTACAAACAATACATGGTAAATCATTAAATCATGACTGTTTTTAAGTGGTCACCTGCTGAGCCTGAGAGAATGAAGGCGCTGCTACTGGTATCATGACATTTCTACCAGCTTCTGCTAACTGTCCGTGTCTTCCTGCTCCCCACAGATAAACGTCACATTTGCCTCCCAAGTGCCAATCCTATGGAATAGCATGAAAGAATGCTTTAGAACAAGAGTGCTTTCAATAGCTTGCAATGTTTAAAAAGAATAAAATAAAATAAAATAAAAAAAACCAAAAACCAAACCATCAATTTTACTAACCTCTGGCCTTGATGTTGCCCAAGACATTATCTGTTCATCCATACCATTGATCCATTTACTGTTATCCTACACAAAAGCCACAGTTACCACATTCAGTTCAAGAGATGCACATTATTTTTCTGTTATGTAATACATATTTTCCTTTCTGAGAACAATATTGACATTCAGATTATTCTAAATGGTATAGCAATAAGAATGAATCTGTGCAGACTCAAATACTTTATTTTTGTCCATAGGCCAAGTTTATTTCCTTACTACACCTATCTAGCAATGACACTGCTATCCATGACTTGCAATCCAAATCAAAAAAAAAAAGAAAAACCAAACAAAAGTCATGATAAAGTAGTCTTTTCCTATTTACTGATCCTTAGTGCTTTTTCAAGTTTTAATTGCAAACACTGGCTTAAAATGTTATAAGCTTGCTGATAAAAAAATTCTTATTTTCATTTATGTATCATAACAAGTTATAAGAACAACTGACACTAGCAAAATAATTTGGTGTAGAAATGTGCCAAAATGTTACTCCAAAAGTAGCATTGTAAAGGTCTACATTTCTTGCTTCTATCACATATGAAAATTACTGTCACACTTTTGGGTTGTTTTGGTTTTTAATATGCAACTGACTTGCACTCATTACACACACACAGAGCAATCTTTACAGTATATTCTAACCAGTTAATTAAAAAATAAACTTACACTTATTGCTGGTGCTTATGTTAATGAATATAAATCTTTACAGTTCAGAGACATTAACTGCATCATACCATATACTCAATAACAACACACTTCACTGCTGAGACAATATAGCACTTTTTACCATTAGGAGAGTTAGCTCATCCTCTGGAACAGGCTCCAGGTCTGGAACAGTAAAGGATTCTGGGAACTCTGCTCCTTTGGCCAGGGCTTCAGCAGCTTTTATGGTAGTAGAGAAACACTCTAGCCAGGCCCATTCTGTGGGATTCCAGGCTGAAGGATCAGGGAGGCAGTTCTGGTGATGAGGTGGTACTGGAGGATTGCACAAGAGCTGATCTAGGTGAAGACCCACAGCGAGTGATGCCAAGCACTGCATATAAGGACTATGAACAAGCTGGTCTCCACAAACAACATGGGGCTAAAAGTGAGGGGAGTGGGAGAGAGAAATTGAACATGCAAAGTTAGAAATATGTATTAATCAATTCAGAAATAGGAGTCCTTGAAAGCTAGTCCTGTAGAAAAATACTTTCCTCCATGCTTAATCAAAGTTTTTCTAATATTTGAAATGCTCTCAAATTAGGAGACTACTACCTTTGAGAATACTGAAAGACGTTTGCAAATAGGTTGTAGGAAAGTATTCTGGGTTCTCTGTGGTGAAAGACTGAAATCAGCTGAGATTCAAAAAGTGACCTCACATCAGACATGAATTTTAAATGTTTGCATTAGGTCTTCTTACCTTTTCGTAAGCATACTGTTCCTGAAGCATTATTGGCAAACGTTCCAAGAAAGCTCGCATGCAAGGAGCCATATTTAATCCTAGAACTCCTTGCTGCTTCAGTGCAGTCCTACATGTTGCAAGGACGTGATTGGAAGATATCCATTCTGATGTACAGTTCGCTACCAACACATCCTGTTTAATAGCAGTCACAAGACACATTAGAAATTAAAAATTCATAAAGCAGGATTCCACTGCTCCACTGATTAATCACCAATCATCTTAGTTTCCATAGGGGCCAGAAAACACACAAGCTTGAACATTTTTGTCTCTGTTGGTGAATAATCTGCTAACAAACGCTACGGACTAGCCATCTCCATTTGCCACTTCCTCACATTCCCATGGCAACACTACAATTATCACCCCAATGAAGAATGCAAACATGGTAATAAGCAGAGTTCATTTCAGTGAATGCTGTAACCTTAGTTTAGGATTTAGTTTAGGTGTAACCTCAGTTTAGGATTTGCCTTGTACTATGGCCTTCAATATTTGGTCTGAATTCAGAGAAGACTTTCAAGGAATCCCAAAATACTTAGAACCACATGCAGCATGACTTTACTAACAGGAGTCATAACTTGTGCCATATTTATATTCACTCACACAAAAAACCATCTTTTGGAATAATCAACTGTTACATGAAACTTCTGTTCAGATGCCAGCAGTTCCTCACACAGCAAACACTGAAGTAAATTCTGCTGCTCCTTAAAAACTTCTGAGATTGAGGCTGTTTTAAATTAAGTTATATCACTGAAGCATCTTATTTGCTGAGGGAAATGAAACATTTCTTCATGCTGCATAAAGAACAGGGTGGGGTATGAAATCTGTCTTCTGCCTATCTTTATTGCCCACTTACGGCTGCTGCCATTAAACAGAGAAGCTGAGGTAACCAGTGTGCAACATCCTTTATAACCACTGGCTCAGGAGGATTCCACCCTGCACCCCCAAATTAAACATGGGGTACTGTTAAAAAAAAACCAGTCTTTTTAGGGTCAGGTGATAGTTGAAAGCCAAAACAATGCGTCTTGAAAATAAAACAGTTAGATATTTCTATCTGTGTATTTAAAAAAAAAGAAAAAGAAAAAAGGAAAATACAGACAGACAAATGGCATTTTCTTTTAGTAAAAAATTTGAAAGAACGTTATTTTAACACATAGTGTCACCTTGGATCTGTTAGAGCAAGCAGCTACTCCAACTTCAGGTATCCATACTGCGGTCTGAATAGCTCCAGAACCTATCACAACACTCTGTAACACTGAACCATCCTAAGGAAAGAAGTGTTTTGAGTCAGTGTGTATACACAGCTACTTTTCTGTTTAAATGCATACAATCACATTCCTAAAGGATGATATTCTCCTAAGCTGTTCAATAAGTATTTAAAAACTGAAATGTTTATACTAAAAGCAAAAAAAAAAATCTGGCATTTTTATCTTATTAAGGAGATAACTAAGGATTTAGAATTGTTTAATAATCCACATTATCTGACTCTTGGAAAAGTTCTTGAAGTAAGAGAATATTGTTCCCAACTATAAAGACAGAACGGCTGGTTCTGCAAAACCTAACTAACATGACCAAGCCTACAGAATGAATCAATAATAGAATCATAAAATATAAAATACTTCAATGTTAAGTAAAATTTCAATTTGTATTTTATTATTTATAATTTCATACCATTATTTTATACCATGCTTTCTCTGATGTTTCTAATGTACTGAGGGAGGTGTGAAGCTAGTCTGATGCCTTGACCATTTTAGATACTCACACTAAAAAAAGAATTATGGCACGTCAAAGATGATCTTACCCGTAAAGACCAAATATTCATGAGACCACCAAGTCCACCAGATACTAATGCCAGTCCATCAGGACTGAATGCAACAGTCCGAACAGGAGTAATATGTCCTCTCAGTTGAAAAACACACTTGACTTCGACTGCTTTTCTGTATCCATCCTGCAAATTATTTCATAGTTATGGAATACTAAACTATTTACAGACAACAGAGTAGTGTAACAGCTTCTGTATTCTGCAATAATTACTGATCATCTGTAGAGATGGGGTATTTTCCAGAAGATAATAAAAAGACCAGTACTATAATAATAATATCTTTGTCACGTTATCATCTTTTCTCCCCTTACAAAATGCCATCAACATTAAAGACCACATTGCAATTTATGTAGGAGAAATTAATCTTGACTTAATTTTATCTAGAAAAAATTTTAAACTCTTACTATATTTTAGTATAAATTTATCAACTTTTAAAAAAATGAAAAGAGATCAAAATATAATCTTTAGCCAAATAAAATTCATTTAAACCTTTGATTTTTCATTTCCTGGTCTGAAAATGCCTACGCATATACAAATGCAATATAAACATTTTTTAGCAAATCTCTCAGGAAATGTCGAGATTTGAGTAACTTGCTCACATTCTTCTCCTCCCGCAATTTCGGAATGAGCAAAGAGAATTTCTTAAACACCAATTTTACTCCTTTTACCTTGGCACTTGTTTCTTGTTCCCACCATCCTTCTGAGCAAGTTGAGCTGGACTGCAATGTGATTACTATGTCCTGGGGAACAGTCCAGACACACACCAAACCATTGTGGCATCCTCTAAAGGAAGTCAGGATAAATCAGAAAAAAAACTAAAGGTTGGTAGCTATCAGTAGTCTGGTATTACCTTAAAATATCAGTAGTCTTCATCACCTCCCTATAAAACTACATTGCAACAATTAATCTAATGGGGAAAGGCATGCTCCTAATGGGTAAATGCATTTTTTCCTATTCTTCCCCCACCGCAGCTTTTCAATTTTTCCTAACAACATATTCTCAGAAAAAATATTTGGATGAAGCAAAAAAATTCCAAGCAGGACCACCACACACAGGTCTCATGGCATGGAGAAAACAGTCAGTAACATGACCAGAGCCACTCTTTCTATTTGAGTTCTGAAGCCTCATGGATCTCATGGCAGCTGGCTTACTGAAACTGTGTTATTTAAAAAAAAGACAAAACTTTTCTTTGCTCTGGACACTAAAGACTGGTAGAAAATACCTGCAAAAGAGCTATAGAAACAATAAAAAAAAATTACATACGTAGCTAGTAAAAGCTGCAGCTTGGGTCCTTTCCCTGGAAGAGCACACCAGGCAATGCCATTCACAAGAGCTGGATGGGCCAGTGAATGCAGACGTCTCCAACATCCTCCCATATATCCCCAGAGTTTCACTGTTTCTTCTTTGGCACATGTCAGGAGAATCTTACCAGTTGGATCCCACTTCATACTAACAATCATATCCTATTGGATTTTATAAAATTAAAAGTTGGTATGAAGTAACATGGTAAGAACAGAGAAAATTTAACTCTCAGAGCTAATGTAATGTTTAATTATTAATAACAAAGAACATTTTATTCTCAAATAAATTGTTGCAGAGACAGTGAGCTGCAGTTATTAAAAGCATAATGGTACTTTTCAGAACTATCAAATTAAAATAAAATCCTAGGTTCCTGAGAGAAACTAAAGGGAAAACATAGAAAAAAAATGTTCTCTTTTCATTGTACACCTTCTTTGATTTTTTTTCCCCCCAAAGAAATAGAAAATTTTTCCTTCTTTTTTTATATTATGAAATTGCAGTATAAATTACATTAAAGTTATACAGCTCATAAACATATTAGGCAATGGGCCAGATGTAGCTTTGAGTCTGAGGGAGGAAAGGAGAACAGCCCATAGTGGAAAAGGCAAATACAGTTTTATTGTCACAGCTTGCTCACTTCTGTGACTACCATGCTCCAAATACCAATACCAGTTCATGGAAGCACTCAAGATGCTTTTACTACACCTAACACTTGAGGAATTCTCCTCTTAGCCTAACAAATCATTTATGGACTATTAATGACTTATTATTACATACTAGCCAAGCAAAGGCCTTTGCAGCTGCATATTTAGAAAAACATCTTTTGCTTTGCACTGTAACTTAAGCTTTAAATAAAAAAGTGACATAACCAAAATTAGAATTTATTATGAGCACTTTTGCAAATTAAAATAACTACAGTCTTTTAAATCCAGACATGCATAGCCGTGTCCTTAATACACTTCTGTCAATGGAAGTACATACACCTCACAATCTGTAATAGCAAAAAAAGGCTATAAAATTTATTTTTCCTTGTTTTTTTTTTTAAATTTGGTAGACTGTTCCTTTAAAATATATTGTGTTTCATATGTGTATTAGAAATAGGTATGTGTTCTTAAAATAATCTGCACTTGACTTTATAAGTAGCTTTCCAATACAGAAAATAGCTTTAATAGATCTTTACCTACAAAAATTATACATTAGTTCTAAAAGGAGTAACTCTACCTTATGTGCATCAACTAGAACGATTCCTCCTTTTTCAAGTGGCTCCTTTGTTCCTATTAGCAATTTTCCATCTGAATAGCCAACTGCAAATGGTCTGTCTTCACTGAACCAGGCAAGGCATGCAACAGACACTATGTAAACAGACAACACAAAAATTAATTAAACTTCACTCCGGCCAAAGAGGTTTTTGCAGTGCAAATGTCTAAAATATGAAGCGCATAACAACTTCTCCCACCACCAAACTTACTTAACATACTTTTGGTCTGAAAATTTTCCTGAATTTATATGGTAGAGATAAAACTGGGTACCACTGTAATGACAGCTGTTGAGATACTTTTGTAACAGTTTTTTCATTCTTCTTTTTATTAAAATAACTGAATTTCAGTTCCTGACATGGTGAAAAGAACTAGGCTAGGAGAAAAAGTAGACGAATCCTATACATGTATCTGAGATAGGGATGCTTCTAAGAAAAGCACTGAAAACAATTTGAGCCTTTCTTAGCACGTAGATATTACCTCACTTGATTCTGCTAAAAAAATCTGCAAATTTCCTGAAGCAGCAATATGCAAAAAAACCACAATGCTACCAAAGGTGTGCTACTTGATGTCCCCTGGGACTGGAGCGATAAAGGAAAAATGGCAGTAATCCAGTAATTCAAATGACACCGACTACATGCTATCTGTAGACAAAGCAGACCCTGCAGGGAATCTATATTGATTTTGCAAGGAATGTCAGGATTTGCCTAGGTTGCTGCAAACTGTTTGCCTCTGCTGTAGGGGAATCAGGGTGCAGATGGAGATCCCACAGACACCACAGACTTTTCTCCTCCCATGAACGTAAGTGAATGATGCTTGCAGGTAAGGTACAAGAAGTCATATCCCATGAACAATAATACAAAATTGATATTATATACTTGCTTAATAAAAAAAAGCTGGGGGAAATGCATGATTTTAATTTCTACTTTAATACTGATAAAATCACCTACCATCCTTTCTGTAGCAGTGTTCCAGTTCTAGCCGGTGCATGGTTGAAATATCTACAACTTCAATAAGACCAAGAGATCCATCCATACGACCAATTAATAATAATTCTGGAGCATCTCCTGTCCATGCTGCAGCTGGCCCTTCTTCTGGCCAAGCTAGAGCAGATACCCAGTGAGGCTGAAGATCTAATAATCCTTTTCCTCCTAGGAGCCCAAAAAGTCTTTTAAAACTACTTCATCTTCATAAAGAAAAGAAAACAACACAACAAAAATACTTTCCACGGGAAAATATCAAGAGATCCCATTTAGAGCTAGGACATACTACAAATTCACGTAAGTTACAAGACTACGAAGCAACGGTTCACTCATCTACAAAAGACACAAAATCTAGCTTACAAATCTCAATTATCAGTCAAGTTAGATAATTTTGTCAAGGAAGGAAGCTAAATTCTTCAGTACTAAGTAAATTTATACTTTTCCTGTAGACTGTCTATTAACACAGGCAGCATAACTGGTGATTTTTGTAACAGAATGAAGTTTCAAAGATTACAAATGACAAAGTGATTAATAGTCAATAGTCTTCCTTTCAAAGGAGTTCTAAAGGTATGCTGGATTAGTCAACTGCAGCACAAATGACAGTAAAAACATAAGAGAATCCACTCAACGGTGCTTGCAAACTGAACCATGGAATTGAAAAGGGCCTTTCCTGGATCAGGTTCAGTCCCCTCTATCACTGTGCAATCTCATAAATTTATCTAATTAATTTTATAGTATTTCTTCCCCAATTGTCACTCCTCCTTATAAAATACGAGATGACAATCTTTTGAACATTAGAGACTTTCTTGAAGTTATTTATTTACATTTCTTCTCGTGTCAACACTATCCATTTACTTACATAGCTGCTTTTTCTCCCTGAGCTTCTCCTAGAGTTTATCTTCCCAATGTGTTTATTTATAAGCTTCTTCCTCCAAGACTCTTTTGTTCAAATGAGCAAACAAAGCTCACTCATTCTACTCTCATTAGAAGACATTCCATCTAGCTGATCACTCTGGAAATCTTTTCCTTCACCCATTTCAGTCAATTTTCACATTTTCCCTATTGCATGTAGAAAGGTAATTTTTGCAGACAATAGGAAGATAGATTTTACAGACAAAAATTGCCAAGTGATCAAGCCTCACACCTAAACACTTCTGATTCAACAAGGACTTATATGCTGCTCAGTTTTCTACCAAATTAATTGTAAACCAAACATCCATTTGTAGTTAGTGCCTTCCTCTAATAAAATAGGTTCACAAGACATTATGGAAGAAGATAGGAATTTAAATCAGAGAGCATACACAGTTAAATACTTGGGTAAACAAATGCTCAATAACTTAGCAGCTTCCCAAGAAATACATTGTATCATAAAGTGTTTGCAGGTAGTTAAGAGCATACCATTGACTTGCCATATGTTCACCATCTTTTCTGTAGCACCAGCCAGATACTTGCCACTGATGCTCCAACAGACAAGGGACAAACTAAGGTCACTGGGTGACCCCAGACTTTCTTCAGAATCACCTTCCCTATAATAGAATTAAATATTGTGATTAAAAAAGAGCATTTCCTTTAAGCAGACAGGAAAACATAGAGTTCATGAAATAGCCGAGTTAAAATCTGGAGTCCTCTTGCCATCACTGCAGATTTACATATTAAATCTTTCCTGCTCATAGTTCTATATTCTATTTAAAACCACTTCAAATTACAGAATGAGATACTAGTTATTTCTACGGTAAGAAATTTGAAGTTAGGTTTCAATTAGAAAAATACATTTTATTATCTTTAATTTTACCTATTTATGTCTCAAATTTAACATCTTTGGTGAGGGCAAAACTTTCTGGGAAGTCATGAAATGAAACTTGGACAAAAGAAACGAAAGAGGTACATCTTGCTCTCAATTCTAGTTTAAACTCTTCCTCCTGTTACAATGTTGTTACACTGTTCCAAAATTCTATTTTAAAGTTTGCTTTGACTAACTGTAACAGGACCACTGGTATGTTTTACTGCCCTTAAGGTCATACATGACAGGCACAGTTTTTACTCATTTTAGGAACAAGAAAATGAAGGCTATAATATTGCCAGGATGTATATTGTAGGCCAAATACTCTATCACCCCTGTATTTTTGATGATAACGGGAGGCATACCTTTGGTGTGTTCTTGCTTAAGCAGGAGACATTTAATTTGTGAACAAAGCAGGTAATGGGATGTTCTAACTATCATTAACAATACTAACTTACTAACACATGTAACAGTATTAACATAAAAACTTAACATGACAGGTTGTAATACTGTATCAGGGAATAGTAACCTAGTAGCATTTAAATAATGTTCCTCCAAACTCAAAAAACAAAATGTATTCTCACAGAAAGAGGAGATAATTCTATCAAAAAGAAGGGATAATGCCTTTTCATCTGGTCATCTCTAAGGGCTAAAAAAATAATTCTACCTTTAAAGAAGAACTTGCACTTACCCACTGCAATAAAGAATACAAATAGAATTGTGTTGCATTTGTATTTAAAGTCATCATTGAGATTGTTAGCAAAGAAGCCCATGAAAGTACTGAATTCTTAATCTGCTATACATGAAGCATACTTTTCTGCCACACAAATAATAGAAGATCTCTGTAAAAGGAAGATGCTGCTCTCATTACTATCTTCTGAAGTCAAGTTACGTCATTCTGTTTATTCTGTTTAAGGCAGCATCTAACAGTAGCAAGCAAACAAGAACTAAAACGACCACTAAGAAATCATCATGAAACAACCTTCTAGTTCACTATTGTTTCTTCATTGTCCCAAGTTAAACTACACCTAAGCTGTACTAAAGAATTAAGATTTTAATCTTTCCTTTTTCTTTCTTCTTTTTTGGACATATCCAAATGATACAAAAGTACTTCCCAGACCCTCTCATGATGAAGAATTGAGCTCAGTTACTCAATCCCAAAAGTCACAAATTCTTTTTTCACACTTGACTCAAATGACCACACTCGTAATTATCGTTGGAACTTGTTATACATTGGAACTGTCCGCTGGAAGCCACTGAAGGGATATTTGCATTTTTTTTTTATATGACAGTCCCTAACAGTTTTTATTTTACCCATTTCTCTTTATATGAATTAATGAAGAATATTTTTAAACAGCTTTAACACAATCTCTTTATACCGACTCTTATCAGCTTGGTATTTAAGTTCTGTTTTCAGTCTTAAGCTATTTACATTGCATGCCATAAATACAGCAACAGTCCCAGAGAAAAAAATGAGAGAATGTCAGTGCAGGAGATATGGCAGGGTTGGCTCTTTTCATTATCTTGCATGATTACAGCTTAAATTAAATATCTTGACTATTATAAAGAATCAACTTACAGCTTGTTGAGCACACAGGTTTGTTGCAATGAATACTGCTTCTTTGTAACATTCCACACTCTTATGGTGCCATCATTTCCACTAGTTGCCAAAAGTCCCTTTTTGTTGCACCAAACACACGTCATGACCTACAAATACCAAAGAAACCACAGCAAAACTGGAATTTAAATCTAAAGTTTAGGTATGTTTGTTCACTAATATTAAGCAAACATTAACCAATGGGACAGAGCATTAACTATATTACTGAAATACACAGTTAACAATCAAGATATATTTTTCTACTTCTATAGTATTGTGTACTGTAATTAAGCATGCTTTGTAAGGATGCTACACTTCATTCAGACCCATGCTCCACATGCCACTATTGCACAAAATGCTGGACAAAGAGGTTAACTACTATGAGAGAAAAATTAGTGCACATTAAGATCTAGCCTAAGAAAAGATTTACGTGATTCTGCTGACTTTCATGTCCCCTTTGATTGAAGCTTCAAAGAAGCTAAGCATTTTTCTGCATCAGAGGTACCCTCAAGCAATAACTTAATCACCAAAAAATTAGTTCTTGTGGGAAATAATTTCAGTCACTATACTTGTAAAATAATAGTATTTTACTTTTTCTGTATTCTACAGAAGAGAGTATTAAAATTCATGCAATTTTGGGAGAAATGCTTACCCTGTTCTGATGAGCCTCTAATTTTATGAAGGAACATTTTCGTAAGTCTCCCCCCATATCAGCGAGGGTCTGAGGAATAGTTTGATTATCTCGATCATGTGCTGCAAGAGTTCGCACCAGCTGCTGAGCAGCCCACTGCCTATGCTGTGAAGATAACCTTGAAGAGAGGCAGCAAGCTGCTAGTGCATTAGCCAGCTCCAGAGGGCCTACAGCAGAAGGATCATAGGAAGGATGGGCATACAAATGGGCAATTAAACCTGCTTAAACAAAACAATGAGATGATGCCTAGATGAGTACCAAACAGAATTACAGAGATGAACACAGCATTAGCCATAATTTCCAGAAAGAGATTAACAAACATCTTGCAAGAACGTTGCAATCATGTTAACTATTAGAAAAAACACCCTTCTGATATTAAAAGAAAAATAACTCCCTTTAAAATTTCACAAAAACCCCTTAAGAATAGAATTATGAATAGCCTTATTCCCACCATATGGAAAACAGTTGTTCAAAGTGCAAGTGCATTCTGAACAGGAAAATGCCTCCTCTTACAGAGATAAGCTGTTGTCACTGCTGTGTCCTTCCCTCCCTTTAACACAGCAACAGCCTGGTGTTCAGGCACAGCAGCTGGTTTTTGGCTCCCTGTACTAAACTATAAGATTACTTTGATTAAAACAAGCTTTGTACATTTTTGAAAGTATATTTATTTATACATTATTCTAGCTAGTCTCTCCTTAAATATAAGTGACGAATTGAAGATTTAATAATTAACATTTAAAAACAAAGCTATATCGTACCTTTCTTTTCAATTTCTGCTTTATCATAGTTTGGCCTCAGTTTGGCCCCTTTGTCTGCCAGCAATGCGACAAGTGCTTGAGTAACCACAAAATTCGGAGATGTGACAAGTTTGTTTTCTTCTGCAATTCCTCTTAAAAAACTTGGCAAAAATTTTCGCTGAATTGGATCATCAACTGTTGTCAAGTTTACACCAGTTGCTGCAGAAATCAAATTCTAAAAATAAATAATTAAAGACAATAAATAACCAGAACAAACAGAAAGATCAGTTTTGGAAAAAATTTTTAGTTGAACAAATTATGCAGAGTTTTAAAGATTTTTGTATTTTTTTTTCAGAAATTCTCAGCTCCCAACCACTTTTATTTTAACAAGCAAAGATCATGTACAATATGGAATTTAAGTCCTGTGCCCTGGGGAATACCTGGTCTTAATGGAACCAACTATTCAGATCCAGGGATTAAAAAAGGAAAAAAAAAAAAAAAAAAGTATCGAGTAACCAAGAATACCAGCAAGAACTAAGGAGCTTATAGAAGAACTTTTTATAAAGTTATGCACCTGGTAGTAGGATAAAAAGCAGTAATACATAATGAACTCCATCATTCCACCCAACACTTGTATTTCTCCACAAGTATATTTAAAACTCAGAAGAACAGAACAATTACTCTGCTTAGAAGTTTCCCAATACATACAAAATCTGCTGCATGTCCACAGCTGTAGACCATCTTTCTAAATATAAATAATCTGTGCTCCACATAGAGTTGATTAAATTAAAAACCCCAAAACTTTAACAGAAAAACCCTGTCAATACAAAAAGCACATCCGCTTTTCTCCACTTGAAAAGACTACTCAGCAAAAAAATGTAAAGTTACTTAATTTTTACCAACAATAAAACATACCCTTGTGTAAAGCCATAAACAAGAACTCTTAAGGAGATCCTCAAACCGAGGGCAGTCTCATCACAGTTCAGAAGCTAAAAGCACAAGTTGTCAATATGTACAAAATGGATTGCTGCTTCTCATATATAAGTAGTTTATTATAAATACTTATGTTGAAATAATAGTCCTACCTGTGTACATAACTGTACCAGCAGTTTTGCAGCACTAGGAGTGTTTGATGCCAAACAGCCTACTGCTGTACTCAGATAGGCAAGGCAAGATATAGGCTTGCTTGTTTTGCTGTGTATTCCTCTAGATCGCTCTGTTGAACTTGACACAGTGGATGGACTTGTGGAGAGGCCTGCTCTCCCTGCTGCAGCGAGGCACATTAAACGAACCAAAGTTCTGATATCTGTTAACCCCAGTGATTCAAGACCAGCTGCCAGGCTACAACTGGAACCACTGTCAAAAACAAACATAAGTGATCTTGGTTTTGCTGGTACATTTTAAAAGAAAGTTATGTTTGGATAAAACTATTCCCAAACCATAACTGAACACTGCCTGTTTGATTAGCTGGACATTGTTACCATGCATGGCGAAGGAGAAGAAAGAGAAATGAAGCTGCAGCCCCTCCACTCCTTTTCTTTTAAACTGAAGACAAAAACACATTATAGACTTGCCCTAGCAAACATCCATGAGTTTACCTGGAATCACTTATAAACAAAGTTATATGGATAACTAATGTTTAGAGTTATACTATGACAACATACACATGTACATGTCAGATGTCTGTGATGTCTTCATAGTTGCACAGGTATCTTCTACAAATCCAGTTTTTAAATCCTCATATCCCATCAACTCCTGCACTTCATCTTTGTTCCTCTAATGTTTACTTCTAAGTTCTAATACTTGCCTTGAACAAAAACTCACTGACAAACACAGCATCTTTACATTCTGAATGGCTGATACTACTGGAGTCCACTTTCCACATAAGATGTAGAAGTTTCTTTCAAAAAGGTTGAAGATAGGGTTCAAAAGAACAAAATTAACAGGATTTTTTCTCTTAATAGTATGATGTAAGTAAATAAATGAGAATCGCTTTCTCCAATAGCTTAAAACTGCATCCCTATAGAACATAACTTGATAATTGGTTTCAAATAGAAAGGTGGAAGTGTTGCCAAGGATGCCACAAACCTGACAGACAAAAGTGAGAGCGCTCTCATAACCATAGTTCTTGCAAGGAGGACTTGGGCAGCAGCTGTCACTCTTCTTAGAGCCATAACACGGTCATGTGGATTTACTAGGGCAGCTGCTTGTTCTCCTAAGGTTATCCTGCCAGAAGAACTTTTTTCTATAGAGCCGTGACAGCCTTGGAAATAATGATGATTTGCATTAGTGTTTAAAAAAACCCAAAACATTATCATATAGTAATAAGAACAGAAGCAAATTTGGCCTAAGTTTGCAAATTACTCATTAATTTTTCAACATTTCATACATACAGAACTACAGTGATAATGACTGAAAGGAAAATACACTCCTGAAATACACTCCGTAATTTAATTATTCCTTATTTTCAAAGATAGATAGATGAGCACAACTTGACAATACTCAAGTTAATGTTCATTCCTGTTTCCCTTTTCCATTAGAGGGGCCTACAAACTTAAATATTGATCCTGCATTTCAATAGCCTGGTCATTAAGTCCCAAATTAAATCCATGAATCCATCTTTGAGTTCTGCAAAACATGCTACTGGCATCCATTGCAGGACTATGGTCGCAGTTTTGTTAGTAAATCAAAGCTTCAAGCCTTCTGCCAATATGAATGCCTCACACTCCTCTAACTCCCCTATAATAAAATGACAATTTAGAACCCGTCTTCACTTCCTCATGGTGGGAGGCAGGAAAGACTGTCAAAATATTTCTGCATTGCCCCTATAAAATCACACCAAAGGGGAGGTATTTGTTCTTCAAATTAAACTCATTTAAAATTTACCTATTTGCATCAGTGTTTCTTCCATACTGTTGGTGGCTGTCACCATTGCAACGGAAGCACCTAGAGGGTCACTGTCAGGGAACTGTACAGGTTCAGGTACAATACGTCGATCATTTAACCCAAGAGGTCCAGCCAGTAATTCAAACTCCTCTTCTCCTGTCAGCTTTTCATCTTCGTCTACATCTAACATATCCCAGTCTTCTACAATTGGAGAAATATTAATAGACTTGGTTACAAAAGGTAAAATATTAAATAATTTCAATTAATTAAAAAAAATGAGTATAAAATGTGGATTCTAATCTGCAACATAGTAGTCTTAAAAACTCATCTTCTGCTGTTGACATAGACACAACATAATGTTGTGGTTTAACCCCAGCCAGCAACTAAGCACCACGCAGCCGCTCACTCACTCCCCCTCATCCAGTGGGATGGGGGAGAAAATCGGGAAAAAGAAGTAAAACTCGTGGGTTGAGATAAGAACAGTTTAATAGAACAGAAAAGAAGAAACTAATAATGATAACACTAATAAAATGACAATAGTAGTAATAAAAGGATTGGAATGTACAAATGATGAGCAGGGCAATTGCTCACCACCCGCCGACCAACACCCAGCTAGTCCCCAAACGGTGATTCCCTGCCCCCACTTCCCAGTTCCTATACTAGACGTGACGTCCCATGGTATGGAATACCCTCTTGGCCAGTTTGGGTAAGCTGCCCTGGCTGTGTCCTGTGCCAACTTCTTGTGCCCCTCCAGCTTTCTCGCTGTCTGGGCATGAGAAGCTGAAAAATCCTTGACTATAGTCTAAACATTACTTAGCAACAACTGAAAACATCAGTGTTATCAACATTCTTCGCATACTGAACTCAAAACATAGCACTGTACCAGCTACTAGGAAGACAGTTAACTCTATCCCAGCTTAAACCAGGACACATAAAAAAACAGAAAAACAAAATCCCGCTCTTGCCCCTCTCCATTAAATTTGATCTTTATTTCTACTGCAGAGAAGTTTCATGGAAGATTCTCTGAAGTATCAAACTAGCTGGTTTTTTAAAACACAGAAATGAGAGGTCATCACATCTAGCACAAGACAACTCCAAAACCTGGGATATAGTGAAAAGTGTAGATGTACAGTTGTGCTTTAAATCATGGTAACAGGTGCATATTCCGAAGGACTGAATATTAAGAACAGACACTAGAAATTTCTGGTCTTTGTATTTATCAAAAAAGTATGCATGAGTTCTTAGGTCATAACTGTATACCCAGGCTTTTGCTTTTCCTTCCATGGGGGGAGGGGGCAGAAAAAGCACTATAATTGCAATTAAGTTATGCATTCCATTCACTTCCCAATCATTTACACAGAAGTCAACTTATATTTAGGATCCCTCCTGCTCTATCTCATTCCCCATACAGTAGAATCTGAACACCTTTTATCTATTGGAAAATGGACTTGCCATTAAGTTCCAGAGCACTCATTTAGTCTTAAATAGACAAATGTGGTAAATCATACAATTGTGATCATACAAGCTACAGAAAGGCCCAGAATCAAAGAATCATCAAGGAAAGGTTTTCTACAGTCACTAGAAATAATCTGTTTAAAGTGAAAGCCATCCTCAGGACACTCTCAGCTAGCACAAAGGTAGAAAAAGCAAGAATAAGCCCAGTGGCAGACTTTTGAGACTCTAACTTATGTTAATTAACTCCTCCCACAAAGGCATCTGAAGAAATGTATTTGAACATAAGGCTTTGTATGTGCAGTTCTGGATATAACATCTACCCACAATACCTTATCACCCAAAGTTAGGTATTTGCCATTTCAGCTACTTAGATGAAAGACATGGGGAAAAAAGGTCACTGATTTTTTTCCCATGTGAACTAAAAAAAATATTAAAATACTACATCTAGTCTGAAGAAGATTTTAAAGTATACCTTCATGTGCAGTTTCATGACAGGTTTATTTGCATGGAAGTACCTTTATTGAAAAACAAAACTTGCACTATGCAAGTGCGAAGTATTTAATATCTTCAGCAACTTAAAAACATACCTTCATAGACACTGTCTTGTTTACCTATTAAATCAGGAGCCTGGCCTTTGTACCTGTATGAAAAAATAACAAAAAAACCCAACTGAATGGCTGTAATATTTTACATATATACATAATAATTTTAAATGTTAGGTCAATATATATATGATTTCTGGAAATAGCTAGTAACAGAGAAATAAATAAAAAGACTCCTAAAAGTATCTGTGGAGGGAAGAAGCATTTGCAGTACTAATGTGAGAAACATTCATAAAAAATACTGGAACTGTCAGACAAAATTGAAAAGGAAGTTTTCAAAAGTCAAGAGTAAGCAACATTCCAAGAAATAATTCCTCATTTTTCATTTAAAAAATAGAAATACCAAGACAACCTTTTTTCTAAATATGCATTTGTTGAACATAGAGAATTCTTTTAAGCCTCAGTTAAAAATGAATAAAGACAAATTCTGCTAGGAATTTTGTTTTCTTCAATCAAATTCTTAAAATGTTAGTGCTAGTAAACATTGTTAAGCTGTTTCCTTTCTTTACACAGAGTATTCCACTATCTTGTATTTCTGTACCTTTCAGAAGTTGATGTTTTAGATTTGCTCTTCAGGGCTAAGTATTTCTCTCTGCAGATGCCACACAATAAATAGTAAGGATTTCCGCTTCCACATTCACCACCAAACCATCCATCTACATAAGAACCATTGCTACGATAGCCCTGGCGATTTGCACTGCGACCACAACCCGGGTGGTTTCTTTTCATGTGTTGATTGAAGCTGACAACACTGGATTCACACAGTTCACAAACCACTACTTCTTCTCTGTCTTCAGATTCACAAACATGCTGCATAGTAAGATTTTCACATGTTATTTGTTAAGAATAAATATCTTCATATTAGATATAAAATATGCCAATATTCTTAGGTGGATGTTCCTGCCCATTTCTGTTACACACACAGAGTGATATTTATATGGTTAACACGCACAAAAGCAAAGCAGAAATAGACAATTTAAGACATAAAGACAATTTAAGACATAAAAAAGAGCAGACCATCTCAGAACAGGAAAAACATTTGAAAATAAAGTTTCGGAGGATGAGATTTTCCTATTTCATTTCAGATCTGACTCAAAATTCTTAACAGTGTAACTTTTCACATGTAACTCTGCTAGCTGCCATTCAATGCTGTCTTTAAGTTATCTGGTTCTCCCCAGAACTTCACTGAGAAGAAAAAAGAATCCTTTCTTTTTCAGACAATTGGACTTTACATTTACTGAGCAACAATAATTACCATTTGTGTCAATAAATTCTGAGGTTTTATCTGAATATAAAGTTCAGTTTTCTACAATTACGTTTCTGTCCTAAGTCAGTAATTTCATTGTGATGTTCCAGTGAAATAAGCCCTCTGAAGAATTCAATATGCATACTGAAACTTGCTTCCACATCAGAGGCAGGTAACATCGTAATTAGGAGACGAAAGCTTAGTCTTGTGGGATGCTTGTCTAATTTGACATGGATAATCCAAGATTAACAAGCTGCTGCTGTTATATTTCTTTTCCACCTCAAATGTATTTTTAGTGGGCTATACAATGATAGAGTAAGGACTGTCACCATATCCTTCCCAGAGAATGAAATACACGACATGACTAAATAAAGAAAAACTGATTTAAGTGCAAACTATGTTGCAACAGATCAGATTATAAGGATGATATTATTATTATTATTACTACTACTACTACTACTACTACAAACATTTACAACAATGTTTGTTATCTCACACAGCTAAGCAATCTGGAACACCTACTTGATTTCTAAGTGATATCGAAACAAGAACTATACTAGTTCTGTTCTCATCTTTCAGGGGAGGGAGAAGAAAAACTACGTACATGTAAAAGTGCAGAGTAAGAAACACAAGAAAGCATTATTCTTAATCTAAAAGTGAAGCTACGGAATACAAGAAGATTTTAAGCATTGTTGGAATTTAGTAAGGTATTTTCAAACAGGTTATAAGCATGTGCATGTTACTTTAAATTTAAAAATATGAACATGCAAAAAGCAGTAAGTTAAAGCAGCCCCTGCTGCAGTCACACACACCCAGGTAGGCCAATCCAATACCTCTGGGATCCACATTCCCAGAATATCATTATCACTAGCCAGGTCTTGCCCAAACATAGCTTCCATTGCTTCATCATCAAGGTCAATTTCCAACTCCTCATCCAAGTTGAAGTCATAAAGCGCCCCTGGATCTTGCTGCAAAGATATCCCTTCTCTTCGGCTCTGATTCCTGTGGGCCTGTACAGAGCGGTATAATCCCGCTCAAGTAAAAAAAAAAAAAAAAAAAAAAAAAAAAGGAAAAAAAGGAAAAGAAAGGAAAGTAGTACTTTTATTTTGCTTGTAATAAAGATGGCTGTACTTTCAACTTCCTTCTGCTTTGTTTTTAACTTTTCTGCTAAACATAATCTACTTATTACCACATGAAACACTTAAATATACACTGATACACATTTGTGAAGGAGAGTCTTGTAACTTTCATGCCAAGTACCAATCCCCCTACTCTTCGTTTACTGGATAAGCAAAGGCCTTGGAAGTCTTTCAGTATACTTACCAGCACGTGCTAGCAATGTTCGAGCAGCTAAATCAAATTTGTGTCTTCTCGTTACAGCTGACCGACTTCTAGAAGGAGGTCCGCTTGCAGAAGCTGCATTATCCACATGATCCATATTATCAGGGCTACAAGGATTTGTAATTTACAGGTAAATCAAGTTTTAAACAGCCACATACAGTAAGCAAGCAAAAATACTAGGACAATATTTATTGGCATTTTTTTTTTCTTTCTTTCACGGAAGATAAAAAAGGGAATTTGGAAATCAAGAATTTTCAGTTCCACTGCAGCACCTATTTACTGTCTTTTTGACTGTGAGATTTACCTCAGACAAATTACATGCAGCAATGTCAACACCTATTCAATGCTTCCACAGTGCCTAAGCATTGCAGAAATTTTGGGAGAGCACTCATTTTATGCTGTCCATGTTAACTACAGCTCAAACTAGGTTTCTTCTCCTTTTAAAAAGAAATAAAATCAACATTTCTGTTGTTGCTGCCTCAGTCATTCCCCCTTTTGCCCAAAATCTTTTGCAAAACGTTAATTTAAGTTCATTAGTAAGACTTGTTGCTTAGTTTATTTTTCCCAACTGCAACTCTGCATGAAATGACAGTTTACCTGGGACAAAGTAACCGAGGAAACTTAAAAATGCGTATCTCAGTAGGATCAAGGAATCTGAACAAAACATTCTCAAAATACATCTTGCAATTGCCATCCTCCCTATTAACAAAAAGGCTGGTGTATGGTTCCTAATAGGTGTCACTTAAAAATATAACTACTACTTTTATGATTAAAAACAAAACAAAAGAAAAACAACCACCTTCCCTCCTTGTTTAATAGATAGTTTAGATCTAAGGTTGTGAAGGTGACTGAGAATGTAAACTTCAATTCAGTTTCATCCTCTCCGGATAAACCAAGAATTAATTTAAAAAGAAGAATGTAGAAAAATATGTGTTCATGAATACACTGAAGAAAAAAAATACTCCAATCAAGTTCTGCTTTATTACTAGGTCTTTTAGGTAAAATGTAAGCTCTATGCTCTCATTTTTTTTGTTCCTCTTTCCTCTTTTTTTTTGATGGAAGGATGTTCAATTACATTCTTCCCCAGTTCTGTGTACAAACAGTACTGGAAAATAAATGCACCATGTACACCTAATTTAATCGCATCTTTGCTTTTACTCATGTTGTAACAAAATTCAAAAGTGGCATTACAAAGTAATGTTCTGTCAGCAACAATGAACTTGTGAAATTTTCAGTTTCAGGAACAGATTACAAGCAATTGGAAGAAAACTACATTTTACCTTTCACTAAATCCTTCCTCCATTTCAGTGGCATCAGCGGAAGGGATATCACCTGGTGACTGCAAGTAACAATGATCACCAGATTTTCCACCACTTCCAGAGACTATTGTCCCATGTCGTGAATCTGCAGTCCCTTCTGACTGGGGCTCTTCATCCTCTTCGTTTCCGGGGTGCTCTATCATCCACATGGCCAGCACCGTGATATTCTGTGCATCTGCTTCTCCTCTGGCACCTGAAAGCAGGAAAAATCACGCTTTAGAATTGTATTATATCATTGATGGTGAAAAAAATCAATTCTTCCCCATAAGTGGTTATAGAACTTAAAAATTAAGTATTGCATTGGAAGAAATTATTTCGTATTTATCTAATTTTTCAGCTTAAACTGATATTATAGTTATTGATTACCTGTAGCTTCCATAGCTTTTGCAATTTGCCTGAGGGAGAACCCCATTTCTAACAATGGAACAGCAATGGCAGGAGGAGGAGGTGATGTTGAAAGTCGGCTGCTTGGATCAGACAAAGCTTAAAAGACAGAAAACATTAAATGTGAAGTGCATAAATCTTTCTTCAGTGTTACTTTACTAGACCTTACTTTGATATATTAGCTTCAAATAAGGGAATAATTGCCCTTAACAATTTCCTCTCTACTACTTCCACAAAGCAAGATGCTTTCTGTAATGAACTCAGACAGTGTTCATTCTTATTGGTAACATGTGTTACATAAGCCTCTTTTTAATCAAGTAGGATACTGATGTTATTCAAAGAACTATTTCTTTTAAGATATTTCTAAGAAGTTTATTTCCATTTAATACTGTATCAAATTATCTATTTGATTTATATTTAGGTAGACTAAAGTTATCTTTGTCCGAATCATCAAGATTCCCAAACGTTACGAGACCACACCAATCCACATTCCTCTTAAGGAACAGAAAGAGACCTCAGCTAAGCTGGTGGCGTATCTGAAAAATCTCTTTGCAGATGTTGGCTGTATTTCTGTGCAGAGTCTTTCAAGGGACTCTAAAAAGGTCAGCTACTGTCCAAAAAACAGTGTCCTTATCATTTGCCATGAAAGTGGGATCTGATCAATGAAGGCATCAATAACATACTAATAAACATTGTTGTAAAGACAGTATCATGACTAGAAGCAAGCCATCTCTCAAAAAAAAAAAAAAGTGAAATTGGACAGACAAGTTGCTATGCAACAAATGAAACAGCTACAAGACCCAACTAATAGCATGGATATAAGAGCAAGAATAAAAAGTTCTATCAGTCAGGAATTTTAAAGCATGGACTTTGTTTCTCAGAACTGTGTATGAAATCTGGAGAACCTACTTTAACTCAGTGTCTTGTATTCATTTCATACAACACACATATATATGGACTTGTATTTTCCTTTTTAGTATCATCTCCTTTGCATCACAACACTCATTTGTGCTCTTTAGAAGCTCAAGATTCTCTCAAGATGCTCAACCTCCTAGCTATTCCATTCTGTATGTACACTGGAATAGAGCAAGTTCCTGTTCTGAGTAGTGCAGTGCAGGCAGTAATAGAACTTCTATGAACAGAAGCCTCCCATTACCTCCACGTGATTCCAAACAGCAGCATGAGGAGCCCATGAAGGTTGGGCAGTCCTCTCTATCTCATTGAACAAGATTAATTGGAAGGAGCTATGCTGGTGTATGTATCATAAAATACACCAATTCTTGTCTTCTGCACGGTATATGATCTAACAAAAGCTAGACAATCAGTGCACTAAACAGTGGCATGCAACCAGGGAAGCAAGTCCAAGGCAGATTAAAATTTTGAAGCAATTACCAGTTATACTGCATTCTCATTTTATACGTGTAGTTAGTAATCTATTAAAAACCAATTTCATTTGCTTGATAAGGTCTACACCTAGACAAACTACAGCTTTTTGTCCTAAGATAGTCATTAAAAGGTTTTCAACAATGCTTTGCATGTTAGGTTGCATTAAAAAGAAATCCCGTTGGTTTTCAGTGTCTTAAAAAAACTACACTGAACTTCTGCAAACTACTAACTTGGCCACATTTCTATCTATATTGACTAGAAATTTACCTGTACGATTGGCAGGCCTCGCAGACTGGGAATCAGGAGAAGTCAAACTTTGTCTCCTTCCAACTTCATCTGAAGGAGATGTTGGTAAAGAAGATATTGGAGGAGTCTGAGCACGTCGTGCTGGAAGTACAGTCGTAGTAGGATAACTAGAGAACATTTGCCTTTTAAAAAGAACAATACACATTAATATTAAAAAGAGCTATGCTGAAAAATGTCTGACACAAGAAATACATCAAATTAGAGTGCACTTGGCAAGTCATACTTACAGCAATTGAGTTTTGAAAGGGTAAGGCACAAACATACATGGGGGGGGGGAGCAGAAAAACCCTGTTGGAACAGCTTATTCCTACTACCTTTGCCTAGAAAGTTAAATTCTAAGCATGCACCTAAAAAAACCCATCATAGACCAACAGCTGTCCTAGGAGATAAAAGAGAAGTAAACACTCTTCCCATTCCTGGTAATAGCACATTGTTCTGGCTTTTGTCAAATTGTATCTGCAAAACCTTTAAGAAAAGAGGTCAGATACATGAGCAGAATTAATAAACTTAGAACAGGACTCTATTCGATGTGAAGCAGATTTCCTTCTATATCACAAATAGCCTCTGTAGATTAACTAGCTTTATCCCATTTCTGTATGTGAGGGTAGGATGAAATGAGGCCTTAGCTTGCAGGATGTTACCTACAAACTAAGATCTACTCTAGTTTGAGAATCAACAACTATTTGTTAAAAATACAGAATTTCAGAGATTTGTAATTTAAACTATACCAAATAAATGTAAGAACTGAAGGACAACATAAGGAAGGTATTTTCTTCTGTCTTGAAGAATTCAGATGTTACATATATACACAGTGTGTATTAAAAGCTTAACAACTTTTTATTTCTAGTAACCCATGTCCTGCAAGGCAGAGAACAAATTAAACTCTGTCCTCTGCAGAGGCAGTTCTTGACAGTAAATACAACCACTGGTATTTTCAAAAGCTTAGACAGCTAAAGACATATATTGTATAGAAACCACACAACTGGTTCCCTCCACCCACAAAATCGTATATGCTGAAAATAAAGATATTTTACCTAAGAAGACTGAGAGGCATAACACCAGGTGATTCCGAAGCTGGAACTGTTTCAGTATCAGTTACCGGAGTAGTAGCAGTGGTAGTATCCTCCAGAGAGCTGCTCATGAAAGATGTCGTGCTAGAAGCAGAAGGGCTGGTTGTAACTGGTGTTTGGGCTTGTTGAGACTGATCCCCTTCTTCTACTTGTTGATCTACTTCTGCAACACAAAAAAGGACGTTAGAGGAACATTAATATAATTTTGTAGAGCAAAATAGTAGCTGTGGCTAAACCTTCAAAAATAACTTTCATTATTTAAAATTCCCCCCAAAGAAAGGGGTGTGCAGAAATGCACACCACACAAATACTTCTGCCAATAACTCATGGACTTAGGTAAAGAAATCAGTCTATCGGCTCTTGCTGTTGTCATACTGATACAAGGTAAACAGTAAACAAGTCTCTCCAGATGATAACAGAAGTCATTTACTTGGTTAGATCTTACGATATTTAGAGATTTAGATTTATGATTGTAACAGGATTATTCTCTTAGGCAAAAGGGAAAGAAGTCTCAGATATAGAAATAAAGCTGATTAACTAAAAAGCTATTTTTAACTCAGCTGTGTAACTAACAGATTTTTGAAGGGTTTTTTTGGTTGATTTAGAAGAAGTCCTTAAGACAGTAAAGAACCAGACAGCGCAGTAATTAGCTTTAATCTTTTAGATATTTTTTTCTGTGTTTAAACTGATTTAAATGGTTTCCCTGAAGATGCAGACTGTAATACACGTATTTTTAAGAAGAAAAAGAATGATACACATTTTCTTTTCAGCTTCTTTAGTGTAGTGACAAATATCTCGGAAAACAAAACCCCAAAACTAAAACCCCACAACTGATTTAAGAGATTTTCACAGACAGAAACACAGATTACTTACACCCTGAACATACATATGCTTAACATCGTCTGTTAACATGACTGCGTACAATCACATTTAACAGTGAACTTTATTATTTACATCACATGCAAATCCTTCTGACAAATATATAGAGAACTGCTCATTTTTAAAAAGTATTAAAGACAAACTAGAAGCTCTTATATTTCTGTTTGACTGATATGGATTCACTTTTTATTAAAATAAGGAATCGGAGAAAAAACAAAAATGTCAGTATTATTATCTACAAAACAGTAAAACTTCTTTGTAAAATTTCTCTGTCCAATTAACATTCCTTCAAAGTATAACCACTAAAAAATTACAGGATTGTTATTTGTATTATAATTGTTACTATTAATTTTAATAGAAATAAAAAAATAATTTAGCACTATACTTCCATAATTTTGAAAATGTACCTTGTTTAAGTCTGCCACCAAACTGATCCTCCAGCAGCCCATGAACCACTAATTTGTAGATCATGGCTTGTGCTCGTTCCAAATCTGCCAGTCCTAGGGCTCTTTTAATTGGTGAACGCATGACGGCCCGCTTCACCATGTGTCGCATCAGGAACTGCAAGGCAGCACGCATTTCAACATCTTCATGAACAACTGGAGAACTAGCACAATCAGAGTTGTGACCATTTTCTGCCAGGACTTTTGGTATTAACAGTAGTTCAGCATATTTACTACAACTGAGAAGAACACCAAGTGACTTCATAGCACCAAGATAAAGATAAGATAGCTGTACTGCTCTGATTTCCGACTGCACTATATCATGATTTCTTGGAGTATGTTCATGATTCTTTTTTCTTCCTTCAGCAGGTTGATGTTGGGATTCCATACCTAGTGTTGATGGTTCTAAAGAAAAGGAAGCAATTTCATTTTCCGACTTAGAGCTTGTAGCGCTATGTCCTTTGTTATCATCAGCACTTTGTCCTAATCGAATATCTGATCCAACATCACCCTCCATTTTCTGGTCCATTTCCCCTTTATCTTCAGATTCATGTCTGTGTTTTTTCTCATGTCTCTTGGTGCTTTGCTTTCCCATATCTTCATGAATACCAGTCAGATAGGTAAGGTCCAGCAACACAGTAGCTGTCAGCCCACGAAATCTTGCAACATCAAAAGGCAGTGGTTCGCAGGGCTCCAGATTATACAATGGAGTATCACTAGGCGACCAAAAAGTTGGGAAGCTTTAATAAAGATCAGAATGACACAGGAAAAAGCAAGTGAGGGAGAGACAGGAGGAAAGTACAGGAAATAATGTAGGCAAAGTAAGATGTAAAATATATTTAATAAAATAAACAAACCAATTCTAAAAATCAAACGTAAACAGGGAAAAATGAGGTTATGATCAGAAAATGGGGAGATATGGTATCAGAGTAAAGGCAACAAAGCATGCACAGGTTTTCAACAACAAGCATTAAAACCCAGAAGCATCATAGAAGCTATCAATTCTGTGCTGATAGAGGTTTCTGCTGTATTATTTATGTAACAGAGTTCTACTAAGAAAAACTACCTCAAGCCAAATTTTATCATTGTACCTGAGCTGAATTTGTGAATAGGTATAAAAGCTTAGAAAGAAAACACTCCTAAACTTTTTTCACATTAAGGTAAACCTTTGATTGACCTCACATTCCTGTTCAATGATTCACCACAAGGAGCACACTACTGATAGCTTATGATAATTCTGTCTCTGCTTACGTCATGAGAGATTACCTGGAGAGAACAGTGACTTTTTAAAAAAACAGGTCAGAAAAACCGACAGATATGTCTGTCTATCTGTCCATCTATATTCAGTGAAAATTTTTTGTAATATTTAGGACTGTTACATTTGACTAATTTTCACTCTAAGCAGGACAAAAATTCATCAGCCTATATTTCCATAAATCTTGTATTTTCCATACATCCAGCAGATAAAGGTCTTTTAAATCTTCTTTTTATTATCCCAAAATGTTTTCCTATTTTACAATGTAAACTTCTACCTAAAAATGAAAGCAAGCTTTAGCTTGGTTTTAGTTAAGAAGGTATATTCTGAACTTAATTCAATGCATTAACAAAAGCTTGCCTATGTTCAAGCACCATACCACTTCACTCAAATAATATTTCAAATTATTTTAAGGGCACACTTACTTTAAGGCTACACTGTCACACAGGCATACTTGAAAGAATTGCTATCTGGAACTAAATTTGACCATAAATTGCGCTTCACTATATTTAGTTAAAGTGACAACAGCCTTTGCATAAAGACAAAATAGGCATAATGTTGCAACAGCACTAAGAGGTGAACTGACCTCGGTTGTTTCAGAATGTAATTGTAACTGGTGGCAAAAAAAATAATTACTGTTCAATTTCTCCAGAAGATTATGGTTCAACTATAGCCAGAAGAAGTCTAAGAAATTTAGTGAATCAAATCTTTTCCACACAAAAATGCAGGCAATTCCTGCAAGAGCACCGGAGAGCCCGGAGAAGCCACTAGCTTCATTTCAGTTTCCTTCCTTTCTTCGCTTTGAAGGCACATCTGCAAGATAGGTGGAAAAAGGAGTATCTCCTTCCAGCCTCCTCCCCAATTCTCACCATCATCTGCAGAACAACTCTGGAGTATTATCATCTAATACAGGGGCATTCCTTTAGCTCTCTAAGGAAGGTCAGAGAATAAACAAACACTACTTCAAGGCAGCATTAATTTGAATACCATCATTCAATCCACCATTAAGAAGAGAGAATCCTCCCACCTCCTGACCTTAACCACTCCTCAAGCCCCACAGAGCAATTTCCAGTCCCCTAAGAAGGGACTGACAATGCAGCAAAGATACCTGTTCTCAGCTCTGATAAACTGAACCAGGTCTCTCTTCAGAACCAGGTTGACCATTTACAACAAAAACATGCACTAGCCCCCAGTAAAAATTTGTGTTCTTTACAGACGTAATCAAGAAGCTGTGGTAAATTAAGACAGCAATAATGTTTTAGTTAGCCAATACATATCAAATCTAAAACAAGCAAAGCTCATTTCATATCTAGGAAAACTGGCAAGCTGGTCACATCCCAACTCTAAAACCTAGAGGTCAAATCTAAGAAGCCTAATGATGCTTGCCAATTCAAAACTATCAAAGTTATTTTTTTTACAAAAGGCATTTTATTACTAGGTAGCATAAAAAATTAACTCATAATATTTGTTTTAAAATGCCAAATTTTGAAGTCTAAGCTTAAAATAATTCATCAGCACAACTCTAATGTAAAATATATGTTACTTCTGAAGATTGCCAAGCACAAAACACTGCTAGATTGTGTGAAGTGTAGGAAATGAGCATACCTGATAGTAATTTCTGCTTCATCCCATTGGACCTTGGCAGATGTACTGCCCTCCTTCACTACTCCAAGCAAGGTGGCATGACGTCCAGTTTGCTTGTGTACACATCGACCTCCAACTCTAAGACCAGCATCAACTCCACCAATTACTGCTAGAACAGGCCACACTTCCACACAGAGCATCTTCAACTGCAGTTCTGAAAGGTCAGCCAGACCATGCCTACTATGTTTGCTTTTCTCCTCCTCTTTATTTTCTTTCTCCTCTCTCACCTCATTCTCTTCTCGACTTTGAATTGAGCGACTTTTCTTCAACTTTTGGCCTGCTTCTTTAAGACATGTTTTGATTTTATTCAGTCTTTCCATCATTTTTTTATTGATGCAGTGTGTCCAACGGTCTGTGCGATGAAGGATACGAATGAGTTGGATAGTGGCTTCTGCCAGCACTGCAGCAACAGGACTACAGATGGGGTCACCAGGTAGCAAATCTCTTGGTGTACCACGCATCTGCATATCACAGATTTTCACCTAAATGTTTAAAGAGAACAGTTTAAAAGTTATCTTCTCAACGTACCTGAAGAAGCTCCTTTTACAAATACAGGAGTGTCCTGCTGAATAGAAAAAATTACTAGCATTGCCTTTTTTTTGCTTGGGATCCCTAGGAAATCCACCTTAACACTAATCAAAACCTGCATGCCTTCAAACTCAAGGACGCTGAAATTATAACAGTTCATGGTTTCTCACATAAGACTATCTGAAATTCCTAATACTACATTCTCCCTAGTTTCTGGGGAATGCAATTTTGTGTGTATAACATTAAGTCTGTAAATCAATTCTCAATAATAAAATACGTTTTAAATTGACAATAGATTGCACAATATAGGAATTTATGAAAAGTCTGGCTAGTGTGCAAGTAATGTAGTGCTATGTATGTCATAAACCAAAATGAATAATCAGTGACGTTCTCAGCACTTATTAGCTACCACCCCACCCCCCAAAAAACCAACATCCATAATATTTGACACAGAGGAAAACAGAAACGAAAGGACAAACTTATGACCTCTTGTTATGGGTTAACCCCGGTAAGGCAGCTAAGCCCTACACAGCCACTCGCTCACTCCCTCCATCAGGATGGGGAAGAGAATCAGAAGGGCAAAAGTGAGAAAACTCATGGGTTGAGATAAAGGAAGTTTCATAAATAAAAGAGGAAAAAAGACAAAATAAAACAAAATGAAAAAAACCAAGGGATGTAAAATGCAATTGCTCACCACCAGCTGACCAATGCCCAGACAGTCCCTGAGCAACAGAAACACCTGGCAAACTTCCCTGCAGTTTTATTGCTGTGCATGTTATATCGTATGTAATACCTCTTTGGTCACTTTAAGTGAGCTGACCGGCTGTGCTCCCTCCCAGCCTCTTGCCTATCCCCAACCTACTTGCTGGGAGGGACAGAGTGAGAAACTGAGAAAGCCTTGATGCTGTGTAAATACTGCTCAACAATAGCTCAACAAAAGCACTGTGCATTATCAACACTGATGTGTTCATAAATCCAAAACACAGCATCATACAGGCTGTTATAAAGAATATTGACTTTATCCCAGCCAAAACCAGTACACTTATTCAAATCAACGTTTAAGTTACCTTCTCTCCAGGATTACTGCTATAGAACATAACACAAGGGTATAACTCTGCTGCATCCACATCTTCAAAAGCTAGTTTTGGCTCCTAGTTAAAAAACAAAACAAAACCCCTCAAACTTAGAACACCTTAACAAGCAAAAATAGGAAACATGGCAAAGTTATACCTGTATTATAATGCTTTTAAGTACTAAACTGTCACGTCTTAACTATCATGCTTAACTTTATATAAAACATCCATGCCAAATTACTATTGCAAAAAACAGCAAAAAAAACAACTGATGTTAAATACCTCTCCATTTTTACCAAAGGAAATAGTTCTTGCTTCCATATCTAAGACGCATGTGATGAAATCTCCTTGGGTAAAGCTGGACAGAGTCAAAGTTTGTTCTCCATTGTGATAAAGGTTACCACTATAGGCTCTATATAGCCACATATCTGAGGTAGTGCGATGGTTAAAATCATGTACTGGCCAGCGAGAAACTCCTACGCATGTGCCTTCATTGCCTCGATTCTCCTTCACAATGTAGAACTAGCAGGCAAAACAACACAAACAGGGCAAAAAAGTCAAGAACATACATTTTAATACAATAAAGCAATGAAAATTTACCTTACACACATTTATGTATACTTCTAACTGTTTTAGTCAGAAGGTTTTAATAAATAAAAAATAATAAGCTAATAAGCTAAAATCATGCTCTACCTCTAAAATGACATCTTGGTGTATAGGGTCAGTCATTAACAAGTCATTTAAACTTAACCTACTATTAATTAAGAAAACTGCAGGTAAATAGACAAAGAAATTGTGGGATTTTTCCAGACTCAAAATGCACACACCCAGAAGTTAGGTTACAAGTGCTAAAATTAATATTACAGAAATAAATAAGCTTTATTTCTCACATTTACAGTGAGTGATTTACACAGATTCCAGTTAAAAAAAGAAGTGAAAGTGTTATGTTCAAAGATGGTACTAACAAGGACTACAACTGTTTATGTATCTATATTCCTAAAAAAATCACTCCACATGTTGTATTAAAAGCTGGTGTTGTCAGCCAGACAGGCTGATGTGACTTTTTGCAAGAAAACAAAATAATTTTGTGAAGTGGTTTCCTAAAGAAAAAATTCAAAATTTACATATTTCAGTAGGTAGCTTTTGCAATACAACGCACATTTGTGCTGACTATGGATGTTAGGGATGAGTACGATCACCTCTACAAATAGGCAACACATATTCACAGTCTCCGTTCCATGTACTGAGATACCCAAATGGCAGTCCTCAAAAGCAGCCACAAACTCTTCACTTTGGATTCAAAATCATAGAATCATGGAATGATCTAGGTTGGAAAAGATCCTTAAGATCATCGAGTCCAACCATAAATTGTCATTTACTCAAGAAAGTTGTCATAAAGAAAAAAAACATAGGTAGCTGTTGTTTATAGATCATAGTATATTTCCAAAAACAAAGTAAGAGAAGAAATACACTTTTATGCAACCTACCTTCCACTGATAACACCCAGAGGTAACTCCAGTGGATGCTAAACCATATCCTTTACCTCCACTTCCATGAGTTAGAATCTGCCCATTCTCCACTATGCAGCACTGAGCTTTCTCAGGGTCAAAGGACACTTCCTGTATGGGAAGATTCTCATCTTCATCTTCAGACTCTCCTTGCTTCTATCAGAAATAGGACAAAATACTTGTGGTAAATGTAACTCAGTTGCATTCAGTCAAGAGAGAAAGTAAAACTTCATTACCTGTAGCTTCATTTCTTGCTCTTTCTCCTTTATTTGAATTGCATGTTTAGCCTGAGCTATTGGAGTCTCCCACATGCAGTCAGACAGAAGTGAAAATAATCGTTCAACAACCTGGTGCATTAGAATATAATTCAGATCATTTTAAATCCAAGAAGAGGACAACAAATAGTATTATATTGTTTTTAGTTTACTTTGTAGGTATAAATGTCAACATATTTAATGCTCTTAGATAAGCAAATATCTACACTGAGCCTCACTTGATTTGGATTCTGAACAAACCTATGAAACATTTAAAAGTTTAATGAGACTATCTGAAGAAACAGATGTAAAAGCTTATAACGAAATATAAAGACCTGAGCCATTTGATCATCTTCAACGCCAGATTCACAAGCAGGTAATACAGCTTCTAGTACGTGAAGTGCAAGAAGTCTAGTCCTCAAATTGCCAACCAAGGGAACTCCTAGAGATGCAACAATATGTTAATAATCTGAAAGTGACTTCTGCATCAGGCACGCACCTATGATGCCAGCTGCATGCCACTAGCGCACAATCCTCCAAAGCGTAACTTGTGTACGTCTACTGAAGTTAGTTTTAGTTGTTCGCTATGTAACATATGTTCTAACAGCACCTATTTTTAGGAACTGACTACAGAGATGCAAGTAATGACTGAGCATTTTTTGAAAAGATCATACCTGAGCAACACTTCTGAGAAGCAATGTTAAGAAGTACTTCCGTCCACTTTGGAGATGCCATTTTTGACTGAATTGCTTTTGAAGACACTACTCTACGTAGGAAAACAAGGAAGTCACCCAGGTGCAATTCCGCTGCATGTTGCTTTCGGAGGGCAGCTAAGAAGTTAAATTTAAAGTTTTCATTTACAACCTTATATTACAATGTTACTAGCAGTCCTTGTTACTGGCAACAAACTGTTCTTAAGCAAAAATACAATGATCAGCTATTACAAGATGGTTGGCTGTTATCCTTGGCTGACTGATAGCTGCCCACCAAGCTGCATTCTCACTTCTGCTTCTCAGCAAGAAAGGTGGAGAAAATAAGATGAAAAGGCTCACTGGTCAAGATAAGGGCAGTGACATCACTTACCAATTGCCATCATGGGCAAAACAGACTCAACTTGAGGAAGATTAATTTGATTTATTGCCAGTGAAAAACAGAGTAAGAGAAAATTGAAACACCTTCCTCCCCAACCACTCCTTCTTCCCAGGCTAGACTTCACTCCTAACTCTTCTGCCTCCCCACCCCTGAGCGGAGCAGGGGGAATCGAGAACCTGAGGGGGTTGCGGTCACTTCATAACACTTCGTCTCTACTACTCCTGCTCCATAACAGGTCCTTCCCGTGGACTGCAGTTCTTCAAGAACTGCTCCACTGCGGATCCTCTTCCACAGGATACAGTCCTTTGGGAACAGACTGCTCCAGCATGGGTCCCCCACAAGCCACAGTTCCTGCCAGAATCATGCTCCTGCATAGGATCTCCACAGGCTGCAGCCTCCTTCAAGGCATATCCACCTGCTCTGGCAGGGGTCCTTCATGGGCTGCAGATGGACAACTGCTTCACCATGGTCTTCTTCACCGGCTGCAGGGGAATCCCTGCTCCAGAGGCTGGAGCACCTTCCCCTCATCCTCCTCCTTCTTCACTGACCTTGGTGTCTGCAAAGTTGTTTCTCTCACATTATTCCCACTCCTCTCTCACACAGCTGCTGTGCGGCATTTTTTACCCTTTCTTAAATATGTTATCACAGAGGCACCACCAGTGTTGCTGACTAGCTCAGCGTTGGGCAGTGGTGGGTCTGTTTTGGAGCTGGCTGAAACTGGTTCTATCCGACATGGGGGCAAGCTCCTGATTTCTTCTCACAGAAGCCACCCCTGCAACCCCCTCCCACTACCAAAACCTTGCCACCTAAATCCAATACACACGATTTTTTATAAACGCCCCTCTTCTATAAAATGTAACCACTGGTTTCTAAGTATGTTTTTTGTTTTATGGGGATTTTTGATGCAAAACACCATACTTCCTCACATCCCTGATTTGTATTCCAAGGCAGTTTCAACAAGAAAATATTTGTGGAAAGACCTTATATCCTAATTTCTAATTAACTAATTATCTAAAGAATTCATCAGCTATTGCATTATTTGTAAGTGAAGACAGTTATAAGCACAACCAAAACCACAGGTATACCTAAAACTAAGCTACAATTAAAAATCTCTTCAAACACACAATTTCCACAGAAATTCAAAATGCTCATTAAAGGACTGCAAATTATGTGAAGATATTAATAGTTCAGAAAATCTTTTGTTGCAGGTCTTTCAATATGACAGGATAGGGTCAACCTCTTCCCATCCACTCAGACTGCAAAACTGCATAATACAAAGCAAATGCAACAATTTCCTGAATTAAACTATATTTATTTACAGTTTGAAATGTAGATAATTAAACTCCTATGACTGCATTTATGAAAAACACTACTACCAATAACTCATTTTTTAACGAAAAGAGTATTCTTCTCCTAATTCCAAACCAGATGGAGCAATTCTTATTCTCAACCTGCTCCTACCTTTAAATTGCTTTATGTATCAAAGTCTATATTAATCTGAACTGAGCACAGAATTATTTGATGACTTTGTTTAATCTAATTTACAGAGTTAAGGATGACCCAACAATAATCAAAACACAGTAGAGTGGGTGAGGGCCTCAGCATTCAGTGGTTTCTTTTATTATGTTTCCCAGTATTTCAAACTTGTAACAGAAATTATGCAAGATAATTACCTCTGAAGTCTCTCTTCTCATTATCCCCATTTGAATCTGCCTTTTTTGATTCTACTTCATCTTCCTCACCTTCCCCTTCTCCAAAGGAAGCCATAAGCATTACACCAGCTTGTGATAACAAGTTCTTCAGCTGACTGCATAATAAATCCAGCAAAGACTGGACCACCTTTGGGCTCAGTTTGTCAGCATAGGTTCTATACACACACACACACACACACAAAAAAAAAAAAGTAAAAATAAGAGAGCTCATCCAAGGAACAATAACATAAGACACAACTACAAACTCGGCGCAAGTGACAACTGGGCCTAACACAGCACTAATTCTAATTCATTGTATTGCGGCAGTTACTTTTCCTCATCCTCCACCATATGCTTGGCAGATTATTCTTATTTAAACCCTATTTTTAAGACACTTTAAAACTGTCCAATCTTGGGACTCAAAGGATACATTTCCAGTAATTCCTAGGGGAAAAAGAACAACTTAGTCAATTAAACACAATCCCACTGGAACTTCCAATGATGAGGTTTTGGTTTTGTGGGTTTGGGTTTGGGGTTTTTTTTTGGTGTGGGGTTATTGGGGTTTTTTTACATAACAGATTTGGCAGGTAAATGCAATTTGTTGTATGAACACTGAAACAAAGATGCATGTACTGAATATTAAATAATGAGCGTGTTCCAAATAGAAAATACTTTCTCCACTGCTTTTTTCTTTACTGAGTTAAACTAAATATTTAAGTGTTGATAGCATTCTGGATGCTGTTCTCTGGTCTAGCAGAGGCCAGTATTCCTCAAAAGGTTACTTTATATTCTGAAAAGAAGCACAATGTACTGCTCTGAAGAACTCCTACCACATTATTGGTATCGCTTTTACACAAATGACTTTTACACAGCAACAGAAAGCCTCATCATATCAATTGAACAGGTCTAAATACAAAGCCAAACTAGAAAAACAGGGAATACTAGAATACAGCATTTACAGACCATAATGTTCTAACAATTCTGGTCCAAACTCCTCACAATTTAAAAATATTTATCAGTCTTATGTGCATCTTTCTTATGAATAATGTGACTACTCTTCCGCCCCCTTCACTTACATGCTTCTGAACAACATTTATTGTCCTAAAGAAAGCTCATACAAAAGAAGAGTTATTTTTAAAGGGTGTTGAAAAGCTTAACGATTAAGTTTTCTGAAAGCAAGGGAGCATTCGATACTTACCCTGTGGTGATAGCAAGGATCTGAAGTAGTCTTGTACTAGCTACTTTCAAAGCTGTGCTGAGCTGAGAAATACCAGTTTTGGGCAGCAACTGTAGTGGTTGTCCTAACATCGTGTCTGTGCCACACAACTGTGATAGCACATTTAGCAGACCAGTGGAAATGGCCAAGGAGACATCAACAGGCTGATAGTGTACACTTAGAGCAAAAACTGTTACCAACAGAAGACGCTGTTGTGCTTCTAAGATTAAAATAGAGTTGTTTTTAATTAATAAGCCGTTTAGAGTAAGAACAGTAAGACAGAAGAACAGCATATTATCTTTTAAATAAAATTTAATTAATTAAATGATCAAGCAAAGAGTTAGCCTTCTTTGTCAGACACTTTGAGGTACTATTGTAGCCCCCTTTAACTCAATGCAACCTCTTTATCAGGGTTGTCCAAGGAAGAGTATCATGTAAATGTTCTGAGGCTAACTCTCAAACCAAAAACTTCTTTCTAGGGTAAGGATAACTGGGTGAAATACTTAATTTTCCATTTGTACTTCAAGTTGATTCTCAAGAAGTTTCTTTCAGTTCCATTTTAATTGTAAGTGAAACAACAGAACAATTCAGGTAAGAATGCCCATTAGACTCTACCTACAAACTAAATTGTAGAACTCTCTTCTGTACTGAAGCTCTCAGTCAGCGCATGTACAAAGGCACAAAGAGGTGTAAGAGTTCCAGCTATCCCTTAAGGACAGAAGCACACAGCAACATCTGGGTATAGAAGGACAGAAGGAAGGGCTTTTGAAACAGGCAAGATGCCCTGGTCTTTGGTTTTGAGTTTAAAGAAAGTTCACTTGAATGAAGGAAAGAGGACTGGAGATTTTTCATCTCTTCAGAAAACTGCTTATCCCTGAAAAACCTGAAGATCACTTTGAAGCGCTGAAGACATGGGAGGATTGTGGTATGTGGAATAGAAAGGCTGACAATACTTAAAAGTCTTAAAATAAAAAGGCCTAACACTTGAAGAAAATTAAGACAGAAAAAGGTTAAAAAGCGTCTCTCTCTTGCAAAAAGAAGTCAGATACTTCAGTGAATTCTGGTCACTAATATCAAAGTCTGCTTTGTTAAACATATAAGCTGTTGTACTGTATATTAGAGAACATATTTTGCAAATCTGGTTTTCACTTACCTATGTGATGCTTATTAGCTTGCAGAGCTCTTTCTAACGTAGCAGATAATTGCTGGTAAATTTTGTGCACAGCCACCTGGATTTCAATTTGAATACTTCTCTTAGCTGCTCTGATACCATCCTGGGTCAAACAAATAAGTATTATAAGGACTGATACATTTTTATCGCCCAGTTATTGAAACAGAAGAAACTATTGAAGTAGATACCTGGTAGTGATGCAATCTTACACTCTCTCCTTTGGCGCCTGCGTGTCCTACAGTGCCCAAGCCAAAGCAGCCAGCAAGAAATTGTAGTCTAACAGAAGTAAGCAATGAAGACGACTGAAATCCTGGTACTTGACGACTTCCCATTAATGGCACACTGCCTTTTTCCTCCATCCCTGAGAGAAGCACTAAAATCTGATGAAGCGCTTCCAGACGAAGCTAAAAATAAAGGCAGGCAAAAGATAGTATTAAGTAAGTAGCAAGTATCCTTAGAAATTAGAATTAGGTCATCTTCAACTGCAAGCAAGAATGAATGAGGTAGTTGTTTTCTCATCAACACTTTTATTTTATTTTTTTTTTAAAGGGAATTCTCTCAGTTTTATTTTAGAGCTTAACAGAAGAGAGATTAAAAATGTCCTTAATAGACAGAATTGGACAAGGTTTTAAAAAAAAAAAATCCATACAATGAGCATAATGTATGAAGACTAAGAAAAGGTGTTAAACTGAGACTTACCTCAGCCCTCAACTGCTGCTGCTCCATTGCAATTATTGACGCTTGTGGACTGGTGGACATACTTTCCTCTGGTTCCTTAAATCCTGGTGAGTTTCCCACATCTCCACTTACAAAACTAACAACATTTTCAATCAAAGTATGAACTCCAAGGGATCTTGAGAGATCGAAATCGGACTCAACAAATGAGTAGGAGGAAGTATATAACCAATCTCTGCTGTGTTTTAGTCGAGCCCATGAGTCACTTAAAGGTTCCACTTGACTGTGTATTGCTCCTAAAGATATACATAATGAAGCCTCATAAATTCCAATTCACCAGGTAACACATTTTGACAGTAGGTAAAGACTGAACTGCTGCTATTCATACCGGTGGAAAATGGATATTCATGTTAATTATACCATGCATTAAGCAACTTAGAGCAAAACACTTGATTTAAATTTACAGCAATTTCCTTAAAGAAAAGGCTGTATTTCTTTTAATTATGTCAAGCAGTACTGCAACACACTGCCAAGTGAGAAAATAAAAAGATAGAAGCCACTCAAACTGCTCAGCTTAAAGCTAGAACACTGAATAAAAATGCTTTGCAGCTAAATGACAAAATAGTAAAGAAAAGATCTGCTACAACAGAAATTGTGCACTTTGGATATTTATTTTAAGGTCTAAGCATAAACCAACAGTGGTTTTAGGTTTTAATCAAGCCACTATATATTTCATAGTTTTGAAAAAGCACAATGTTATTTTGGATTAAATATTTACAGAATTCATGACTGCAGAAGGGAACAGAAAATTTTTATTTTAAACTATCAGAGAACATTCACTTTGTTATGAATCAAGATAAATAGATACATGTATATTAAATACTATCTACAGCATGTATTAGAACTATATCTTTGTCATCTGGCAATTTCACAAGTCTATTTTCAAGTATTTCCTATTACATCAGCATGTCATTACACTACCTGAAACTTTACCATCACTAATAAGTGTACTTCTTCAAATGAGCATCAGTCATCAATTTGCAGCACTGGAACTTATTTATCACCATATATTTGATCTCATTTCCAAAAGAGTTTTGCTAGAACTCCATCCCTGACAGAAGTGAGTGCAATGTCACTAAAGTTATACCTTCATCAGTAGTTAACTGATTTGCATCAGTTAAATACACATATCAACACAGAAGTTGGTATTTTATTATTTTTGTAAATGCTGTTAGCTGATTTGGAGCTATGCAAGATATTACAAGAGGGTATTGCACAAAAGAACTTTCCATCTCTATAGATAGTTAATGTCTGGAGACCCATGTGGAAACCTAAAGTATGTTTAAATTCACTTTGAAATTTTAGTTTGAATTATCTTAAATAATCTACATAGAATTTTTAAATACTTATCTCTCTTGTGCACAATGAGCTACAGATACCATTTAGAGACACAACTCATTCACAGTACTCATACAAATCCACATTAACAATTCAGTTTTCAAAATCTGTCTCCAGAGTATCAGGCTCAGACATTATTAAACATAGCCATTTTCAGGAAAAAGTCACAAAAATTCATAGAAATTCATCTGTCAAAAGCTTGCTTTCATCACTGAGGCTGAGTTCCAATGGTAACAGCTACATAGTAGTTTCAGGACCTCCTTTAAACACTGCCTACCTGCAGCAGCTCTGTAAGCAGCTGCTCATAGGAACAAGGAAAGACAGATACATCAGTTTTTGAACTTAGGACAACTCTCCTAGCAACCATTCTACACCATTCTTTTCCTGAGGTAAAGGCAAAAAGCTATTATTCTGTCAACTAATCTGCACTTGCAGGTCACAATTTGTACATTCATGCAACTCATTTAAAATACTGTGAAATTTTGCTTTCCCTTTGTAAATTAGGTAGTTAGTCTCCACTTAGTTGCCAAAAAATTTAATTGTCAGGGCTATAAATTATGAAAACCTGTTCACATCCCATTTCCTTTTCTGTAAATAGTCTTCATGTGTGTTTGCATGGTATTCCTTACACTTGCTACTAAACATATTGCAATGGCTTCAGAAAGAACCATCACAGTACTTAGGTCATATTAGGCATTTGACAAAAATACACACACACAAATTTATTTTGGGTAATGCAAAGATTAAGTTTAAACACTACTTTTCAAAGTGCAATCTGATTTACTAATTTCGGCTGGTTTATGTAACACAGTGATATTACCTGGTTTACAGAGAACTACCTATTTTGTCATGTTTACTATGAAAGAATTTAAAGAAATTATGTTACTCAATTTTACAATTTATACCTGGCAACAATATTTAAAACAAAAGTAAAGACAGATACCACCTTATCCTTAATTTTAATATTAATTCTTATAATACTTGTTTTAAAGCTCTCTATTAAAAACTAAATTATATGCTGAAGTGGCAGGTGAGAAACAAGATAAATAGGACACAGTAGAATAAAAAGGTGCTAAAATAGTTTCATGTAGTAAGGAGTTTCCTAGCATATGCACGGTGAACAGAGCCCAACAGAGAGGATAAATGAAGCCTCAGCTTACCTACAGGAAGCATAGCTATTTTATTACCAAGCCCACAAAATGTTGCCTAGATAGCAACAACTATTTCAAAAACCTCCTTAAGCCCTACAGTCTTTGAACAGCAGGAGAGCTTAAAGCACTCCAAAGTGACATTAGCTTCCTATCCTCTACCTGTCCTACGCTATGCCACTATGAAGCACAGCACAGAATCAAAGGATTTTTAAAGAAACAAAAAGCAAGTCCAATGTCTTAAATCATAAGCTAAAGGATACCTTCCAAAGATTAATAGAACATCACGAGAAAATTTAGTTTTGATAGTCAACCAATCTTACAAGAAAAAAACCCTACCATATATTAATAAAAACCTAAACTATTTCATATTTGAAAAAAGATGAGTTCTTAGCTAATCATTTTAGTATGAAATGCAAGAACGTTTAAATGTAAGAACAATTTAAAATTGTTTCAAACTAGGAGAAAATTCCAACAATTATGAGATACAGATTAAATGCAAAACAAGACAAGTTATAACTAAAAGTATAGTTTAAAAACAAAGATATCAGAAGTCAAAGTAGTATACTTCAGAATTAAAAACATTTAAGGATTAGGGCACACAAATCTAAAACAAAGTAAATTTTTTTTTCATTGAAGATGTTAAATATCAACAGAAGAATCAAAAGTATGATTGTATTTTAGAGCTTAGCTTGATTCTGTGTAATATCAATTACACAGAATTGATTGCAGCTTAGCACTTCCATAAGCCTCTACAATCACATGAACAGAACTGCACATAAGAATAAACTTTAAGCTTACAGTAAAAAAAAAAAAGTTTATTTGTCCTTATAAGCCAGCTTGTAATAATGAGTTTTCTAAATGAATGTGGCACAGCTGCAATACACACTTCATAAAACATAAAATATGTAGGGAAGCTATAGAGACAAAAAAATAAACATGCCATCAGTTACTTGCTTGAAGCTCTTCTTTTTTCTGGGGCTCAACTGGCCAAAAAGGAGTAAATACACTACACCACACAAGAATCAGAAGACAAAAGCAGACATTTGAAACAGAAGGTAACATATTCATAAAATCTCTTCCTCATATTATTCTGACTTAGACTTAAATGATCAGTCTCTTCTCAATCAATACAACAATATATCAAGGAGCAAAGTCTGGGGAAAAAAATATTTACTCTTGTTTTGAATTAGTACAGCCTAGGTAACAGACTTTCTAAATTCTCCACCTTTTTTTCAGGGAAAAAAAATATATTCCCTTTAACACAGTTATATGAATACACCGAGACATGTTTACATCCCTTACTCAAACAAGATCTTTCAATTCCAAAATGCAGAACTTGTATTATTACAGGTATACAAAATTATTTCAATTTAATTTGGATTTTATTTAAGTTGCTGCTTTTTTCAATTGCCCATCTGTGTTAGTAAAGTACTACAGTACACACAAGCACACTGAAATTCACTGAATTAAAATTTATGTGAAGTAAGAAAACCCAAGACTGGAGGACTCTCATTTACCTGTTTGCAACTATGTTTATGATTGCACTGCTAAATACACATTCTTTACTGTTAAGTACCTAATGCAGTGTACAGTATCCTGCTGGTACTGTACAGGACAGGTACAATATTTTGAGGCATACTCTCTGGCTCTGCAAAATTGAAAAAGATTAATCTAAGCAACAAAAAAACCCCAAACAGCTTAG